>NC_140543.1:7486036-8006036 GCF_057382185.1 Mchenga conophoros | reverse complement strand
ACCTGCTTGCATTAACATGTGCATTTTTAGAACATGTGCCAGGCTTTGTATGTTTAAAATAATTTTTTGTAAACATAATATGAAGAGTAAACATATCTGCTTGTTTAACATACTATTGAGTGTATATAACAACAATATAATCATAGCATATGTTCACTTGCCAATGCATATATTAGATTCCCTACCATGAAGCATTAATAATCAACAATTTTGCCTTCAGCTTGACACAATCTGGACATTTTCATCTAACCTCTGGCATCAAGAAGGTTAAAGGATATTTTTTCTGCTCATTTTCTATAAACTCTTAGATTGTTATGCAGGAAAATCCCAGCAGATCAGCAGTTTCTGAAATACTCAGCCCATCTAGGACCAACAGTGTTGGGAAGGTTACTTTTAAAATGTATTCCACTACAGAATACATGCCCCAAAATGTATTTTGTAACGTATTCCGTTACGTATTCTGAATACTTTGGATTACTTAATATATTATCATGCTTTTTACAACTACATGAATGTACTATTGCTGTGATTTATTACTATTACTGGAGGTAAAGGGACCTCTGGCTAATACGTCGGCTTCTGTGTCGGGCTCATAGCCGAAAACTAGCTTTACTTTGTTGTCTGAGTCAACTTTGCTTACGAGAGACAGAGAGAAGCGTTGAAAGGCTGCTCCAACGGAACTTATTGTTTCGGAGGAAAACACGAGTAACTGTATTGTAAATACCACCTTTTTAAACGGTAACTGTAACGGAATACAGTTACTCATATTTTGTATTTTAAATACGTAACGGCGCTACATGTATTCCGTTACTCCCCAACACTGAGGACCAACAACCACGCTACCTTCAAAGTCAAATCACCTTAAATCACATGTCTTCCTCATTCTGATGCTCAGTTTGAACTTCAGCGAATTATCTTGACCATGTCTACGTGCCTTAATGCACTGAGTTGCTGCCAGTAATCTAACAGGTATACCTGGAATGAAAACATGGCGGCTGGGTGTATATCTATTATTAAATGCATTTTCTATAGAAAGGTAAAAACTTCATAAATTCCATCCTAATATTTTTTTCTCTTATTCTCAATCTTTGTCTAGTCAGTGGCTTTCAGGAGCCCAGAGGGTCTCTGGGTTAACGACTTTCCCAGCCACGGCTGGACAGATAGACAGATGTGTTCTATAGATGGTGTTGTTGGAGATAAAGTCGAGGGGGAGTTACCATGTGTCCTGGTTGCTACAAAGCCCTTTGGTCTCCATTCATCAGCAAGAACAGGACCAGACCGCATGAATCACACACACAGCCGAGAGCAGTTTGTGTTTACTGTGTGTGTGTTCATGAATGTAACATACTGTCTGTAGGCAGAGCACATGCACTTTGTCTCACCATTGCAAACGATACATAGCGACAGAGGCTTGTGTATACAATGTGCAGGTGCAGGGATTTTGTACACACACTTTCTGCTTTTAATCAGTCAAATAAACGCATACGAAAGAAAATCAGTGCATACCTCTCTCGTCTAATCACACGGCATCATCTTAAATACAGGAAGTACAGGATAGTTTGCACACTGAGTGTCAGCACTGTAGATGTTAAACAGAAAATAGTCATATTGTCCTTCAGTAAACAAAGGCTGGTAAACAAATAGGCAAGAGTGGGTTATTATTACCCAACAGCACACACTCATATATTACACACACACGCATTCACGCAGATATAAAAGCAGGAGCAGTATTCATTACTGTGCCACATTAAAAGACAGCACAATGGAACATAAATGACTCTGCGCTCCAATAGCTTAATTGCTAATCTCTTCTTTTAGGACAGTGTTTATTTCATTAGCCTCGTTTGCGCTGATGCTATCTCCCTCCTAATTAACTTGTTTGGATTTAAATGTATTTTCCCTTCGTGCCAGGCAAGAAACAAACAAATGCAAGGACCACCGTGAAGCCTGGTACAATAGATGTGAAAAAATAAGGATAAAGAAAATATATAAATCACAGGTTTACATGGACTTTGCGCTGTATTAGAGATAATGATCATGAAATGTGGAGTTAAAGTACTGGAAAAAGTCTATAAGTAACTAATATAGCCATTGGCTCATTTTGTAACTAATAGGAGAGTAATTAGCGTTTAAATATGTACTGCGCATAATTGGGAAATGGAGAAATATGACCCCATCTTTACACCTCAAGACTGGAGCCTTTCGATCTTAATATTGAAAGCATTTTTTCCTCTCATGTTTCATATGTCTTCTCCTACTAGTAAATATCTTCTCCTTCTTTCATCTTTTTTAATGTAATTCTGTTAAACTTTCAGTAATCCTAGTCTTTGAAACTAATCAGGTCTTTCAAGATGAAATGCCCAACCTTCCTCACATCGCTGAGAGAGCTCATGAGACACAGCACCCAGAACTACAAATTAAATGCTCTGTGCGTAGGCTGTTCGAACAAATATAGTTACAAAATCTTAATCTAAGGCACAAATATCTTTGTGATCCATCCATCTGACTGGATCACGGCTGTATTCTCAGAAGCACAGTGCCCCGTGAACAGGTTGCCAGTTGATTATATGCCTAACACAGACAAAAAGGCAATCATTCAAGCTTCTCCTGCATCCAGTATTTAGAATGGCCAATTAACCTAAGATTCATGTCTGTGGACTGTGAGAGGAAGCCAGAGCATCTGGATTAAAAAAGGGCAGACAAGGGGAGAACATGCAAACAACAGGCAGGTTTGATCCCAAAACCAGTATCAGTATTTGCCATACTTTGACAAAGAGCAATTAGATAACTGTAACCAAACCTTAGCAATGGCCACAGTGCTTTTCTAGCCTTATTTCCAGCAGCTAAAAGAAAGAAATGCATTTTAAAATCATGGTGATTAAATGTAAATAGAGCTTCACTGTGTCAATTAAACAAAAGCTTTGTTCTTGTTCAAATTGTTAAAAAATTCCCAGCATCTGGTTCCCCGGGTGGCCCGCTACATCAGATGAAAACAGATGTCTGGAAGCCTTCACCGGTCCTCATTTGTTTTAATCTGCTACTTTGGTCTAAATCTATCACTGTGGTGCTCTGCAGCATGGCATTCTTTCATTGTGTCAGACTCTGACACTGCAGGCTAGTTTATCTTCACAGTTTGAGTTTGTGCTGCAATGTGGAGCAAAGAAAATAAATGTTTAGGGGAATGCGCTCAGACATGTGTGTGTTTGAGAAAGAACAATAGGTTGAGGGTGGTAGACAAGTCAAATGGTGGATCAAGGGAAAGCTTGAGGTGTACGCTTGCTATTTTGTGGCCATTCGCCCCCAAAAGTGATTTCTTTATCTCATTTCTCAGTGTTTAGAAGCCTGGAAAGGGAAGAAGGCTGGGGGAAAAGGACGTGTAAGAAAGAAACAAAGACAGAAACGTTATTTCTGGTTTGTTTAATTACGTCAACGTGATTGACGGTCAAAGGAAAACGATTTCTTTATCTGGATCCTCAGTCCTGGGAAATAAGAGGGGACGGAGAATTAGAGGAGAAAGCAGAAGTGGGGCAACGAGAATGAAATGGAGTAAAACACTGTGTGCTTCGGGATGTGTGTTTTTCAGTCTACATGTACAAGGTGTGTAAAGAAGTGCAGTGATAAAGAGGCCGCGAAGACAGCAAAGAGAAAAAGAGAGGGTGCGATTAGAGAGAGAAGAAACTCCAAACTATTGAACGGCGTATCTGGCTGTGTACACAGCCATCTGTACGCAGGGCCCTGAACCCATTTAAATTCAGGACGATTGCACTGTTTCTCAAATCCTTCAGAGCTGAATGCTTTTTGCACCCCGTCGAACAGGCTCAGAAGAGTAACACTGCGTCTGAAAATACGAACAGCAGCAGCACACGGAGGGCAGATCTCTTTGTCTGCTTAGAAAGGCAGCATTATCCACCAGGCAAGACACGTTTACACCGGGCGGCCTACAGGTTCTCACTTCGTGTTTTCATATCATTATTGATGGGGGCATTTTACGGTGTGGTGGTTTTTGTTCAAAATGCCCGGAAGGTCAGTCTAACAGCATGGCCGGTCAGCTAACATCAACCAGCTAACAGACATGGGTGAGGACAATAAAACATCACAACCGGCTCAGTTTTCAAGAGTGTGTATGTGATTGAATCTCTTGGGCATGAAGTGAATATTGGAGACTGACTGATCAGTTCCTAGAAGAGAAAGCTTAGGTTGTTGGTTCATCAGACATATGCAGTCTAAGCAGTCATGAGTCGGCTTTGTTGGACTATAAAAACAGGTCAAAAGCCAACACTTTGGTAACCACCCTACCCAGTAAAATGGTAATTCAGTGCAGTGGTGTGGTAAAACTCCCCCTGTCTATAACGCTGCTCCCACAGCAGCATTATAGACAGGGTTAAGTTTTATTTCTGCCTCAAGCTTGTACTTGATCCCAATCAAAAGGGCACGTTGGCATCTAGACAGGTACAAGAGAGCCATTTGGGAGATACTTATTAATAAAAATACAAAACTGAAATGGAGAACTGTGTGTCACACCCCAAACAGGCAACCTGTTGCTTTTTGTACCTACTATTTTTTTGCCAAGATAAAATTATAATATTGGGCTACTGTGCCAATATTTACTTACTGGCACAGTGTCCCACTAATTTCATCTGACTGCTGCACTCAGGACAGTTGCAATCAATGTAATATATATACATAAATTAATTGATTAGTTTTGTTTATCTTGTGTCATGGTTTATAGTGTAATTAATATTTTACACAATTCATTATTATTTTCTCGTTCTTTCCTCATGTTTTTCTCTCTTCTGCATTTCCCTGCTTCCCTCTGTGTGTATTCCACATTCCTTTCAGTTACTTCCCATTCATATTACTTCCTTATGTGGCTTGCTGTGTTTTGAGTCCCTGTCTTGTTATCTAATTGAATATACCTGTGTCTTATTATATTTGGTAAGTGTGTCCCTTTCCTCAGTCTTAATGACCTTGTCGGGCTTTCCCCCTCCTACTCCTGTGTCTCCCACTGCTTCATTTTCTTGCTTCCTTCTGATTTTCTGTTTGAACTTTGGATTATTCTGCCATATTCTTACAGTACTTTTTTTTTTTTTTTTTTTAAATCAAAAAGTCAGATTAAGGATGATTTTCCTTTTTACAACATACAGCCTTTTTGTGCCTTTGTTTTGGTCTGCTAAAGACAGCATCATTGTATACAAACAGGCATCTGCCCACTAACTTCCTCCATCAAATTAAGGCAGATGAAATATGGCTTTTCTTTTATGTCCTTTCTCCTTTGAGAATTCTCCAAAAGCTTTCAAAGTGATGCTTTAAGCAGACACACAAATGCACAAAAATACGCCAAATGATTCGTGTCATTATTTGTAGACCAACCATTTTCACTCTCTTATCTTCCCATACTTGCACTTGATAGGGACCTGTATGCAAGAGTCTCATACAGTCCAATAAAGTCAATAGAAATCCCTCCAAGTCACCATGAAACCCCCAACCCCCACCTGATTGATCTTCTTTCTATAGACGTCAGAATTAAATTGGCTAAAACTAATGACCATGTGAAGTCAGAAGTGGAAAGTGCGTTGGCTTGTAAACAGAAAGCATTGTGCTTCTGGTTGAACTCCCAGTTCACCATCACGATTCAGTACAACCTATGCATCAGTGCTAATGCTGGAACAATCCATCAAATCACTCCCCTCTATTGTTTTCTATGCAATTTCACAAACTCAAATTTCACTTGTGCTTGAACTTCTCCCTCTACACATTCAGCTGAAACATGTCATATAATGTAGCTCCTCCGTTTTTCACTTTTTTCCACCAAGTCCAGCTGCCGATAAGTGAAACTGCCACATCAGACTTTACATAAATGCACATCTAAAACTATAACCGTTTGCTGTTCCAGATTGACAGGTGTATTACATTAGATGAAAATACAACCCCATCTACTGCACGAGTACATAAATTCATAAACAATCATCCCTCACCCTCTCAGGATACCATGCAGCACTCAAATCAGTGCATCTCATCAGCACCCATTCCATCAACACTTTGGTTGCTGACACTCAAGGGCAGCCTTTAATTTCAGCCAGTGATGAATGAGCTGGTGGGACAGAGGGAGGGGGATGAACTCCAATCAAGGTGCTCCTATGGGACTGTTATCAATGGGGTACTTCCGGAAACATCTGCCACATGGCTATCTATCATCAGATGACCAGAGAAGCTGCAGTGGGGAATGATGGGCTCAGCTGTGAGGCTTGTGTGGCTGTTGGTAGAAGCGCACCTTTTGAGTTTTTCATCACTGTACTTTGTCATTACATGATCAAAATGATAGCGGGACAGGTTAGCACGCATTCTCCGCCTGTAATAAATCAGTGATTTTCTGTAATGATAAGAGAATGTGGTGATGGATTTCTTGAAAGTGTCTCGGTATGCTGTACAACCACATCTTATCTGATCTACGCGGAGCATGGAAGTTATTCCAGGGAAGCGAACATCTTCAATAAAATTGAAACCTATCAGAGCTCTGAACAAAAATCTCATTTAAAATATGAAACACAAATTTGCAGAAATGCTGTGCTGTCGTCTTCAAGAGACGAGCTTTGAGCTGCGGGTGTCAGAAAGGACATTCTGTGTTTCCTTTAATCAGTGAACAAACAGAAACACTGTTGCTGGAAGCAAAGAGCAGAAAAAAAGTAGCTAAATTTAAAAAGTGTAACATTTCTTCCTTGTTTTATTTTAGGACGTGTTCTCTCGTTTTAAAAGAGGATTCTTCCAACATGCTAAGCCCTGTTGCTTCTGTAGTGTGTGTAGTTCAGAGTGATAAAGCCCATGGTGTTTGGTGTGATTACCCCAGATGCTGCCTGGCATGTAACTAATGACTTGCGATTCACCCTAGGTCAAGTCTGAGGCTTCTGCTTGAGCTTTGAAGCTTGTTTACCCTGCTGCTTAATGCCCATGAGACCTCTATGCTCCCCTCCGCTCCCTGCATACCTTCTAGACAAATTAAGTACCTGCACTAGAAAAGGATTTTTTTTTTAAGAAAGAAAAGAAACAGTCTTTTGGTGCTCAAAGCAACAACAACCAAAAAAAAGAAAGCAAAAAAAAAACACATTTGAAAAAGTCAGCAGCAATGTCTCTTTCCAGAAGTCATGACAGTGTTGTTGAAAATCCACAGAGCTTGTTGAGAAATGTTTCAGGCAGGAACTTTTTTTCTGTTAACTGTCTCCATCCTCCAACCAAGAAGCATGAAGCTAGCTAACGTTAACGTTGCCAAAAAGGGACACCATCAGTATTCTCATGCCATCGAGCAAAAGCCTCATCGGGGGTGGTGGATGCTTTTCTCTTTCAAGTGATGAAAACAAAAAGTTGCACATGAAGCTGCTTAGTACTTCACTTAGTTAAGACGTGTGGATTTCTTCATTCCTTCATGGCTTGATCTGGCATGATTTTGTCAAAAACACATTGCTGTCATTGGGTTTTACTGTACTCACATTGTTACACGGCCTGGTCCGTGCACAGGGAACTCACACCAAAACTGAAGCAGACTGTGTGGGGAGTGAGAAGGACCCAACTGCACACACGGAGGGAGACGGAACTAAGGATAAACAAAAAGTGAGCTGTGTATTATGGCTGATACATGAGTACAAAATAAAGCAACAGGGGCGAAAATAAACCTGAAACATAAACAGAAAAAACTAAACTGAGGTAACTATGTCAACGGACACGAACATGATTCTGAACAGGCACATGCGAGAAACTATGATATAAAAAACATGAACTGAGCAGACTCAAGTACATGAAACATGACAGACAACCTGACAAAGACTGAATGAAAACACACAGACTAAATACACAGAAGGGTAATGAGGCAAGTGGAAACACCTGGGGAGACACAGCTGACACAAATAAACATAATAGCGCCACAGGGGAAGAGTAATATATGCACATTGAACATAGAAACCTCAAGACTTTCAAAATAAAACAGGAAACATGGAGACACGTAGACATAATGACACAGACTAGACAAGATGACACACACGGACAAGAAATACATGACATACTGACACTGAAGACTAGAAAAGACTTGCATGAACTGCACCTTTAGTTTGAAATGTTCCTGCGTGTTTCTTTTTTCAGAAATCATTGTGTGCATATGGCATAAAGTGCAGGGCTTATGCTGTGGATTTAATTCAGTATTATAAAAAAATGTTGAATAATACCAGATCTGGCAAGTGGGGCTCTAGATGAGTGATGGCTGTTTTAGTGTATCAAAAAAAACACCCTCAAAAGTCCTTTTTCACTGCACTGTGAGCAGATGCACACCGGCAAGCAGCACAGCTGAGGTTGTTTGTGCCAAACGGTCCTCTTCAGACACTTGAGGATGTTACACTAAACCCCAAATTTACAATGCAAAACCACGTGAATGGCATTAAAGAAAAAAAAAGCATAATCCTGACCTGACACACTGCTTTCAGGGATGGATACTGTGGATCCTTCCACTGAAAACTGCTGTTTGGTCTCTGAGTTGTAGCCAGTGATTCAGCTTTTCATCATCCTCAAACCCAAAATGATGATCTGTGGTTCAGTTTGAAACAGTTGATGTTTGCACTTTTGTCCAGTTAAAAGTAGGTGTTTATTTAAGCGGTGAGACAGGGATTTTTAGTGAGTGATCTAAAAATATTGGCTCAAAACCGCTGGAACCAGTCCAGAGGTGCACAAGAACATGACTTTGAAGCAGAGCCGTGCCAAATTTAAATCAGGTATTTTTTTATTCTTAATTAGCAGGGCTGGAAGACATTGGCAAATTGACCTGTTAAATATAAAACTGTTTAAAATCATTTGTTAAAGTGTGTACTCCATTTAAATGTGCTGTTATGATATCAAAAGGAAACTGAGAAGCATGGAAGATGGTGTGTACCTATAAAGACCACTGTACAAAGTGGTCATACAACCATGCCATCCATCAGGTTAAAGTAGACAAGTAATTAATATTGACTGGGAGCACTGAAGCTAAATAATCCAGTTGTTTTATCTAAAAGAATAATCTGACTGTAAAGCACCATAACACTCAACCTACAACAACACGATTTCTTAAACTCACAGGACTCCAAACTTTTAAATGTAAGAACTTCACTCACTAAAACTCTTCAACCGCTTGAAAAAATTAAATTAGTGAACTGATCACAACTCAGACATGTAATTACACAAGGCTTCGTTTCAAAGGGTCACAAGCAAAACCAAGCAGAACTTCAAATTATTCTCATAGCGCCAGTATTTCAACACCATGAAGAGATAGCAGGTTCTTTAAATTCCATTTCAAACACCCTAATAAATTATGTTTAAGCTCATTAAAAAGCCTTCATTTAAACCAGAATGCTGCATTGAGAGTGACTAAAAGGCAGACCACATATTACTAGTTAAATCCAGAATTGGTCTTGAATAATCAACCCCTATCATCTCTTAAAGACGCTACACTGCAACACTATTGTATTTAATCATTAGTAATTGATTGGAAATTTTGGCTCCCTCACAGTCTGTCCTTTGGCCTGTCTTCCTCCCCGCACCACAAACCAGTCGCAATAGATGGCTGCCACTCCCCGAGCCTGGTTCGGCTGTGGGAGCTTCTCCTCCTCACTGTTGCCAAGTGCTTGCTCATGTGGGTCATTTGATTGTTTGGGTTTACTTTCTAATATTGTAGCTTCTTTACCTTACATTATAAAGTGCCTCGATGTGACATTTGGTTTGATTTGGCGCAGTATAAAATAAACCGAATTCAACTGATTTGAAATATTTGCTTTTTACAGTTCCAGAAATAAAAGCTGAATAAATGGTTGTGGTGACTGTCTTTGCAAAATGTGTCCACTGAAGGTTAGCCCAAGGACACTAACCCCACCACACCTCTGGATATAGCCCCTTAGCACATTTAGCTGGCTCCCATGCCTCTTTAATAAATAAAGCTGACTCCTCAGCTATATTACAAGAAGCTGGAAAAAATGAAATGCCTGTGATGGGTAAAGGCAGGGCAAAGAGTCAGGCAGCCTGGAAACAGATAAAAATCAAAAGTCAAGCAGGATTTCTGGGGACTTGCAGCATCTAGCTCAAGGTTCACTGCTGGAGGTGTGTGTGTGTGTGTGTGTGTGTGTGTGTGTGTGTGTGTGTGTGTGTGTGTGTGTGTGTGTGTGTGTGTGTCAAGTGTGTGAGAGAGAGAGCTGTGTGAGGCATTTAGTCTTGACCTTGCCATGCTGAATCCTATTTCCCTTTGGCTGTTGCCCAGCAACATCACCTTGACAGCAAGAAATGGCCAGAGAGAGATATAAAAGGAGGATTTAAACAGAAATAGGTCTCCCGCTTACTTGATACGTTAATATCACCCTTTGCTTAAAAGCTACACGATGGCTTTTTCCCACATTTCTGCAGTAGCAGGGACTTTTTTTTAATTATTATTTCAACCTAAGTGGGACAGGTCAAAGGTCAAAGGGAAACCGATAGCATCTGTGGCCCCTGTGGAAGGTTTAGCAGCTTTAATCTAAGAGAAGTTATGGCCTTCACTTGGATGTGACCCTGGGGAGGCTGCAGGGCAGTAGGTGGTCAAGATCAAAGTTGTCCTGCAGGACACTGGCACTTATGGTCAGGGAAGAGTCTGTACTGCTGCACAGATAAACATGATATAATATCTGTGTGCGCTCGCAGCTGCCCCGCCGAAGGCCCCGCCTCCTCACCCCAGGGTCCGTGAAAAATGAATGTGCTCTCTTCTTCAATCAAAGGGGAAGGAAATGATTGAGTGGCTCCCACGGAAGCATTTCATAGCCAGAAGAAAACGTTTGACAAACAGGCAGGAAGATGGGGAACACGCAACATGGATTCAAAGGGGCAACATGAAGAGGCTAGTGCTATAGTTGTGACAAGGCTCATTTAAGTTTGTTTACATTGTTTTAGTATTTTATAGAAAAATATAGTAGAGACTTAATAACATGATAGTCTATCAATCAATTTTTATTACCAACATGAAGTTTAACTGTCACGTGGGATTTTCAGCTTTTACTGTCAGAAGCCACGGAGGTAACTGCTTACATGGTTACTACTACAACAATATCAGAAACAACAAGCACAAGTTTGTTTAGTTGATGACATTCTCATTAATGATGACATTACAGTAACGAACCTCTGAAAATGCTTTTAGAAAATTACTGCGTTTGCAAATTTTGCTTTAAGAAAATCTGAACAAGAAACAGAAGTAGTCAGACATGTTTTTGGATTAGAACATGATGGCAATCTTTGCGGGATTCTTTCATCTTTCACTGCATGTACTTTACAAAGCTTTGTGACAAGAAACTGTAGCAGACTTTCTCTTAAGAGAAGAAAAACACTTTTGTATGCTAGAGGCTTTCGGCAAGACGAGATCAGAAAATTGCTTCAATTCAGAGAAACCGAGGCAGACAGATTTATCTATATTATATCCCTAACTGCAGCGTTTGAGGATAGATGGGCCCAGGCTTTTATTTTGATAGAGTATAAATGGACAGGACTATCTAATGCATGTCAAACAGCCTCGCTTCAAAACACGATAACAAAAAGTGGAATTGGCTCTAAGGATATGAGCCCAACCGAGTTTTTACAAAAGAGATCGTGCCTACATTATGATATAGGTAACACTTCTATGCACTTAAAAGCAATGCACGTTTCATTTTTTGGCTTTCAGCCTGTTCAAAGCAGGTTCATCAGGCTACACATTTATCTTTTCTCTTCTTTTGTGTTATTTCTTGGTAAATGGTAAATGGCCTGTATTTATATTTCTTAAAAGCAATCAGCTGCAGAAACTGTTGGCTCTGAATCCAAAATATCTGTTGAGTTGAAACCGGTCTGCTTGTTCAAATTCAAATTCAAATTTTATTTGTCACACACACACAACCATACACAGTATGACATGGGGGTGAAATGCTTGTAGCTGTACAATGCCCGACCATTAAATGACAGAAGAAAAGTTTTACAATATTTACAATTTACAGTTTACTACAGAATTTACAAATTAACTTAGGAATTTACAGTAAAGAATGTGCAAATAGCAGAAGAGATTATAAAGATAAGGATTATAAATTATAGGAATTATAGGATTATAGGAAATGTGTGGTGGTGCGTGTGGTGACGTGTGTGAGAGTCCAGTCTTATAGTGATGTGTGTGGGAGAGTCCAGTCCTCATTCTCTCTGTTTTGGCCTTAAGGGAGCGGAAGCGCTTCCCAGACCTCAACAGTGAGAAGAGTCCATTGTTGGGATGGGAGAGGTCCATCATAATCTTCCTAGCTTTGGACTTGCACCGCTTGGTGTAGATGGACAGCAGGTCAGGGAGCTCTGATTGAATGATGCGTCCTGCCGAGCGCACCACCCTTTGCAGATCTCGTCTGTCCTGCTTGGTGCTGTTCCCAAACCAGGTGCAGATGTTTCCCGTCAGGATGCTCTCGATGGTGCAGGAGTAGAAGTTCTTGAGCACCTTCAGTGGCAGATGGAAGTCTCTAAGTCTTCTGAGGAAGAAGAGACGCTGACGGGCTTTCTTAACCAGGGTGTTGATGTGACAGGACCATGACAGGTCCTGAGTGATGTGGACACCCAGGTATCGGAAACTGTCCACTCTCTCCACTGGCGTGCCACTGATGATGAGGGGTTTGTAATTCCTCGCCTGCTTTGTAGTGAAGTCCACGATCAGCTCCTTAGTCTTGCTGATGTTTAGGAGGAGGTTATTCTCCTGGCACCAGGTCTCCAGGTTCCTAATCTCCTCCAGGTAGGCCGTCTCGATGTTGTCGGAGATCAGGCCCACAACCGCAGTGTCGTCAGCAAACTTGACAATGGAGCAGGGGGCTTAAAACACAGCCCTGAGGCACTCCAGTGCTGAGTGAGATGGAGGGGGAGACTTGTTTTCCTACCCTCACTGATTGGGGTCTGTCTGTGAGGAAGTTGAGGATCCACTGACACAGTGATGAGTCCTAGATCCGTCAACTTGGTGAAAAGCTTAGAGGGAATTATTGTGTTGAATGCTGAACTGTAGTCCACAAACAGCATCCTAACATAATTCCCTCTGCCAGTGTCCAGGTGACTCAGGGATGTGTGGAGCAGGTGAGATATGGCATCGTCTGTGGAACGATTAGTCCGGTAAGCAAACTGAAGTGAGTCGATGGTGGCAGGAAGTGAAGAATTGATGTGATCTCTCATCAGTCTTTCAAAACACTTCATCACAATTGAAGTCAGTGCTACTGGACGGTAGTCATTGTGGCAAGCGGGTTGTTGTTTCTTTGGAACAGGGACAATAATGGACTGTTTGAAGCACGTGGGAACCACAGCTTGGGCCAGGGAGAGGTTGAAGATCTCCGTGAACACCGGTGCTAGTTGATCAACACCGGTGCTAGTTGTTGACTCCTTATATAGACACACAGAAATTATATTTTTTGTAATGATCGGTTCAGCCTTTAAAACCTGCGTGGGAACATCTTTGAGCAACATAACAAATGTTAAATGGGCTCAGAGTGTTTTATACATCATGTCTGCTTCACCCATTCACACATATATTCTTTTTTTTTTTTTACATGTAAGTGCTTTTTACTGAACATGGACACATAGCCACACTCTGATGTTCAGTATCTCGCCCAAGGACAATTTGGCATGCAGAATGGAGCAGCCATGGCTCAAACCACCAATCTGATTAGCAGATAACACTGCCCGTCTTTAGTTTTGATGACGGGATGCATTTGTTTCAGTAAACTTACACCATTTATTTCTATCCAGAGTTGATTTTCTGTTCATTTTAAAACCAAGACCTTGTATTGATTATGGCAGAGTTAAGTTCAGTGGAGTTAAGGTCTGGACTCTTTGGTGGCCATCCATGTGTGGAAATGATGCATCGTGCTCTGAACTACGCGTTGGCAGTTTGAGCCCGATGAATCTTGGCATTGTGATCTTGGAGCATGTCCATGCCATCGGGGAAGGGAAAAAAATCTGCTGATGACAAAAAGCCTGGTGATTCAGTATATTCAGATAGTCAGCTGACTTCATTCACTGGGCACATACCCTTTGTGAACTTAGATGTGACCAACTGATGCAACCCCAGCTCATAACACTGCCTCCACAAGCTTGTATATTAGGCACTAGTCATGATGGGTGCATCACTTCATCTGCCGCTGATGCACCAGTGACTCTGACAGCAGGGTAAATCTGGACTCATTAGAGTACACGACCTTTTCACACAACCTTACCTCAACCTAAAGTTAAATATTTATCCTCCGCAGAAAACAGAAGCTTGTTTTTTCTGAGTACCCTCACTAATAAGTTCTTTTCTTAGGGCTGCACAGCTGTTTAGTCCCAATCCCCTGGGTTCTCTTCACATTATCCATGTAGACTTGCTCTTATTTTTACAATTTTACTTTAGTGATCTCCAGTTATGATCATTCAACTTTTTTTTAGATCATATTTCTTCCACCTTCCAGTTTTAGTAATCTCCCTAGTTGTTTTCTGCGTTTTTGAGCCAGGATACTAGTTTCACCTTATTGAAACAGAATAACAGGGTAACTTTTCCACAGCACGGGATGTGTCTTCCATATCCAAGAAAGGAGAAGCTACTCACTATGTCAGTTAAGGTTAAATAACCTGCTTCCAGCTGGAATATTAGTCGCAGCAGTAATTATCTAATGCAAAGCTCTTACCCCCGAGTTAAATCCAGGTCTATAACGATGCAAAGCAAGCCACCAACTCTGAATTGAAACCCACATTAGCTTTCTAGCCAACGTCTCTTGTATTCTTAAGCATGGACATGAATATTTAGTTGTATGGTGGATTTTTATATAAACAACCAGAAGCTAGAAAACTGCAGCACACATCATCAGTCTAAATTAAAAGTTTGTTGTAAATGCTGGTACTGGCCATCTTTCCATGCTTATATTTTCTTCCTCTTTCATTCTCGTTTAGTGAAAATTTAGTAAAGAAGTTAAAGTTGCAAATCATAGATACATGCATGTATGCACACATACAGAAATACCAGATAACAGCTGCATATCGACCAGTTATGGCATACAGAGTTTGTTTCTTTGCAGCATGCTTTATCAGCCTACACAACTTGCTTCCCCTCACTTTACCCTTAGATATTCCAAAGAGCACAGTCAGCAAAGTTAGTGCAGAGCAGAACATAAATAGAACACAAAGTCACAAAGTTCAGGAGTCACTTTACATGTCGAGACAAAGTGCAAAATGATATCTTTTCAGAGGGATGTCTAAATAACCAGAAGCTAACGCACAGAGTTTCCACGTGACACAAAAATCTATGATATCAGCTGATTTGGCAGCCGATGGACCGGAGCAGATGTGAGCAAAGGTTAAGTGTCAAAGCACTGCAAAACATTCCCTCTTTGAGAGAGATATATTCACAGCGGGATACAAGCTCTATGTCATTAATAAAAGGTCAAAGGAAGCCGTGGACAGTGGAGTTCTGAGATGTGGAACAGCCAATCAAATTGGTTGAAGTCTGCATTTGCTGTTTTTACCACTGTGGAAAATCCTGGTCAGTGAAGAGGATTTTCAGATGCCCTGTGGCAAGATGGTTATTTAAAACTAGGCCAAATTCATTTTCTACATTTCAACAGATGTCCCGAGTATTTGACATGTAACTCTGGTTCAGTTGAGTAACTTGGGTTTTTAAAGTATTATTTTACTCACTGAGGTCAGGAGAGGTTCTTATGGGGGGAAATCGTGATTAGTCAGATGATCAAAAGGGTTTTAAACAAGCCAATGGTTTATCCAAACTGTGGTTTGTTCCACTCACGAGTGTGCTACATTGTATCACTATCTGCATGATGAGGAAAATTTGGGATGTCCTATAAAGCTGTTTATTGTTGCAGTGACAGCATGAGTACATCACTTTTCTCCTGTGCATGTTAATATTTTACGGATGCAAAGCACTAGCATAACAAATGATGCAAGACATGCATAACAAATGATGATTTCCCCCGAAGGTTTAAAAGCTTGATAAAGGCCAAAGAAGCAGGAAGTTGCTTTTTAGGTTCTGATAGATATTTTTAACAGGCAACTCTTTACCATCATCATCATTCAATCAGTGGATCTATGTTCTATCAAGGTTTTGACGATGTGTTTTTGCAGAGTCTGCTCTATTAGATTCAGAGCTAAAGTCTAGGAAAGACAGAAGAAAAAAAATATCCAAATATATGCTTGTTGCATAAAAAGAAAACACAGGAGACTTTGCAAGACGCTGGGTGCTTGGCAGCTTTGTTTATTAGGCGAGACATGAGAGAAAAGAAAGCTTAAAAGCGACTACCACAGCACAGTCTGCACTTAAAAGACATTTGAAGTCTACTTCCCACAATCTACTGTGTGGAATTCCCTTCTTGGCAAATGTATCTCATAAATTCAGCATGAGAGAGAGCGAGAGAGACTGTAGAAGGGAAATGGAATTCAAAGGAAGAAAAAAACATTTTCACTGGAGAAAATGTTGATATTTACATTAAAAAAAAAGCTTTCCAACATGAAGCCATACAGCTGACTTGTGTTCCCATCTCTCGCAGTACAGACAACACAACTCCCACAAAATAATTTCCACAGCACAGCTTTAGTAAACTGGATGGATAATTTTATTGTCCAACAATTGGCCGAGCTGAAAGCTGGCAGTGGCAGAGACAATGTAATTAGCTGTTTTACTATCATGCCTGACCACAGAAAGCCTAATTGTTTTTGCTGACGGCGCACACAACAGGTTGAAGAGAGAATGATCACACAAATGTTACATTTCTCCATGAACATGCAGTCAAATAAAGAAAGACATCCCCTCCCCAATCTATTTAATATGATAAGTGGCATTTTAGCACGCCTGATTGGGGTGTCCTACCTTTAAAAGAGCATAATCCTGTACAATTACACAAGATGTATCATGCGTCCCCTCCCACATGTTTTTGGAATCAAACAGAGGCCCAGTTCCAGTCTGGCCCCTGCACCCTCCCCACACACTTTCTCTCTGTATGCTTGTTCGTGTGGAAAGTGCTGTTCCAAACCAACTAACCTTAAGTGGGAGTGGGTCATACAATGCTCCAACACAGAGTCAACAATGATGTCAGCTTACTAACCACATTCCTTGAAGGTGTAGTACCTACTTGTGTCCAAAAGTGGAGGGAATAAAAGCACGCTTACAAAAAATGACTTCTGTGTGGTTATTTTGATATAAAATGAAATAAACAGAAGGTCCCGTTTCAGCTGGAAAAGGACCAAGGCTTCTGAAAACCTAGTGCTGTATTTATAATCTACCCCTTAATTAAGGGGCCTCCCTTAGTTGCGAGTGTGACTCCACATGGAGATAAACTCATTTCGGAGTAGTACAGACTGGGATTTTACTACAGTTTGATTACAGACACAAACGCTATACATGGTATTTTTGCTGCTCCTCGTCGACCAGGTTAATATCCATATGTAGCAGTTCACTCGCAAATGTTAGCATCACAAGCTTCCCCAACAGGAGCTGTTTGATTCATCTGCATTTGTTCTTTAGTCTTACCTTTTTGTTTCTAAGCGCCTCTTAGTCTTATACATCCATTTTCTTTAAATGTCTTGTCTAACATGCAGATGCTCTTGTGCATGTTTTATTTTTTAAAGATTTATATACAGATTTTTCAACGGTTATTTTGAGTTGCATACTTTGTGTATGTTTATTAATGTTGCTTAGCAGCTGCAAATCAACCAGACACTTTAGGTAGCTATCAGCAAGCTTATAGTGTAATTCTGGCTGAATATTTGAGCACTTTTTTGGGGAGAATTGGTAAAATTAATCAACACCTTCAACAGCACCATGTCATTGTGGCCAGTTAGCTCCATCTCAACTGACCAAACCAGTCAAGCTTAAATGAACTCCTTTGTCCCACACGCCATCAGACTGTTTAACTCCTCTCTGGAGGGGAGAGGGAGGCGAAACAGGAGGACAAAGGAGGGGGGAACAACTAAGCTGTAGTGCCTCTTCACTTCAATAGACCTCAATACTTGAAATGTGCAATTCACTTGTATTTTTATTTTTATTCATATTTATTCTATTTATCCCCTTCGTATATTTTATTTATATATGTCTCTGTATTTATATATATATGTGTGTGTATATATATATATATAATATTCTGTAACTCTGTAACTTCTGTCGGTGCTGTGCTTTTGGAAACCGAATTTCCCAGAGGAACCCACCCGAGGGATTAATAAAGTTTTATCTTATCTTATCTTATGTATCGACTTTGGCGTAGGGCTTCTTCCTTGGTCACCACCCTCTCAGTCCATGGCGATGTAAAACTTGCTTCACTGTAGACAGTGGCGGTGATGTTCTAGCATTTTCCTGTTCATAGCAGGCTTGAGCCTTAGTGCTGCTTCCTGGGCTGTTCTTGAAAATCCTAGCCAATTTATTTTGCTTTAAGAATGACACTCTGAATCTTCTTCCAGACCTTGGCGTAATGGTGACATATCTGAATAACTTACTGATGATTTTGGAATCTTCTGTTGTCTAGAAATGGCTTCAAGAGACCTTCCCAACTTGTATAAATCTGAAATTCTCCTTCTTAGATTTGGACAGTCCCTTGGACTGTACCATTGCTAAACAAATCAATCATGATCTCTAATTGGAAGTTAATTGGCCTTGGCCTTTTGAAGTTAAAAGACACACAAAGATTGATGCAAGCGTGTATGTATATAAGTAAGCATGTGTGTAGTCTGTGTAGATTAGAGAAAATCTAAAATAATTTCCAATTTGTGCTTCAGATTCCTGTTTTATTTTTAGTCATTACAGATGTTTGGTGTCCATTCATTCCACCCTTGAAAAATAACATTTCAAAGAAATCATTAAAAGCTTAAAATTACTCAAAATGAGTGTGTGTAGACTTTTGACCATAACTGTATTGGTTTTTGTACAGGATTCCATTATATGATGATATTATAATTTGAAGGTGCTTTGGAGCAAAGCTTTCAGCCTCGTTGCATGAGTTCAGTTGAGTTGGCCAGTGTTGAAGATCTTCCTTCAGAGAGTAGAGCATCACCTTGCTTTTTAGCTAGAATGTGACAAATCGCATGATAATAGCACAAAAACAAAACAAAATAAAAAATCAGTGGACAGGGACAGGAAAAAAAACGTATACATGGATCACCTGCTGGCAGCTGGATACATGTGCAGAAGTACTGTTGTGAGCTTTGGAACATATCGCTGCCAAATAACTAAGATTTCTTACTCTGAGCTGACAGTACAAAGGCAGATTTATCCAGACTTTTGCATTTCAAGTCCAGCCCCTGTTTACCCCGGTGAGGAAAAAGCCTTTAGTCCAACAGTTTTGCTTGAGGGTACAAACTGGAGTCTATTCTTGAGGCAAAATTCCATCAGTGGAGTTACAAGAGTACAGCCCTGTTGTAGCTTAAACACAGTGATTGAAAAAGCTATCTGGGAAAGCGTTTATTCGTAGGGGACAATCGTTAGCCACAGTCCTGATAGCGCCAAAAGCTTTATTTAGACTTTTGTTTCATTCCGTCTCTGCAGTCTGAGATAAGCTGGATGTGTGGGCTAAGCGCAGACTAACCCTCTCAGCCATTACATGCCATGACTTGTGGCCAAATCTGGACAATGACGCTGTGTTGGGAGAACCAGTCAATGTTGAAGGGCAGTCTGTGAAAACACTAGAGGCCGGATGGAGAAAGATGTACAGAATAAAATGTATGGATGGATGAAGAGACTGAATGTAATTCAATTGGGTAGCAATCTCTGCAGATAACGCCGCTTTAATCAGAGGCATCTTATCTGAAAACACGTTATATAGAGCTCGGATTTGGGGGTGGGGGAGGTTGTCCTCCTGGACCACAAAAAGAACAACATGGCTTTCTGCAATTTACTTATGAAACACACGACAGGTCATACACATTGTATCTCAGCTATTATAAGTCTGCAGATTTGCTGTGGATACCCGGAGCAGCATGCTGCCAAGTCTGCAGCACAACGTTTTTACAACAATGTGCAATTCTATTGATTGAAAACTCAGTGGATCCACGGTAATCTTATCAGCTCCTCTTTTTCCACAGTGGCAAAAACAACAGTGGCACACTGAAAGGAAAAACAAGCTCCTATTTCATGAGATAAAATGACAAGAGATGGTCCCACAAGAGTACTCAAGAGATGATACACCAAGATCTGCAAAGCCTCCATCAGATATTAAAGTGGGTTAGAGCTCACCTTAGATATAGAATTAAAAAATTAAAAAAAAGACTCCTGCCAAAAGCCAAGAAAAGTCCCCAAAATCGTCCAGTTTCATATGCATACATTGTTGTGTACATATCTATTTTCTGAATCTATCTATATTCTGAAAGCATGTGCAGCAAAGAAGAGAGCTGAGCTTTTCAGGTTTTGGGGCCTAGATGGACAGGCCTTGGCCTCAGGCTACCGACCCCGTGTTTTTCATTTGGAGCCCCCATCTTGGTCACTCTCTAGTCTTTATTTTCCATTAGGGAGAGAAATGCCTGTGGACGAAAAGTGGAAGCACAGAGAAAAAGAGGGCAATACACACACACACACTCACACTCACACAGAGGAAGAGAGAGAAAGGAGCTGAGCAGAAACACAGAAGACAAAATGGCTTTCATTCGCGCAGCAGTAGAAGGCCAGAGGTCCCTTATTTTTCCTCTTTCACTTCTTTCTCTTCATTTCTCGCCTCCTTTCATCTCGTCTGTGAGGCATGTTGTTGTGCAGCATTTTCAAATCACATAAAAGATGTTTACACGTGCTCCACAAGCCCCTGTGATTGCAGTGTTTTGCGCAATTGTATGCAAAGCTACACAAACCCGGATCAATGCAGCGAGAGGAGAGACTTTCATAAGCACACGCAGTCGGTGACTCTGCATGCTGGGTTCCTCCAACACTCCTGCCTAAAGTGTTGGTGGTGAACATGAAGTGGGAAAAAAAGAACCTCTCAATCTTTTGAGAGGCATGTGAGCTTGGAATTATGCGCACGTTTAGCTTATTGTTGTGTACGGTTTGCCCGGTGCACGCCATCGGTGTGTGGTGACAGTGATAAATAAGCATTATTAAACAGGAGACAGAGGCCTGGTGGAGCCATTAATCTTCATCCTTACTGGCACCATCACAGGACTCACTTCTCATCAACCCGCCACATCTACACGTCCCATTATCAATAAGACAAAGGAAGCAGAACCAGTTGCCCGTGTTCTGATGGGGTTTGTGTGTCTTTAACCAGAGTGGACCATCTGCAGGGTCACAGCGAGAAGTGATTAACATCTACTAGTATCAGATGAGCGATGGGACGAAGAGAGAGGACGACACCTTGTCCGGTGGCTCGGAATTAATCACACTCTGCTTGGAGTTGACACACAAGTCTATTGCAGCAAAGGAGGAGGAATATGAACCTGTAAGAGGAGGCTTGCTGACAGTGAGTGCCACACTGCGGCTTCTGACATTAAACTTAAAAAAAAGGATAAAGACATTCCCCGTCTTGTCGCTCCTTCCCTGGAAATAAAAAGCTGGGATGAACAGAAGCAGGTTGGAGGGGTGGGGGGAAAAATGATGAATCATCAGGCAGTCTTCTTTTATCAGCAACTCAGATCAGCAGGTGGGAGGAAGAGAGGAAATAATAAGATGTGTGCAAAGCGAAAGCGCTGAACATGGACCAGTGAACACGCAGGTACCTTTTTAGAAACATTTCTATGCTCTCTAAAATTAAACTCCCACATCCTGTCAACACATACCAATATTTACTGGAGGCTTTGTTTTTTAACATATGTTCAAAAAAGGGGATGTAGCGAAAAAGAGTTGTTCTTTGTTTGTTTTTAACTAGAGATGGGATCTGCAAGAATAATGAAAAATATTAAGCCCATTTAACAACATAATAATGTCTTCATTAGGGGTATACTTGTAAGATTTTATTGGTAACCAAATGCTTTTATTAATTCTTCTTACAGATTTGACTCTTTAATCGATTTACTTATTGATTCCTGAGGGAAACGTGAACATGCTGTCAATACAGGGTAAATAGAAAGGTTTGTAGAAGCATGACAACAATAACATCATTCCAACAGTGGACAGTTTAGTATCACTTCTGGTTGGAACTGGTTTTCAGTTTCCATCCCTTTTCTAACTGATAGGGTCTGAAAAGTAGCAGTTTGAAGTGAGAGAATTTTGAAGAGCAACTCGTTGATTTTGGTCTTTCGGCACTTTCACCAGATGGTCACCAACAGCAGCACCTCCCTCCACAGGTGGCGGTACTTTCCCCTCCACTCATCTCCTCAACCCTGCGATCACACAACATCTGGTTCCACGGTTCATCGTACTCTTGCCTCTCTCTAATAAAACTGTGGCTCCAACCCTGAGGTCGTTTCCTTCATTTGCAATATTTTTGTACCTCCTTACAGCAAACTGAAAATTAGGACAGGAAACAGCAGGAGAGTTTAAGGCAATGGAGCAGCACCGTGGCAAAAATTCAAGGTCAAAGGCCTTTGCAGATAGGAGACGGGCAGAGAAGTGAAAGTCAAGTTGTCAGTCAAGCATAGAACCGTGGTTAACGCCCAATATCAGATGGAGGTGGAATCAGAGAGCGAAATAATGACAGAACCAAAGTGAAAGTGCATTTTCCCACAAAAGGACAAATAAGTAACAGGTGAGCTGGGGAAGGAAATCTCTGCCAGGTACTGAGAAACGTTAAGGTCTCATAAGTTTCTTTGCACAAATGCCAGGAAGAAAAATGACAACTCAACTTTTTTGTCCTCTGTGATTAACAAGATAAAATCAAATCCAGGCGATCATCAATCGTGTGTCGTAATTACAAAAACACAAAGTAATTCATTTCACGAGGCCTGAACCAACAACATCATTATCTATCCATCTGCACTCAGGAATCATTGAGCAAGCCTTCGAATTGTTCACACGGGCCACATGAGCTTAGTTAATGTTAGTGCAAGAAAATGGAAAGCAGGCTTCTTATGCTCAATGTAATCACAAATCACACTGTTAAATTTGCTTCAAGGAAACAAACACGACTTTCTTTTAAATAGTAAATACTCACCTGATCCACCTGTGGACTGAAAATAAAATAAAGCAGATAACATCTTTCACATTTTAAAGATTCAGCAGGCGGTGATTCTTAACTGATTGTGAACAGGCTACATCCTCCACACACACACACACATAAACCATGTACCTAATAAAAAGCAATTGTGTATTATTATCGATTAAAAGTAAAAGACAATTGCAAAAGTTTTCTATTCTTTTGTGTCTTGAAGTCCCAGCTGTGGTGTTATTAAATGTCAGGATATGGGCCTCTTTTAAAGAGGAACAAAGAACATGACCACAGACCCCAAGCACGCCGGCGGCTGCGTGTGCTGATTGGGGACTTTGTGTTTTGCACCTTGTTTTCATACTCTGCTTTGGTTTAGGTGCAGAAAAAAATACTTTGTTTGGTCAGAGTTTGTGGGTTTTGGTTCACCTAAGGCACTATTAATCTTGCATGTTAAAAATTGAACCCAGGCGCAAATAAAACGCGACGCCGAAGGGGTCCATATGCAACACATGGTTAGTGACAGCAGTGATGCCAAATGAGTATTTCATGCTCTGGAAACAAGAATGGGCTAATATTTACCAGGCGAAGGGGGGGAAAAAAAAGATTTTACCAGCTTTTTCTCAAAAAATGACTCAAACAAAAATTGTTGACAAAAAATAAGATTAATTATTTTTTGATAAAAAGTTTTTTTCATTGGAGACCATTTATGATTCCTTATATATATATATACAGTTAATAGTTGTTTTGTGATACTTGGCAGTCTTATTAGTATTTTGTGGCCTTGCTAGAACTGAGAGCCTAACATTTATGTGACTCACATACAGGCTATGCCTATCAGATCAGAGTCTCTGCAGGATACTGCAGAGATAAGAGCCGCTCATCCTCTCGGAGGCAAACTTGGGAACCCGCCAGCATCAGACAGCTCAATGTCCAGCTACAGAGGCATGAAATCCGGGAAGGGGGTTTCATGGCTAAGCAGGGCAAAGCAGAAGAGAGCTGGGTGTGTTAGAGCCATTTCATGGAGCATTTGACAGCGGGAAGTTGGACAGAATCCTGTCGGAGTCCATGCTCGTAGGATTTGAGGCTGCTAGTTCGTCCCAATCTGTGCTGGTGATGCTTGATGGAGGTCCATGTCTGTGTTTGCTGATTTACAGACTTAATTAGCATTGCAATGTTTCCTCTGGGCCTGTTACATTTTCTCTGTGTTGGTACTAACTTGTATTTATTATTTGGGACTTGAAAATCCAAACAGTTTTCTGTGATATTTGTTTGGTTTCTCTTCAAATTCTCAAATCTCCACCAGTGAAGTTCCCAATAATAAATAAAGGTTTTCTTTTCTCAACAAACAGGTTTCACGAGAACCTTGATGTTTGAGTTAGAAAACAGCTGAAACTAGCCAAACGACAAGAACATTTTTTTAAAATGCATTTATAAAAGCATGAGGGAAAAGTACAAGCAAAATAACAAGAACTAAGATCAGTCACATGTGTGAATGGTTCTTAGTCTTTCTGTGTTAGCCTTGCATTAGACTTGTAACTTGTCCAGGGTTTATCCCGCCTTTCCCCTTTTGACAGCTGGGACAGACTTCGGCAGCCCCGCACCGCTAATTTGGATAAATCAAAGAAAATGGATGGAAGGATCTTTTTAAAATGCAATTTATACACCACGGATAAAAGGTTGAGGGAAAATTATGGAAGTTACCAATGGAATAACAACAACTAATAACAATTAAAACAGTCTTGCACTTTGTCTTGATGCATGCTTGATCATCCAGGTAAGTAAATCCCACAAGGTTGACTCTGTTCATCTGGACGTAACGTTTTCAGTAGGAGAAACGTTTCGTCACTCATCCAAGTGACTTCTTCACTCTCAGCTGACTGCAGGTTTCCCCGACCTTATAAACAGTACATTTGCATAATGACTGAAACCAGCACCACTGAATGAACAATGGGCTGGGAGGTCAATTCCTTGATTATTATTAATATACAAATTCCCATGACCATTGATCAACAACTATTGTCCTGGCCTGACGAGATAGCTCTTCTGTCAGGCCAGGACTCTGCAGTCTATTTACACCTACAGGCCAGTGGACACTCTTTCAGTGATGAGGATGTAAACATCCTGGACAGGGAGGAACGCTGGTTTGAGTGCGGAGTCAAGGAGGCCATTTACGTTAAAAGGGAAAGACCATCTCTGAATCAAGGAGGGGGCCTGAGGGTACATCTTTCGCTCTCTTGCAATACTGCGATTGCAGCCATTCCCCAACTCTCTGTAAATGGCTATTGATCAGTGGTTGCTGATTAATGGTTGTTGATCAGTGGTCATGAGTATTTGCATATTAATGATCAAGGAACTGATCTCCCAGCCCATTGTTGAAACTATGCATCAACAGTACATTTGCATCATTATGCAAATGTACTGTTTATAAGGTTGGGGAAACCTGCAGTCAGCTGAGACTGAAGAAGTCACTTGGATGAGTGACGAAAACGTTACGTCCAGATGAACAGAGTCAACCTTTTGAGAGAGACTTGCACTTTATGTGATAAACATCTCATCTCAGGACAATGACAAATACATTCAATTTTTTAAAGCCTTTCTTTTCCTCAAATGAACAAATTCTGCAGATTTACAGTAGTAAACACTAATATTTGTTACTCATTTATAATATTTGTTACATGTCAACGATGCTGGAGTTATTGCGTCCGTTTAGTTTTATGAGGGTCAAAACTTCACACCCTGCTTCCAGATGTCTGACAAATGGAGAGGATGTTAAATCTGGAGAACTTCCTCAGTTAGTTTCCTCTGTCCCCCATCTTGATTTACGCTCTCATGTCTTGCCCTTCTTTTGCGACTTCTCCAGCTTCCTGCCCAAATTCCAGAAGGATGGCATCATCTACGAGCGATCCTTCCTAAACATTATGGTGGAAGGAGGGGGGGGAAAAAAGAGCAAAAACAGGTGTCACCTCTGAATAGGCCTTTACCCGACCTCCCAGGAGCTAAATGGCTTGGCTGCCCCCTACACAAGGTGAGTATGACATTAAACAAAATGATAGGCTTTGTTAATGGCATCACGGTGCACGGATGGCTGTAAAACAAAAGGTTTAGCAGCTTCTTGTTTTGGCTCGGTGTTGACAGAAAGGGTGGTGGTTAAAATGATCCGTGACAATGCTCCGGGGTTGATGCGGAGTGCATCAAAATGTTGTAATGCTGCTAAAGGAAAATGAGAAATAACTAAGGGTGCAGTTTATTTGCTCCCAAAAGGCGCTGCACGCGCAAACTGTAGAACCCAAAGTCTTTTCACTATTACATCAATTTAAACAATTAATTTGTTAATATTCCCAGAAGTAAAAAAGAAAAACAAAACAATTATGAACAGATTAATTACATTTGCATTTATATAATTCATGAAAAAACTCAAGAAAAAAACATCTAGCAAAACAATCAGTTTCTGATTGCCCTGACCAACCAATACATAAACTTAATCTAATTAACGTAAGACAATCAGAAAATGGAAAACATAAACAGCAGAAAACAAATTAATTGCATGATTGATAAGCAGACACAGTGAATGAGGGGAAAAAGGTAAAAATGAAAGAATCCCTTTTTATAAACAGACTTGCGATTACATTTTGAAAACCAATTATTACTTCAATTAAAAACAGAATAAGCAACTAGAATAATTAACCAGCAACTTTTTTTTTCTTAAACTTTAGACCTGTAGTGCAGAGTTTTTGTCTCTATTGGGAAGTGAGATCGGAGTTTCCTTCCTCTTTTTTTTGGATGCTTCCGGTGTTTGAACACTGTAGACTCAGACATGGTCTCAGCTGGATGAGCTTACTCTGTTGCTATTAGTCGTTCAACTGTGGAAAGCCAACTATTGCTGGCTGATGTGAAGCACGTGCATCAGTGTACAGATGTCTGCACAGATACTGGATTTAAAGCTCTGGAATGCTGTGAAGTACGTATAGATTGAGACGGCATTAAGAGGCTTTATCAGCAATGTGGAAACTTGCTTGGCAAATGTTCATATATGTACAGGAAATACATTTACTGTATAGTCCCTCACTTCATCATGCATTATAAACTAAATTTAGTTTTCCAATTTCTCTGAGATTCTCTGAATGCAAATTTGTATTCATTTACAGACTATCAGCCAACTGTAGGTTCCACGCAAGCAGGATTCTTAAAGATATGTGTGCATGTAGCCATTTTTGTGTTAAATATTTGTAAATGCAAAGTAGTGCCAGCACTCGTTTGGACTATTTAAAATTTTGTTGGGAAGAGATCAGAGCTTTTCTTCCCAAAAAGGATTTTTGGAGAGCCTTTCAGCAAGGTGGTAGAGCCGCAAGTACTGGAATTATTAATGGCAAACAGAAAGTGTAGTTATGTTTTGCACAGCCAAGAGAAATAACTCCTTAATTACTGGAACTCGTCCATGGACATTCTCGACATTTGGCCAAAACACATTAAGGACTGATTGTTTCATTGATTATTATTATTATTATTATGCCCAAGAAAAACAACATTTGGTCACTGATAGCATGCTGTAGGAAAAAGGAAATAAATCTTTATGTTATAATGTGTTGCCCCATTCTGAGGATTGCAGCTGTGTGGGAAGAAATATTGGGCCATAGTTGCAAGTCACTGAGTTAAACTAAATGCATGGAGATCTAAAGGCTTCAAACAAGTCAACAAGTAATACGTACTCTGAAAAAAACCCCCACTATTGGGCAGCATGCAGCCCGGTTTGACTCCTGCCCTATGGTAGCTGGGACGGCCCCCCGATCACCCGGATAAGCACAAGTGGCTAAAATATGAATGTGAAAGTGAACTTAAACAGTTTAGAATAAATCCCTGGTTTTGCTAGTACCGTATTAATTTTTCTGAGCTTTTTTACTTTCTAGAGACATTTTTATTGTTCATCTTCTTATGTTTATGTAAGTTTTTTACTTAAGCAACTTTATTTTTTCATTTTATTCTATTGAACCATTTTCTTTTAGAGAAATTTTACTTTATGGAGTTTTTTTGTGTCATATTCTACTTTATCGAGCTAGTCTACTTTTAGTCTACTGCAACACTGGAATTTTCCAACATTTGCATTAAATTACATGTGTTTCCCAATGATATGACCTTCTTCCCTATTCCCAATGGGATGTACACAATGCCTTTTTTTAAAACATTTATGGTTTTGAACCAAATTCCATCCCTGGATAAAGGAAACCACAATATCCAACAACAGTATATGAGCCTAAGTATCCAGCCTACAAGGTATGAGCTGAAGCCTGAAAGCACCTGTTAGTTCTGACTGGGTCTCAGTGCACTGCAGTAAACCCTGGGAGGGCTGTGCATGTTCCATATTTCAGCTGTATTTGAATACCAATGTGGAATGAGACAGCTGAAACGGCATCCTGTGTTCTTGTAAATCCACACTTGTCAGTGCCAAATGCCCTCATAAATGCAAGCGTGAATGGCCGGGTATTCATGCGAGCTTCCTCAGTGAACCTTAAAGGATGTGGTCTGAAGGTTATCATCGACAGTCTGTGACTCAAAATTTCAAAGCAGAAATAAGCACACAAAATCCCTTCTGTTGTCTCACTGTGATCGTGGCATTGTTACACATGACATGTATAATTCCTTCTTAATGTCATGCTATTAACCCAGTAAAAAGAACGACTGCTGTGAATGTTAAAAGCGCAGGATGAGGTAGAGGGATCAAACTGCTTCCAGCTCTTTTTCCTGTGTACCTATATCTTAGTTTCTCTTAACACATGCAGGCTGTTGTCTTAAGCAGCATTAATTGTATTTAGTTAGGATGTCACCTTTGGCCTGAAGAACAAAAACAGTAGCAGGGAGCTGCTCAACAGGTCCCCTGTGAGTCACAGTGGGAATAAGGTTGGACTTAATAACAGGAAACACGGTGGTGTTTTGGGAGATTATCTCATTGTATTCACCAGGTCGGTTACACGGGGGGAGACAGCGCCGTTACCCACTAGCCAAATGTTTGTTTCAGTTATGTTTGTACATCAACTGCTACACCATTTCCCCCCACGGGAATTAATGATTTCATCATGTTATCTCCTCTTTATCCATCAAACTCTCTCAGTTTGTCTTTCTGAAAAAGACATCAGCAAGCAGCCCTGACAGGTTTGACATCTGACTGCAGAGTCCCTCGTGGTTAATTGGCGACACGTCTGATCAGGGTTCAGAGTCGGGGCTGGGAAGAAAAGCTGGGGAGGGGGAGCGAGACAGAGGCAAGGCGAGGTTGGAAACAGGATGGAACAGCCTTCTGTTTTATTCTAAATTTGATATGTACAGGAAGAAGTGGCTGCATACATTTCTTAATAGATCATGTAAAAGTTTTCTGAAAAAAAAAAACCCAACAACAACAAACACAACAATTGCACATCAGCATCTAATAACTTCCATTTGTTTTGAGATACTTTAAAACACATCCTGCTGCAGTATGTTTGAAGGCATATCAAACAGAGTACAAATACAATGATAACTGTCTGCAAGTGTTGGCTCTTACAAATATTAAAAGAGAAACGTTCAGGAAAGTGTACCCTTAAGATGGATTTAAAAAAAAAAAAAACCACAAAATCCACTGCAATTTGTGTGCTGCAGTGTCACTGACAGAAAAAAAAAAATCACATCATAACCTTCTTTGTGTAACATTTTGTGATATTATCTCAGGCACTTATTGATATAACAGGTACAGCTGAGCAGCTAAATCCACTGTATCCTTCTAAATATGCTGGTCTGCAATTTGTGTTCACAGCAGGAACCAAACACTTCGCTAAAATAATGTGCACAATGGAGAATGCTTCTACTCTCATCTGCACAGCTTGTGTCATTTTTTTGGTACGTTTTTCATCGGCTTCATTCTCAGGTGGGTTTAAAAACCTTCAAACTGGGAAGACGGCCCCCCTCCCCAAAAATCTGTTTCTATCATTGCACCCATGCACACATAAGTATGTGCGCTGAACAATATTGCTAAGTTTAAACCTGGAACGATGCCACTACAGGTTCAATTTTACTTCATCTCATTCATTACCCTTACCAAGCCTGCATCTATCCCAGCAAGGGTCTTCATTAACCAGCAGGAGATCATGTTTATCATGCAGCTTCCCTCTGCATATGGAGATGGTGTGGGAGTGAAGGGTGATTATGCACTGCCCGTTTGTTCTCTGTAGCTTTTTCTGTATTTCCCTTTTGTTTAAAATTTGACCTCTGCCCCGTTTCATTTGTTAGCTCGGAGGCAGACACAATCACGTCACAAACATTATCGCTGTCAAAGAAAGACGAGCACAGAGTAAGAGGTTGCCACCTACGGCAGCAATTATAATAGTGGGCTGGTGGCAGTATTTATTTATTTATTTTAAATATGTGTCATCGATGCCCAAGCGTTTTTTCCCAGTACACCTACAACAGCTGGCTTCAGTGATTAGTGCCTCACGAAAAGTTTTCAATCAGCAGCTGCAGAGTTGGGCCAGAATGGAAATTTTATCTAGTCTTGCAGATATTTCTTGTTTAATTTGTTCTGGTTTGTTTTTTTAAGTTCTGTTTCCTCATAAAATGGAGAACAACAACAACAACAACAACAAAATAATAGAGAAAAAAGTCCTTCTCAAGGCTGTCACAGCAAAAACCTATGAAACCAGTTCAGTTTGAACAGAATCAGTGGGTTTGCCAGGAGGTCTGACGTAAATCTGTGTGCAACATTTTCATTTTCATAACAATCTTCCTTCAATTTTAAGCGGAGCCATTGGTAGAAAAGGGGAGGAAGACATTTGAATAAATCAAATGTAAATAGTTGGCTAACAATAGACAGTTCGACAGCAAGCAAAATAAACTGAAGCGCTATTGTGACTAGTGTGCGTTAGCATTATTCCAGCCTGAAGATTGCTGTGGAATCTTCACCTGTGTCACACAAAACCCCTGCTGCTCGGAAAAGCCACTTCCATGGGAACTCCATGCAGGGCGAACGGCCAGATGACCCTCTCACCTTGCGTAATGATTAATGAAAGCCTGTTTGTTTACTTGTGAGCCTGTGGAAAGATTCCATATTTGTACCAGCTGCACAGAGAAAGAGGTGGTAAACACAAAGTTAGCATAACCCACTAAGCCCAACTGCCATATTAAGGGAAACATTTCAGGAGGGTTAAAAGGGAGTTAAAAATGTTCGAAACGTTTGTTTGGAAAGAACGGCTTCTTTCGTTCTGCTATTGTCAAGAGAAAAGTCCTATTTCATCGACTTATGGCAGCAAAAGCAAACTCAGAGCTAGACACTGCAAAATGTGAGCCAGTAAATAAGCTGTTGTTATTTTGTTCTGCCCTGTAAAAACTTTTGGCATTCAGATTATCTATTGACTGATGCTTTTTTTTAAAGTATGAGAGCCTGTTTACCTGTTCCCTCTTTTTAAATTATTATGGAGAATGGGGCCGACTAAATGCTAACAACTGCAAAAAAAAAAAATACAAAAAGCAATTATAGCAATTGAAAGCAATTAACTCCCAAGGACAGTTTTGCCTTTTGTTAAAACTGGGAAAAAGCTCCAGCTAATCTCACACTCGGAGGCTCATTGTCTCTCTTCCCATCTTTATTCTGTGTCTTTTTTTTTTGGCTTTTATTCCACTCTTTATGTCAGAAGCCGGGCCCTCTGTCGATGCCTCCGGTGGCAGCGTTCTTTGGCTCTGGCAGGCAGCAGGTGGCTTGTGATGAAAAATTCAGTGCAGAGCCTGACTCGGGAGACGAGGAGGAGGAGGGTGGCACCGTGTAGCAGGAGGAAGAGTAAGGGGAAGCGAAGGTGTGAGATGTGCAAAGAAGGGAGAGCAGGGGAGCAGAGGATAAAGGTAGGGGTGTTGAGGTAGAAAAAGAAAATAGGAGCGTAATGAACAGAGAGAAGACGAGAACAACGCAGAGAGGATGAGGGCTCCAGACAGACAGGCGGGCGGACCGGCAAGTCAAGCCCAGAGCCAAGCAGAGCAGCCAGGCAGAGGATCAGAGCTGTCTACCCTCTCTGCCTGAGCCTCCTCCATGGAGATAACACAAAATATGAATCATTTATGAGGGGGTCTTTTTTATTAATAACACACACAATGCGCCCCGCTTTCTTTCACACACTTTGCCTTGTTTTCTGTGCTCCCTGTGGAGTACTGTGCGAGTTGTGTTGCTGTGGAGAGAAGACTAAAAGTAGAGAAAACAGAATGCTGATAAACACCGGCAGCATCTGTCGGGGCTGAACGTGACAGGTGGGCAGAGTCATCCGCGGGACACATTCTTGATAGTGAAACATGTACCTTGTCACATGCCCACATACAAAACCCACACAGAAACTTGCGCCTCCCCGTGGGCTCAAAAAAGCGCCCACTCACTTGCCTGTCTGCCCATTTGATTGTCAGTACACGACGATGCCAGATCTCGATGAATCAGAGTCCTGGACGACTGCGAACAAGCTTCGTGTCCGTGAATGCAGAGAAGGCACTGTTTGTAGGAGGGTGAATGACTGACTAGTATAGGTCATCCTCACAGCGGAGGACTGAACACAAACACCCACATACCGAGTACACTTCACAACTGTTTACCTATAAGCTAACTGCTAAACTATAAGACCTCTAGGTTGTCCCCTGTCAAGATTCATAGTGTCTATTTTTCTTTCTTCAAAACAATCCCCTTGGCTCTAATCGTTTCGTTTGGCTCTTCATCAACCAGTCCAATGATGCTCTTCAAGAATAAAAAAGTCTTCCTTTCTCAGAACCCAATCTATTAAGCCTCGCTAACTGTGAAGGCGAAGGTGGCACGTCGTGTCGGTACGGCCCTTTAGGAGAGGCGGGGTCTTTCAGATGTGCCGTGTACCCCTCATAGCTGCTGTTGCCAGCACTTTCCTGCATTAATTTCCCTTTGGCTTCTTGCTCTCTGCGTCTCTGCTCCTGCCTCAAGAGCTCCTGGGCCTCCAGAAGGACTCTGGCATTGACACCGCCTCCACCTGGATAGCCGTTCCTGGAGCCCTGGTAGCTGGAGTACCTGGGGTTGTCCTTAGCAGTCTGGAACCCTTCACCAGGTGGGTATGCCTTATCCCAAGAGTCTTGGGAGATGGTGCTAGGGTTCTTCCTGGGTTGCCTGAAGTAGAAAGAAAAATACAGCAAGGGTAAATGTGAAACCGCTTTTGACATATTCATAAATAATTAACTCTAGGTTGTTTTTATCACCTCATTTTCACTCCGTATTTAGTTAATCACACCATCAGCAATCTGGAAACCTATCAGTTTCCAGTCCTTGCCTTTGGATATCCTGGCTGTGACTTCCTGTTACATTGTCCTAGGATGATAGCTGACAGTTTTGATAGAGATTTCATTTTTGGCACGTGCACTATTTTGTTCAAGAACCATTTACCTGCAAGTACACAAAGCCTCCTCTCCTCTTCAGTCAAAGCTTTCTTGTCTATAGAGTCAAGATATTCATATGCACAATCTGTTTTTAGGGATCATGCCACATGTGGTTATTTTCTGAATATATTTGCCTATAAACTGACTTCATCAGTTGTAGCAAATGCTGCAATTCATAGTGTAGGTTTGATAACATAGAAAGGGAAGCACTTTTGAAGCTGAGTGTAAAATATCACCAGTCTTATGTCAAAGTCAGCTTTTTTTTAAGCTTTTCCTCTCTGGTTCTTCTTCAGAGGGACTAAAAAGCGACGTTTAAAGCTCTGGAAAAATCTACGAGCGTTAGGTGAGATATTTTTTGTACAATGACTCGAAATTATGCCACGGGTAGGGATGGGTATCGAAAACTGGTTCTTGTTGAGAACTGGTTCCCACTGTTTCAATTCCTTGGAATTGTTTGCCATTTTTGCAAACGATTCCCTTATCGATTCCAGTTGCCCCGAATGACGTCACCACGTCGCGGAGCGTCATTTACCTGGCAGGAAACATGGCGGCTCAAACGCTCAAAAGTTTGGTTATACTTTACGAGAACGGATGACAACAGAGCAACTTGCAATACTTGCAAAGTAGATATTTCATTTAAGGGAGGAAACACTACGAATATGCAAAAGCTCACAAAACACGCAATGACCTTAAATGAATGTCGTGTTTTTAATTCCACTCCGGACTCGTGAATCTCAACCCAGCAGCAGCGGTAACGTTTGCACGTCCTCTCCCGTTAATGCGGCAGGTAAATAATCAACTAACAGTGCATATTATGTTAGCGCGATCTGCCTTATTACAAAACCTGCCATTACTGTGCATTTAGGTGACCATGATGAGAGAGACAGACAGAGTCTGGCTGGCTCAGATTCTCGCTGCAGTCTACCGGTAGCGTCTCCTTTCAGGCCAGGATAGACGAATGTCTCCGAGCAGTGACTAAGTTTGTGGTCAAAGGCTTGCACCCATTTGCCGCAGCAGATGCCCCCGATTTTCGGTAAGTGAATGTGTTTAATTGTAGGCAGGGACATTACTGGATATTCTTGTGTAATTGCTACTGAATAATTGATGTTATACTTTGTTATTGCAACAGAAGAATATTTATTTTATTATTTTACATTTACAATTTTTTTCCCGGGGACCCTGTGACACCCCATTGAAGGCTGTGGACCTCTTAAGATCTCACTGTTGGGTTTGTAAGGCCATGTTACTCCTAAATTTCTATCTTGTTCAAAGAGAAGATATAAAACAAAGTTCTAAGCTAATCGACCTTAGTGTTCTCCTTTTTTAAAAAGAATCGATAAGAGAATCGAATCGTTAAACAGAATCGAAAATGGAATCAGAATCGTGAAAATCTTATCAATACCCATCCCTCGTCACGAGGTTTTCAACTGACAGAATTTAGAGAAAGATTTTACCTTCACATAGGCGATGCAAACATAAGCTGTAATGTTGCCATGGAGATCAGCACAGAAAACTCTTATTAAGGTGAGATTTAAGGTGGATTTATCTGTTTTGGGCCATTTGTCTGTCCGCTTACATAAGCAAAGGTTTAAAGGTTTCTTTAAAAATCAAGAAGGGGCTTTGCCACTTTTTACTTCCGTCGGTGCCCTTCCAACCATCAACTGACATGGTTGTATTACAACCAGTAAATTAACTTGACTGAACTGACATGATGGAACAGATTATTTATTTTTTAAACTGATGTAATAATTACTGACACACCTGAAATTGAATAATTTGACTATGTATTTGAGGTAAAATGAACAAATATTCTCTCACAAAAACTAATTTTGGGTTTATTAACAACCGAACCTGTTACCTCCAGGCAAAGCACTAGTGTTTGGTTATTTTTTCTGTTGTTGAGAAAAAAAAACAAAAACGTCAGTAGCACAGGAGCCAAAACATCATATTCAATGAAAATGAGGCACCATTAGAGCCTCACAAACTGCCTCTGGGCAACTATCAACCCACAGCGACAACATACAGGGATACCTAACCATGTCAGAGTCTCCTTCTAGCACAATGGGCCCACGTTGAGACGGACTGAAACAGCCATTGGATCTGACAGACAGTAATAGCAGAGCATTGGATCTGACAGACACAAATAGCAGACCTTTTGCAGCTAGAAAAATGACCATCTTGTCCCCTATGGATTCATACGGGCTGATATGCAACACCTGACACAACAGTCTTAAAGGCGCAGTTGGTTGTCGTGATTCTGGGGGACTGCCCTGGCCTTTACAAGAAAGATAGACAGACAGAGGGGGGTGGGGGGGTCCAGATGTGTGACATCACCTCTCATTTCTGCTTGGCTAGCCTCTTTGTGGCAGCCTTGTCTTTGTGTGTGTTTGTGAGCCTATACGATATGCATGAGTATTCTAACAGCTCCACCCGTTTATCCCGAGGGCAAAACGGGAGCAAGAGACATAGAAGACGGCGACACACAAAAACATCAATGGGCATGTGAGCCATGCATAATTAGCAGGTTTATCAGCCAGCTGTGAAGAAATCGTATTATTCCTGTGTTTGGATTTCAGTAGGAAGAGGAGGGGAAAAAATCCTTAATGAGAACAAAAAAGACCTTTTGTTTTTATTCAACGGGGATTGAATGCGATTGGGAATGGATACGCTCCTCGATCGGCAAGATAGGAGTATATAGCCCAGGTTTATTCTTGCACACGCCTGAGCGCTTCCAATTTTCAGAGACAGGCGTCCCCGGGATCTGATTTCATTTCATATTGTTGACAAAGAGGCCAAAGCCGGTCTGCCTCCCTGCTGAGAAATGCAAACCAGATCACCGCCTCAGTTTTATGCTGTGCCAAGAGGGAGCGTGTACATGTGTGGTAAATACAGAAAGATGTATACCGTTCTGTATTCCACTCATGCACACAGTGGAGCATGAAGAAAGAGAGCGGCAAAAGGTGACAGAGTGAGACTGACAGAGGAAAGAGGAGATGGGGCAGGGGTGTCATGACATGTGGTTGCGACACCCACGCATGCACGCACAAGTAAAACCACATGCCAGCTGTTGCAGCCAGCCTTTGGCGTTGCAAAATGGCATTACTTTGGCTCACAGATCAACGGTGCTGATCTGTGATAAAGATCCCATTGCCCATCATTATTTCCAGTGGTGGCCGTTTATTTTCATTCATGCCTCCTTGTTTAGGAAAGGGTCTCATCCAGAAGAGATCTGGCCTTTGCCGAGAATAAACGCTGTTTTTATGGAATGATACTGTTATTAAAAAATAAATAAAAAGCTATGCTCATCCACTTGACGCTCATCAGAGCCGTGACCTTCCAAATGGAAAATGTAAAGCCTCTGACTCCAAAGGATGTTATGCTTCTCAGTCAAACAATACTTAGTGTTCTGGAGAAACTGCAGCCGTGTTTATCCAAACAGAGCAGTTTATTAATGGAATTAGTGTAAAAGTGAGGGTATGCGGCCACAGGATGTTGCCTCTGACCGCTGGAGCGCGACGGTAGTTCATTAATCTTTCAGCAAAGCTGCCTGCAATATTTATCAAGGAAGGGATTTATGTTGATAACAGTGGATTAGAGTACTACGGTGAAGTAAGAGAAGATAATGTATTAAATGTTGTATATGTATGGTAAGTGCGAGGCGACACGCACCAGGATGTGTCTGCTTAAACATAGTTGGCCTTAAAATGAGTTTGAAGGAGAAATTACACAGATGGCTTCGGGAAAGGCGACAGTAGCTGTGAACAATGTTTTCCTTCTGGACTTTTCATGCTTAAAGTGAAGAATTAAAAAAATATCCATAATAGGGTACTGCTATGATTTTAAATGAACATCAAATCTATGATTATAATCTCATTACGAGGTGTCATTATTACTTAACATAGTTTTTTTTTCTTTTTTAAAAACACAATACTGAGGAAGAGAAACGATCATTTCCTGACTTTCCAAGCGCTTTAGCGTTTTTAGAGGGGCTCATTCTTACTGTACATATGATACAAATATGTAAATATATGTAATCTGTTCAGGGATGCTGGAAATGTCCACCCTGGAGCTAAACATTTCACCAAACTCAACCCTTAACTCACACCAAAAGCATTAAAGCAATAACCAAAACTTCTCAAATTTAGAGAAAAAAAAAAAAGAATAGAGGAAAAAACCCCCCACACCCCAGCACACTTCCTGGAACAAGAGTCGCGCATCTCATGCAGATCAAAGGGAATTACATTAAGGGAGAGGAAAGCAATCATGTCATATCTTTGGAAGAGGGTAATATGATCTGTCCATCCTGACACTGAGAGTGTGTGTGTGCAGCTTTGTGGTCTGAAGCTGACCAGCTACGACCCTTTTTCTTACTCAGATGGTTTATATATGTATATATAAATTTAATCTGCCTTCACTACTGTCACTGGGCCATTACGATGAATCAGACGTAATCAGACAGGCGCGTACACGAACGCGCACACGTAAAACCACACATGCGTCACTGCTCGAGATCCATTACACCGGATTACAGATCAAACAGTCGCAAACTCCAGGACACTTTTCATATTAGACAGACGCACGAAAATCTCTTGGTACATATCGATCGTTGAACAGAAATAAACATCAAACACAATCGTGTCAAGTTCTACATCTGTCAGTCTTACCGTGGCAGGGAGCTGTACTGTCGCTGCGCCTGGGTGAACGAGTCTCTCTCCTCCTGCCTCTGTCTTTGCATCTGCACCTCGACCGACACCGAGTGACGGCCTGGCTGGCTGTACCCGCCTGGACCGTTGCTGCTGGTGTTTGACTGAAAACATGAAAGCGGCAGCTCAGTTAGAGCTCAGAACACAATCACCGCGCATATAATCAGAGACATCCTTTAGTTGTCTAGCTGCTACACTTTGATGCCAATCCACAGAAGATACTAACTAATGAAAATCACAGAAAATGTCCATTGGGTTAAAAATATTGCATAGAAATCAAAAATATTTTGCTGATCTCAGTGCAAAACATGTCTTGAACCAGCCCTCATTTCTTTATATTTTGCTCCCAAGGGGCCACACGTTCTTGTAATCTTTGTGGTCTTGAGCCAATGGTTCTTCCGGCTTTCTGAAGGTCTTTCAAAGTCTTTCTCTGGACTTTGGCTGCTTTTCCCTCATTTTCAATCCAGTCCTTGTATCTGAAGTCACTCAATACTTATCTATCAATCATTCAAGCACCTTAAAAAGGCACCCAACTCGAGGGACGGGCCGGTGTTTTGTCTACACATAACAGACAATTTAGCAAAGCCGATTAAATTCTTTAGCTGAATGTGTAAAAAACTGCTAAAGATGACACTATTTCACTGTGTGGAGTGTGTTCTTGAAAATAATTGAGGAAACTGATAGGTAGAGGACAAAAGAAGAAGGAGTAAGTCTAAAACACTACCTAGAGTAGATGAGCAGTATCTGAAAGTCACGTCCTTAAGAAAATGGGGCGGGGGAGAGATCCAGCAAAGACCTGACACAGGACCTGATAAATGCATCCTGGCCCTTCATCCATCTACTGTTCACTGAAGCCTCATCAGAAATAGTCTCAGTGGAAGGGTGGCTGTCAAGAAGCCATTCTTAAGGAAGGAAAATGGGGAGAAAGGCTGAGGTATGCCAAATTATACAAGAACTGGACTGACAATCTTATGGAGGAGGTCAGGAGAGGCTGAACAGTGTCTGAGTGTAAAATACACTGGAGCCTCCGTCACAGTTTGGAGCTGCATTTCAGCCAGTAGTGTTGGCGATTTTGATCCACCATGCAGTACCATCTAGAAGAGGGGTTGGAAACTCCAAGCCTCAAGGGCCGGTGTCCTGCAGGTTTTAGATGCCACCCTGGGTCAGCACACCTGAATCAAATGATTAGTTCATTACCAGGCCTCAGGAGAACTTCAAGACATGCTGAGGAGATAATTTAGCCATTTAAATCAGCTGTGTTGGCTCAAGGATACATCTAAAACCTGTAGATCTGGAGTTCCCCCCACCCCTGATCTAGAAAGTCTCTGATTCAGCATGTCACTGACGCCAAACACCAGTCATGGATTGGCCTTCCCATAACTGAAGCTGTGCGGATCATCTCGACTGAGAAAAGAACCAAAGGCAGCCAACATCCAAGAAAAAGCTTCGCAGGTCCTCCAAGAAGCCTGGAAAACTATTCCTGAAGACTATTCAAAGAAATTAGGATATCATGCCAAATATCGACTTTCAAGCTTGCTACAATTGTACCAACTCTATGTTTGCCTTCAATACTACATTTCAATTTGTGATTGTACACATTTCATTTAATTACTGACTGCTGCCCATTTGCTAGCAAAATATAAAGAAATGAGTGGTGGCTTGAGACTTTTGCACCATATTGTAACTAATAAAGACATTTTGTTTATGTACTATAATTACATAATCCACAGATTTTAAAATTTGGTAAAAAAAAAAAAACAAACTTACAGAATTCAGAGATATTCTGCTGATCACAGTGCAGGACACTGTCTAACTGCAAATGTGTCATAAGTAACAGAACTGTTTCTTCTCAGATTAGTTATTGACACAATCAACCTGTATCAAAGTGTTTTGAAATATAAATAAGAGCTAAAATGTCTCACCACCTTCTGTATCACCCTTTGTGGCTCTAACATGAGCATAAGTGCTGCTGGAAATGTCCTTGCAACAAAGCAAAGTTGTCAGTAACGATGTGTTGATCAGAGCACTGCTTGTACTCATAAAAGCTAATATGACTCTGGGACTTGTGGGAGTTTTACGCTCCCAGTGTTAAATAAATACTGATGACTTTTTTGTGTCCCGTTAAATATTTATGGAGCTGAAGAGCCTCAAGGAATGCAAGAAAGACTCTAACATGCCAACATGTAAAGTGAGTAGAAGAATTTTGTTTTTTATGTGAACTGATAATCACTGGAAACTCAAACTAGACACATCAAATACACATATATGGCACATGTATATACAGCTGTGGCTAGGCTACAAAATTGTGGTGAATTTCATGCTGTTAATATGCAAAATCCTTAAAGAAACAACGAAAGATTTTTTTTTTTAGTTTTCTTGATAGGCCTCTCATAAATTAGTGTGGCGAAAACACCACATTGCCTGTATAATAGCACACATCAATACATATTTTTATGAAAATGGCGTTTTGTTCTGAAAACTAAACTGCCACCGAGTTATATTTGCACGGACATCTTGACTTAAAATAGAGAAAAGAACACACGATCCCTCGGTACAAATTCAAAGCATGAAAATCACCACAACTTGGAGTTCGAGTTTCCTCACAGTAGCCCAATAAAACTAGCAGCCATCCCTGACACAAGATACCCTCACAAAATCTCCCCGTCGCACCCCTCCGCCCGCCCAAGCCCAAACCGCAGACACTTACCAGCAGTTAGTGGGGCAGACACACCCTGAGCTCGTCTCTTCTCAGGTCAAAATGAAGGTGAGTCACACAGACAGACAGGGAGGGAAGGTGATGTGAGAGAGGAGGGGGGAGCCATGCTGGAGACTCAGAAGGGTTACACAATGAGATGTGATGGATGTTAGTGGGTGTTAATGAAAAAGACAACACCTGACATCGTGACAGTCCTCCCCATACACGAACACCTCCTGCGTTCCTGTTATCGGGCTGTGGTAGGTATGTGCACTCAGACACAGACAGCTGAGATAAATTTCAATTTTGTGGTAGCAAATAGTTCATGACTGCATACAACGGCGTGATTCAGATATGCACGTACACATTTTTACTGCTCAACTGTGAGAATTTCTTAGCCCAAATAGGTTGACTATATTGAAACAAATGCCTTCATATTATTCGTTGCCCCGGCATGCCTACAAAGACAAGTATCAATATCTGTTCCCTAGTAGCGATACTTACAGGCAGGGGGAAGAAATAACCCTGACATTATGGCCTTGCAATTCCTCTCCATTTTTTCTTGGAGAGATATATGTCCTAGGCTGCTGCAGTTCAAACAGGGATAATGGCACACATTATGATACACCGTCTCCTTAAAAGCACTCACCAAAAGAGACGTAGCAGTTGCAAACTTGTGATAGAAGCTCAAATCTTGCATATTTTTGCGTGTTGGTCAATGCTAATTTGCCTAGGAAAGTGCACACACCTGATTAGCAGATATTTCCTCCACTAATTCAGAAGTTGGAAAGGTTGTACCTTTTTAGCCATTCACAATCTGATAAACGCTTCATTTGGAGTATAATTAGCTTTTAACCTTAATCCCCTTTATTGCAACTACAAGCCTAATTCATATCCTTAACCTGATCGTAACCATAACCCAAACATTGTTAAAATATGCAAGGGCAGTGCAGATCATACTGGACCTCACAAAGGCATACACACAAGAATGCATACAGACTCTCAGAAACCTCAAGTTTCACCTCGAGGTTCAGCCCACACTTGTACCACAACCCCTCTTCCTGCAATTAGCTGTGTGGGTGCAATAACTGTGTGCAGATTAGTTGCAACACAAAGCCAATCTAATTACTTTTATGGCTGTGCAACGTATTGAGAGCCTGGTGGGAGCAGTGTGGACATCAGTTGGTGGGAAGGCCATAAAACGATTAAGAGTGCTAACGAGGCTCGCCTTTATACCAAATGAAGCCGGGGCAATCATCTCTGGCACCGAGTGGCGCTGGATTGTGGTTCGGCTGACAATAAAGGAGGAGTGAGTGCCTATAAAGCCCGTATTCCACATGTGAATTTAAAATGCTCATAGGAGAAGTTCAGGCTTAACATTTTTCCCCCCACTTGAGAAAAAAGAAAAATCCCTTCAGGGAGTGCTGAATATTCTTGGGAATGTTTTCTCATTCCTAAACACAGTGATTGCAGAGGGGAGTGGAAAATACCCCGAAGGAGGCCAGATAATAGCAGCATTAAAATGTTACAGTAAAATACAAAAGGCAATATCGTACCATTTCTAAACCCCCAACATCAACTGAATGAACTCCTCAGTTCCCGTAGTGGTATAAATGAGTGCAATAAAGCTCGGCGCGGTGCTGCCGAGAGGGTGAGCATCAGTCATCGTTGATGGAATTAGACCGTTCTACCCACAATCCTCTCCTGCTCCCCAAACTATGGAGAAAAAGGAGGAGAGGGGGCCCATCACAAAGAACGGATATATTGACCCAACGCATGTGGCTACATATGGATGGCTAAGAAATAACTGTTTATTTATTTAGTCATCCATATTTAGAAAATGTATAATTGGGTGGATGAGAAAGACAGCTGCAGATATCAGTCGTATCAGTATGGTGTGACACTGTGGTCAATAACTCCCAGTTTAAAGAAGAGAGATAACTGGAACTCATGATCATTCGAACACCAACTAATCTCTCTATTTTGCATTAATTTGTAGATTGTTTTATGAAATAACCAAAAGTATAGTCTTCTTTTTTAGGGGGTGGATAGTACGGCACAAATTTGAAATTTGCAATGGTTAAAAGCCAGATTCTCACGATTTATATTTGGCAAGTTTGCTTGAAAATGTTAAAACACTGAGCCAAGTTTTTGTCCATTAATTCAATAAATCTACTCTATTAGTTATTCCAGCACCGAAAACCACTGCTGCCCCTATAAATCTACATATGGTGAACAAAGGCAACTCTATTTTCATTTGCATCATACAGCATTACAATTTTCTACTATAAAAAAAGAAAAAAAGAGCAGTAGCAAATGGCACCATCTCACTGTTCTGGCAAAGACTAAGTGGGGCAGATGTAGGTGAATTAACAAAAAGGACGGTGGCTCCTTGAGGTTTGCAGCACATCACTCGGATGAAGCAAGAAAACGTAATAAATGCACGGCAGAGGTAATTGAATTTCAAAGAAACATTCTCCTGTTTTCCATATGGCCCACAAGTATGGCCAGAGCATGAGTCTAATAACATGCAATTACTATAGAAACCCTGAGTGTGGGCTACAGTCTGACAAAGTAAAAGGGATTTAACAGGCTGTGGAACTGAAAAGGATTGCTGGGAGAAATCTGTGCTTGTCAGGTTTATTTCCAGACTAATTAAGCTTTAATAATAATACACTTGACACAAAGATTTTTTTCATGCACCAATTTATCGGATAAAAAAAAAAAAAGAACAAAACATTGTAGCTGATGGAATATCTAATTTTTATGGGTAACTAACACTACTTTCCATGATTTCGATGGCAATAGAAAGTACATTGCAACTAATATAAGAAAAAATGCTGCAACGGCTCTTTAAACGAGAGCACGCTCAGTAGCTTTTCAGACAAAAGGAGAGATGACCTACGCTCTTCTTTCCCACACGCTGCTGCTTTTCCTGTACAAAGCTGGTTGGAATGTGCACCAGTCCATCTACCCCATTTACACGCAGGACACTGGTTAATACTGCCAAATGCAAAACACTGCTGCACACATTTGTTGGGCTTATTAGTTAGAAAAGAAAGAGCCAGAACACAGAGGATATGGTTCATGAGCTCTCACTTTATCAATTCATTTCAATTATAAGTCACAAGGGTAAAATTTTCCCATTGCACATCAAAAGACTGAGCAAAGTTACAGTGGGAATTTCTAGTTTATACACCAACAATTAAAAAACAAAAAAAGTTCATACAGAAATATACAAAAACATTTGTGCGAAAACACCTTGTAGAGGGAAAACGCTAACAAGGGCGCTCAATGTTATTCCTTATGGACAACACACTGTGGTATGGGACAACCCACATTTGTGCTACCTACCACCATAACACACTATTTAAAATTATATGTATTGTGTTATATATATTAGAATAAGTTGGGAGGGACTGTGTGTTAAAACAAAAATGTGTGTTGTCCCGCACTCAGCGCAAGTATGTGAAGACATTTCATTTATAACACACACTCTACCAATTACAAAAAAAGGAATAAAAATGATGTATAAGGTTTAAAATCTGATACGGCTGGCTGTTCATTTAACCAGAGTTTTCTACTAGAGTTCATGTAAAACCAAGTACACTTGAGGTGCAGTGCCAGGAAGCAAGAAGGACTAAAATAAATACTAAAAATATGACAAGTGATTGCATCAGCTCAAAAAACTTTGAAGGCATTCAGATTTTGTTCGCTTATAATTACCCCTTGTTGCTTCAGAATGCACTCGTTATCTTTCTCCTCAGCTAATGCAACTTTGATTTAAAGCAATGTCCGTTAAAAAGCACATAGCTCTCTCACTTGAAACTGTAAGAAGGCACACGTCAAAAAACAGGTGACCCCCTATACAGAGAAACAAATTGGAAATGACCCAAATCCATGAGGTGGTGGGCGGGTCCATGTGGATGACTGACACACAGAAAATGAAGACGATGGATCAGTACAGCAGGTCGTGACAGGTGGGTGGGGTTAGTGATGGTTGTGTCAGGAGGTGTGAAGACTCCCGCATGCAGACGGTGTTAGCATTAGCACAATTAGCCATGAAGGCTAATGGAGGTTAATGGTAATCCTCAAGTATAGAGGACCATCAGTCTTGTTCATGGCTGCTAGTAGTGGGGTTAGTGACGGTAAGCACCATTAGCCACAGGTGCAAACACTGTTAGCATTCTCCTCAGGCTAGCACTTGAGTCTCGGCCTGGTAGATAGCGGTCGTTTCTGGACAGTCTTACAGTTTAGCCGTCTTCTCGGCCCAGCAGCGGATTTTAGTTACAGGCCCCAGTGATTTTAGACACTCACCCAGGGCTGCTCGAAGCTGTACGTCCTCCTGCGATCATCTGGGTCGTCCGGGACATTCTGGGCCTGCTGAAACTCTTGCCTCAGCCTCTGTATCCGGTCGTGGTTGCTGGGGGTTAGTCGGTTACTAGGGAGAGAGCAGGGAGAAAAAAGAGAGAGGGTGGAGGGAGATGGATGAGTGTGAAAGGTCCATTGTTAACAAGTGACCTGATTCCATCAGCAGGCAGAAATGGCCTGCAGGATGATGTTCTTTAAAGTCCAGCGTGTTTTGTCCATGAATTGATCAAATGCACTGTTGACACTGGCAAAGCACCCGGATTTACTCAACCCAGATAAAATGTAAAAAATGTGATAAAGTGAGGCCGGAGCCAAGAGCGAGCTTACAGCTGAGCCAACAGCAATATGAATCAAACTAATGTACTTCTGATGTATTATTCAGAACATTGAACAAAGACTAGTGGTGAACGGTGAGTAGTACTCCAACATCCCCACGCCCCCACCCCATCCTTCCCATCGCAGCCTTATATCATTCATCCACTGCGCTGCTATTGTCTTTCGCAGCCCTGTTTACATCAAACAACGCTGCTGTCAGTGTAACTTCCTCATGGTACAACGAGTAAATACACTCACACTGGTCATTCATAATAACTCTACAACTGCAACTATATTAGGAATTACAGAGTCTGAAATGCTCAGCTATAACACCATGAAGTGTGTGACTAAGTGTGGGACTAATAAAGGTTTATCTGACCTTATTTCTCCTCATAGTTTTTTTTTAATATATATATATATATATATATATATATATATATATATATATATATATATATATAAATTGTGTGAAATTTAGATTTTGAAAGTTAGTCCCTTTCACCAACGGTTTGGACCATGCGTCATAAATCAGTCCTAAAATTTAGCTATTTTATTTCCATTGACTTTTCTGCATTTCACCATAAAGGCTTTTGCGTCCTCATGAACACAGAACGGAGAGAAATCTATAGACCTAAATAGAAACGAAACGACGGGGTAGTGTTAAATTCACATGGCCTCCTACAGAGGAAAGTAATTAACACATTTTCCCTCTCACACAGTGTGAATGAATAGAAGTGTTGGACTCTAAATGAAGGAGCAGCGGGTGACTGTGACTCTGAGCTTGACTTTTCAACTTTCCAACTTTTGCCAGGAAATTCCTGTGGACTTTGTTATCTCTCAAACTCGAAAGGTCCAGCCTGCAACCTTTTCAGCTTTTTCAAATCTTCTCCTGACTGAAGACGGGGAGCGTTAGGGTCAGCATAAAAAATTCCAAACTGCAACTGGTAAGGGTTATGATTAAACTAAAGTTAAAAAAACATAAAATGCACGCTGTGCATATGCAAAAAAAGGAAGAAGAAGAAATCCCAGAGCAGCTGCACATTTAGAATAGACTTAGAATAGCAGTTTGTCTTTATTAGGTCAACGTATGACTCTATGTAGCATAAAATTACTGCGTAATTCATTTCATCCATCACAAACAGCCAGAAAGCGAGCCCTAATGGCATAACCTAAAACACAACAGCACCACCAACTTAGCCAGCTATCAACTCCAGACACACAATAGAAAAGCCAGAGGCGGTCAGCCTTGTTAAAGACCAGGAACCTGCCATATGCAATCCAGCTAATCTCCATGACATGTAACACAGCTGCTTGGCCTTTCTGTAACTCAGCTGAACTGATGTGTGACCTTTTGACTACGGGTCAAGGATGCAATGCCAGCTTTAGCAGAAAGACTCATATCTAATGTATGTAAACAGATGCCTGTCCAAAACAAAAGAAAGAAATGTTTGTTTTTTTTAAATGTAATGTTTGTCAGATGGAAGCTGTTCAGTCTTCCGAGGCTCAACCTTGTAATAAAAAAATCGTATCAGCTGATATTACAGAATCCTGCCCGAGAGACTAAAGAAAACAGGAACTCAAATAAAGGGATCAAAGATCTCCAATCTTTGACAAAACGCTGTAAATCAATCAAAGAAAGAGCAACACAACAATACAACTGTACTGCCAAAACACCCCAGAGACCAGGAAGAACAGCAGGCTGAAATTTAGCCTGAGATGAGCTTCATCATCTGGACAGACTCACTCAATATCTGGCACTACTGTATGAGGCTGAAAGGTCACTGTGAGGCTTTGTGGAGTGGAGTGTCTCTGGGACTCAATAAGAGGACTGTGGCTTGCTGACTGGGCTGCCAGCAAAGCTGTTTACGCTGAGATGCACCCTGCCTTTCATGGTCGGGTGTGCCTCCTGAAAAGCTGTCTGTCTCAGCCTTAAGCCTGGCAAGGAAGGAGCTTTGGGAAGATGTAATGTCTGCACTGTGGGCAGACTTTGACGACGCTACTACAATATGCCCTAATGCGGCGTGTTCAAGCAGAGGGATTGCTCAAAAAGAAGCTTTGAGAATAAAATCAAAACTTGTGTCTTTTTTAAAATCCTTGGCTATAATTTGGGTCAGGAAGTCTGTAAACTCTGTGGTAACTTTGACAGATGCTTAAAAAGAAGAAATGTTTGGGGGGGGGGGGGGAAAGGTTTACCGTTGACCTTTTCTCTGCCAAATCGCCATCTAATCAAGTCTAAATCAAGTGATAAATCCAGTTCAATCACCGGGCAGAGAGATGACATTAACATTACAATACCAAGAAAAATCTGTAATCTGCAAGTAACAGATATCGATTACGTGGTTTTTAACAGCTTGAAAATACTGACTTTTACTTTTAACTGATCCAGATAATGGAGGCCCCGAGTCCAAACTGTAAGCTTAATGAGCTTACAGTATTGATTCAATGCATAAATGGTATGACGTAGAGCTGGGCGATATGAGATTTTTTCATATCACGATATGTTTTTTTCATTTCAGGCGATAACAATATCTATCACGATATAAGCCAAATAACTATATTTGTAAGATTTAAATGTGCCGTTGCTCACAAGTAAAATGTGAAATAATCAGCAGCTTGTTTTTATTTAAATATTTATTTCCCATAATAAGTTCAACAGGGTAGATGTACTTAAGGAACATGAGACTTTTTCAGATAAATAAAGGCAAATATTGCAAACTACACAAAAGGCAGCCGCTAAAGCGTTTAAGTTTCAAAATAGAACAAACGAAACAGACTACTAAATTGTCAATTCCACTTAGAAACAAAATATTAATTCTAAAAATAAATCTTAGTTTGTTTTACAGAAGAACAGACAAAACGGACTAACTTTTGTCAATATCAAATAAACTGAGAACTAAAAGGAAATTCTCAATCTCTCCTTGTTGTATAGCTGAGCTTTTCAAACAGTTTTAACAGTTACTTTAGTCTGACAAAAGCCGAATGACGAATTAGCGCTTCCAGTCAGAGACTGAGGCTACGTCCACACGTACACGGGTATTTTTGAAAACGGAGATTTTCCGTTTTCGTTTTAAAAAATAATCCCGTCCGCACATAAAGGGAGAAATGAAGGAAAACGCTGCTATGAACATGCCAAAGCAGCAGGTGGCGCTAGATTCCTAACCGTGCAGAAATACTGGCCAATCAGAAGTCTAGAAGCCTCGGTGGGAAAACGTAAACAAAGCTGGGGCATAGAAGCAGAACCGAGTCGTATGTGTGGAGGGACAGTAACTGTGTGTATATGTAAGCATTTAAACACTGCAGAGAGTAGAATTAACAGTAACAGTATTGTAGAAATTCATTTCACCGACACAATAACGTGGCGCACAGTGTGACGCATGCACCAGTTTATTGTATTTCCAGACTTGCTTTCGGCACAATTTACAGTGCACGCTACTCTGTTTTTTGTCAGACTTGAAATAGCCGAAATACCTTCACACTACGGAACTTCTATGGCTCTTCCGTTCGACAATCTCTCCGGCATTGGAACCATCATCTGTTTTCTCTTCGGTCACGCTCGGTTGATTTTTCTAGTCGGCACACTCATTTCCTCCATTACCCGCTGGCTGCTTCCCAAACAAACACATGTGCGGCTTGGCACTTGTGCTGTACGTAACAAGTCACGCGACGTGACGCTGCGGCTGTGATTGGTTCGGCTCTGCGCTACTTAATTTGGATTGGCTGACCTTTTTTTTTTTTTTTTTTTTTTTAAGAGGACAAGAGCGGCGAGGTCTATCGCGATAGCTTAATTTCTCTATCGAGTAAAAGTTATATCGCGATACATATCGTTATCGTTCTATCGCCCAGCTCTAGTATGACGTAAGATTATTCTCTTCAATGTGCTGCGATTAGCTGTTAATTTTGTGTATCACTCTGTTAAGTTTACTGGCAGCAGCAGAGTGACGACTTAGAGTGATGTCATTTCTACTTAGTAAACATTCTTTAACAAATTACAAAGTGCAGCTTGGAGTGATCATTACCAAAAGACCAGAGTTTGCTGAAGATGCATCAGAATTAACGTTAATTATAGTTCATATAATCTTCTTTGGGGTTTTTTTTGTTTTTTTTTGTTTTTTTAAAACAGAAGTAAGCAACCCTGCAGGTTACAAACAAGAATACTGGCACTCGGTAATGCAAAAATACTTCAAAAAAACTAAAGCGAGTCAAAGTATTTCACAGTACTGAAACAGATCTTAATGGGCTCTTTGCATCTGTGACTACTTATTCTTGGTGCCCTTTAACGACAATTAGGGCAGGGCAATATGGTTGAAAATATTTATCACAATATACATTTGAAAATTTGCGATAATGATATAACTGACGATATAATTGACGCGAGACAAAATCTCCACAACTTTATTAGTGCAAAAAAAACCCCATCAATGTATTTTCACTTAAACAAGCAGCTGTTTTTTATGTGCATTAAAGCTATATAAAAATGTAACAGTGCAAATGCAAATTCCTTGCTGACAGTTTAACCAAAAGGCATTTCCAGTGGAAACTGGCCGACATATCCTCAGCATAACCATGTAGAATATCCACAAAACTGAAAAAGAGGTTATACACACACAATACGGTAATATTATGTTGAAGCACAGTACGTATCACTCCGCAAGGCTCCTGCCTACGGCAGCCGTAATGCTCCGACAATCCATCAAGCGGTGCGGCTTCGTAGCTTAGCAAAGTCGTACTAAAAACATTTGACAGATTTTCGAGCGCCGTGTACATAAAATCGTTTCCAGGTCAGTAAACACAACCAGAATTCATACATAACGCACACGGGATTATAAGGGGCACTGTCGATTTTCAGAAAATCAAAGGATTGATTTGAAGTGTGCCGTATTTCCCGAAAAACACGGTAATAACGACGGCCCGCTAGCATGCTCTACCAAAAATAGTGCTTTGTTGTGTATCTGATGGACGAAAGCCAAACCAGTTCCACACTGAAGTTGCAGCATTTTTACAAACCAATTCTGGTTCATCTGTTTCATTCAACGATCTGATTTCACCCTCTCATTCTCTGTCGCCGCCATGCTTTTTCCGCCATGTGCGTATGAAAACAAAGGCACTGCACATGCACATTATACCCATATTCTATCGAGATATTTTACTTTCTTATCATTGCCTAATATTATACCGGCATTACCATGAACGGTTGACAATGCTGTGGTCTTAGAGCTAAGGAATACAAATTCAAGATTTAGGTCTTTAATAAACACAATTTATTCTTGAAATCTGGCCTGTGTTGCAGGCAGTCTTTTTGATCTCAGAGCCACAATATGTATGAAAAATGCAGCCAAGACACTCAAAACAAGAACCCAAACTTTATGAGCAAGATTGATTTAAGGCAGGCATACAAAGCCTTTGCTTTATTTGGCAGGGAAGAGGACTTCCAAACTAATAGGATTAGAAGATATGGGCTGTCACCTCAAAATCCCACATGACTCTGGCACTGCTTTCACAGATCCCAATCAAAGCATGCCAACAGAGAAAGGGAAGGTGCAATGTACAGTAAGTGACAGAGGCAGCTGATAGGCAGCGCTTTAATCCTGCAGATTACAAATGAATGGCCTCATTCACAATGTGCGCTCTTCCCATGTCTTTAACATCCTTCAGACCTACCAGCAACTGTATAGGGGCATAAATTTTACAACCATCGCTTAGAGGACTTGGCAACCTTTAGTGGATCGATGTGCTCTCGAGATGAATGCAAAGCGGCGGGTGTCCGCGCAGTTGAGAGCACTAAAAGAGAAACAACTGGAAACGACCCCACAGCCCGCAAAGACCATCTGAGCATGTACAGCCTGCTGAAGTTCAGAAGCCTACATGGTGGGAAGATTCAAGTGGATCTTGTGTCTGTTTTGTGACGAGGGCCCTTGTGGCGAGTGGTTACAAGTGGGGTGACCTTGAAGATACAAGAGCAGCATTGTTGGTTCACACTTCAAAGTATTAGATGAATGCATCGCCCTGAGCCAAATGCACCACCATGCAAACGAAAACCCCAGCCAAGACTACTCAGTGTCTTAAATGTTAGTGCCTTCAATTCGAGCTTACTTCATTACACTCCTTTAACTTAAAGGGCATCTTTTGCCATTTAAGCAAATTAACAGTTGCTGACTCAAAAATAAATCTCACCTCCCTTTTAATAACGATAGAATATCACAGAACGCAACCCCTATCTATTTAATTTGGCAAAAATCCTCACTTCATAATAATCAACTTTTTAATTAAAAACACCACCTTAATTAAACATTTAATTAAGCATGGGTAGTCATGGGATTCCCATCTCTGATGTGACTGTTGTACTGACTAGCTCGGCAGCCTCTTAAATAAACATTTACTGATGTACCGACACGCGCGGTAAGGGGGGGAAAAAAGTGCCCACACGTCCTTCTTGAACGCAGCAGATGTGGTGGTTAGTTATCAGATGGGTGAACTAGGCCCTACATCCTCTGACAAAGAGGGAGTAGCTGGTGGCGGCTTTCTCTGCTGTGAAAAATGAACTGAGATGCTGGAGATGATAATCCAGGTCTATTGATCGAAGGCTCGCAGACAGCTAGAAGGGAGACTGATGCTCTCGCTAACTGCTGCTAGCAGCTAACTCTCCATCTGTGAGCCACTGTATGACAGTGTCCCTGTTATCTACCGCAATAAAGCAAGAGGGATCGACTCTTTTTACACTCTTGTACAGATCTGCGATAGCTGTTAGATACTTTAAAAAAAATGTAATTTTCTAAGTGTATTTCTGATTACAATCCAACATTCATGACAGCCCCTGTATTTATTTTTGTGGTTTATCACAACACTGAGAGCTAACACAATTTTATGCCTTGATTTGCTCTACATTATGATTTAAATGGTTTTACTTTTTAAAAAACAAACCGTCTGCCATCTCTGTCAACTTGTTCTGGTTGGATGCTCATAAAAGCGCGTTTTAACAAGGGAGCCCTTCTTGTGGCATTTTTTTATTTTTATTTGTAGAGCTTCTAAGGAGAGACAAAGTTTGTTTTGAAAGTAATTTTCTTTCCTGAGTGTTGTTCACTGCTGCTACTGTGTAAATGGTGTCTCACGGGCCCATGTGGGCTGTGTAGTTGATGAAATAAAATATTCTCAAAGATTTTCTTGATTTACTTTTTAACGGTTTAATATCTAGATTTCTATATTTTTCTGTGATGCCAAATCTTTTCCAAGAAGCTGACTCTATATAGATGATGTGGCATTACTGACAAGACAGAGGATGAGAGAGAATTAGCTGAGATGACCACTCACAGCCTCGCTGGTGTCTGCTGATGCACTGGAAAGATTAGAGGTTCCAAGAGGCCATCGAGTCTGTGCCATTTAGGCACTATTAGTCCCATCTTGCCTTTATTCTGGATTACACAGGTTTAACATTGAAACAGAGAGAGCCAAATTGATCTGCAGAAACATGGCAATTAGACACCAATCGATACAATATCACCACAGTTAGCAACTCATTATCAACCCCCAGGTATTTACTTCATGATGTCAATGGACTAAGTGAGACTAAAGGAACTGCACGTTGATGAACTGCGCAAACAAATCAGTTAATATGCAGAGGAAGAAACAGCCAAGTAAAATGTCTCATTCTATGGAAAAGCTCGTGTTGACAGGGAAGTTAAGAGGCTAATGAATCCAGCTAACACATTCTGTAACCCAGGCCGAAGCAGACACCATCTGCGCGCTCGCGGCCCGGCTCGGATCAAACCGTTCTCTTCACAGAGTGCACAGCATGGGCACAGCGCCGGCATGCTGTGCCAAGCTCAGAGCCATGAGTGTGCAAAAGTGTGTGTGGTCACCGGGAAAGAAACATGGCTCTTTAGTTGACTTTTTGCCACAGAAGAAGCAGTCACTGGGCTGCATTAAGAGCTGCAGCTATGGAGATGGATTTGAATACACGTGATGAATTCACACATGTCGCATTTTAGGTAAACTTTAAGGACCAAAAATGGATACAGAAGCCGATCTAATGACTAACTTGATTTACTGAGATTCATTTTGGGTCACTTCATCATTTAAGACTTTAACTTTGAATCCTGTGCATTTTTTAAATCCGTTATCATTTTCCTCAAAATGATGGAAGACAACTTTCCAAGAAATGACTAATTTCCTACAGCACACAGATACCCTCCTGCAACTTACAGTAGCAATCATTCTGAGCCTTAGCAATCCCACCGGGTGTCAACACTTGTGCAAAGCAGACAGTAAACATTGGAATCCATTGACGGAATGGATTGAATTTAATTGGCTTTCAGTTTTATAAGGCATCTCTATTTTTCCAGGGGAACTGCTGGTCAGAAATGTGGGTGATGGTAATATAATATTTGACTGATATTAATGCAAGGGTGAGCACGCACACACACGCACACACGCGCACACACACACACACACACACACACACACACACACACACACACACACACACACACACACACTTAAAGCAAGATGGGTAACAGTTCTTCGATTTCAAGCCATGGCGCCACTGGAAGCAATAATGGCGCGGCACACAGAAATATGCCTCCTTTTAATTCATGGGCCAATTTCATGCTTGCACACATCAGCGTATCGATGCCGGCCTTTTCAGTTACAAGCAAATAAATTGCTCTGCGATTCTAATATCTGTAATTCTGCCCTACTTTTAATGAAGGTGAGAGACATGCCATGTCCTATGTGGGCCATTTAGGTTTCATCACTCAGCCCCAGCCCCCCCTCCGTGGCAGAGCCACTTCTGAATATGTCAGTGTAATATATGCAAGAGCATTTCACACGTGGTACAGCAGGAGCTCAGTTTCCTTTTCCTAACAAATGCTTTCTTTACAGCGCTTTATGAGATTAAACTTCATCCCCGGATTAAACTGAACAGGGATGGCGTCAAATCTAATCTGATAGATGCCAAAAATACAACGGGATCAAACTCACTCTTTCAGAGTAAAAAGTGATTCTAAGAAAAGAAAAATTTACTGTAAACTGTGTGCCTCTTATATGAAGACAAATAGCTCTCCGTGTAACTGTCAAAGCTGACTACATATTGGTATTTACATCACTGCTTTGAGGCATCCACTGTTTGTCTGCATTGTGGTTAGCCTCAACACCACTTTACATTTTAGACAGTCCATCAAGAAAAAGACTGCATTTGCAGTCAACTCAAAATCTTAAAATGACATGTGATAAGTTATCTCATTATATGTTTTACATCCAAACAGCAACTCAAAGTCACAAGAGGCCGATTAGCAAAATGCTCATTGTGCTCCTTGTCTGCATTTTACAGGGTGTATCAAAAATAATCCAACGTGCTCTAATTCCACAACCATCCATGAGTAATGATCAAAATGTGTACTGCTAGAAAAAGGGGATTCGTGAGTTTCACCTGGTTGCCAGTAGGTAGTTTAACAACCGCAGTGGCTGCAGTGACACAAGGATGGTCGCAAATATTTAAGATGTAAATACTTAAATTGTAAATACATTACTTAAAAAAAATACAGCCTTCTTTAAATCAGATGATTCTTTTTGATACACCCTGTATTGTTGAAGGCCCAGAAGTGCAAACCCCCTCAGGTTCTGAAGTAGTGAGGGGATACACAGAAATCAATCAAACACCAGTTAAACAAGTGCATCTGAACAGATCGGAGTAGAAAAGTTAACTAAACTAACCGAAGGAAATGCATGGATGCTTGAAACAGCCTCAACTATTGCTAAAAATGCAAAAGCAGCTGATGGATAAACAAATGAAGCTGTTACATTGTAACATAATGGATAAATACATAAATAGTTAAAACTGGCACGTTATCATCGTGGCGATCGTGGCTCAAGAGTTGGGAGTTCGCCTTGTAATCGGAAGGTTGCCGGTTCGAGCCCCGGCTTGGACAGCCTTGGTCGTTGTGTCCTTGGGCAAGACACTTCACCCCGTGGTCAGAGGGCCCGGTGGCGCCAGTGTCCGGCAGCCTCGCCTCTGTCAGTGCGCCCCAGGGTGGCTGTGGCTACAATGTAGCTTGCCATCACCAGTGTGTGAATGTGTGTGTGAATGGGTGAATGACTGGATATGTAAAGCGCTTTGGGGTCCTTAGGGACTAGTAAAGCGCTATATAAATACATGCCATCATAATGTTGTAGCTACAGTAATTAAATCAATGAGTCAAAGAGTAACACGAAATAAACAGGCAGACTGTGTGAACACCCTCATCTTTGCAGGTTACTGTGCATAACTGATAAGCTAAAAGTAGTCTCAATCTAAAACATCTTGGACATGAGAAATGTTGATGAAGGGGTTTTTGAGCCCACTGGCGGTATGCGATATGAAACCACAATTGTCTTACCCATGTAGGTTTCAATTCCATCTCCCTGCTCCGCATTGAAATGCTAAATAGGGAATATCTGATCTTATCCACATTAACAGCAACTCCTGTAGATGCCATCGCAGTACCATCAGTAGTGCTTTGATGTAACAGTACGAGAAAAGAGCCTAATCTCATCCATCAATGATAGATGACAATCTCCTCGGTGCAGAGAAGGCGTAAGGAAAATGAGATTATTTAAAACCGTGGAAATCTCCACACACTCGTGTTTAGACTCTTCTTCCTTTGTGAAATTTGAAACAGCTCTGAAACACAAAGCACATTTTCCGTTGCTTTCACCGCCCGTCTGTTTCAGAGTCTATTCATCTCAGATATAAATTCGCAGACCCTTTCGCGCCATCTCAATCACACCTTGCTTCATTGCTCTTTCCCCCCTACAGACACTGACACTGTATTGAGGGTTAAGCAGAGACGGCATCCATCAGGCCACACCGTTCAATCAGTCAACCGACAGATCTGTGCTGTCAGATAAGTCACTTATTGTAATATATCTGAGCTTCACATTGCCGTTACAATCCCACCAATCATAACTAACGCCTGCAGGCCACTGTCTTAGTGAGTCACAGCTGATCACTATGATTCAGCACATTTGGTCACCTGGGGAAACTGTAACCAGGCAACAGGGTTTGGAGAAAGGGTCGTCCGAGTTAATGGCTTTACCGCTGGCAGCATCGCATCCTACTAATTATTCCTTTCTGTGTCAACACGGCCGTAAAGTAGACTCTTCTAGGCTATTAACTTGTAGTGGTGCTTTAACAACTCTGCAGCGAAGCGAAAACTAGTTTCAACCTGCCTGTGCCCACAAGAGCAGCGTTTTCCTACAGGTTGTGCAAATTACTGGCAGAGTTTGAGAACGCAAAGTGTGAGATGAAAGGGTGAGGGGAAGAGGAGAGGATTTTCAAACCAGCAGGGTGAGTACGCAGTCTTATCAGCGGTGGATTAGGGAAGCATTAAAGAGTCCGACTGGCTTTTTTACATTTTTATGAGGGCTCAGCTAAACTAAACATTGATAACAAGGGCTGACTTTTTCATACTCATGAATAAAGTTCAGTCTGAATGAGAAACTACAGTTGAACAAGTTCTTTGGCTCTTGTCTTTTCATGTTGGCAAAGCATCACAGAGTTTCACTCAAACATTATTTCTTTGTTGAGGTGATAGAGGATTTTAGATTTACCAGTGGTTTTTAATTAGGATGTAGGGTTGCTATTCAGTGACTCAAAGTCTAGAGCGCTACTGGAAAGGAGAGCTGTGACCCACACTTTCTTTTCTATTACCGTATTTTCTGCACTATAAGGTGCACTTAAAATCCTTTAATTTTCTCAAAAAATCGACAGTGTGCCTTATGTATGAATTCTGGTTGTGCTTACTGACCTTGAACAGATTTTATGTGGTACACGGCGCTCAAAAATCTGTCAAAAAATGTTTTAGTACGACTCCGGTAAGCTACGAAGCCGCACCGCCTGATGGATTGTCGGAGCATTACGGCTGCTGTAGTCAGGAGCCTCGCGGAGTAATCTGGGTCCAAAACTCCGTCCTCTTCAGGTCCAAAACACAACGGCATCACTGAAAGTTAAAAACTGTCTCAACTCTTTAATAAAATGATCAGTGTTGCTGCTTTACCAGGTGTAACAATTAAGTTTAAGTTAGCTCGCTAGCTTCCATCTAAACAAGTTCTGAGAGATTTCTGAAAAAATGAAAACGTACAGCTCTGCTATCACTTCCAACATAAATGAAGACAGAAAACTAAACAGCAGTGACATTTGTAGAGTTATTGAAGTTGGACAAGCTAGTATATAATGATGTGCTACGTGATCGCTAGCGACACAGCTATGTTAGCATAACATAAATACAGTGAAGCTGGAGGATGAACGATAACCTTTTTCCACTCAATAAAAGTCAACGTGAGGGTTCCCAATGGTTAGGAACAAATGCAATCGCGTAGGGTTAGTCTGTAAACGGACCAAACAACTGAGATAATCCATCCACAATATGAGGTTAGTCATTAATATACTGCAACAACATGGGAATAGAGCAGCTGTGAGAGAATTCAACATTTATAAATCAATGGTACGGAAGTGGAGGAAGCAAGAAGAATGAGTTGAGTAAAGTTTGACTTATCTGACTGTTTTGTTTCGCTTAATACGCCTTACAGTCCGAAAAATACGGTACTTGGCATTTATTTGGTAATATTTATTAGCTTCAGTAGTAGTAGTAGTAAGATAAGATGCCCCATCTTAGTACCTTTTCTTAAACTCTGTATCAAGATCAGGATTAACAACAAAAACCTGGGCTTACAATAAAAGTCTTCGATGGGAGCACTGCAGGTAAAGGTAAATCTCACTCTACCGTCCATCAGAGGGCATCACCTGCTGTGGACAAACCTCAAAACTGGCAAAAAAAAGGAGCTAATAGAAACCCCAGGAAAATAGACTAGTAAAATGGGAGAACACATAAAACTTCAATAATGGATAGTAATGACTTTGAACCTATTATATGCATGAGAGGCAAAATATCCTAAGGTCTCAAAAAATGATTTATCTATGCATGTATCAAAGACAGAGTTACTTAGTGCAGTAAATTTGCTAGTGGTCACAATGATCTGTACATTAGGAAGTGGACACTCTGAGTGGGAGATTATTCACGGCAACTACAAAAGGATCCATCCCATCTATGGCAGCAGAGTAGAGACAATTTTAACTTAAAGTAAGTCGAGCAGGCATACATTACAATTCCAATGCTCCTTTTATTAGCAAGTGTTAGGGTTTGACTGATGCTCGTGTCCAATGCCGGCTGACAATTTTGGCCTGACCTGGACTGGGAGAAAGGGGAGCAGTCATAAATGAAGGGGGAGGAGAGGCAGAACACCACAGAGAGAGAAAAGAAATCAAATTGGAGCAGTCTAATTTCTGGGGCAGGCATCACGGTCCAGCTCATATGGCCCTCTTGTTCTCTCCGTTATGGCGACCGGTGGGTGACGGATGGATGTCTCACTTGTAATGGTTCCCATTCTCAGAGAGCTGCATAATACTTCCGACTGAAGCATGAGCAGCATCTGATAAATCATAATCTAAGTCAAATTAGGATCCATTATCATCAGGAGGCAGGGGGCCTTTTTCCCCGTTTCGGGGCAGCATTGGAAGAAAATGAGACTGGAGGCATCTTGTGACAGCAGGCAATTTTGAGAGAGAAAGATTGAGTATTTGATGTATAATTGCCATGGTAATACGTGTCCTGGATGCCAGGGAAAATGCTCACTCTCAGGCTGCATTTTGACAAAACCATGTTCCAAACATGAACCCATCCTCAGTCTCGTATGCCCTTAAACCACCCAGATAACATCTTTCTACAAACGCAAGTCTCTGACAGCGATTCCTGTAAAACATATTTATCGAAAAGAAAACAGCCAGTGCTTCTGTGTTAAATCGAACCATCTATATTTGCAATATTACATTTCAAAGGCCGGACTTGTTTGCTTTCTTTCTTTTTCTACCATTGTTGACTGAAACTGATCAGCTAATTACAATGTTCTGATGGGAAACATTACGTCTTGCCACTTGGTATTAAATGTTCAGAATATGGTCAGAATATGATCTATGTTGTTACTGATCTGTTACTTAGTTGCTTGTTCTGTGAAAGACTTAAAAAAATGTATCAAATGAGTATTTTTGTTACTAAATCAACGCATGTATCTCACATGAGCTGAAAAAAAAAAAGGACATTTGTTTTTCCAAATCACTCTTGGGAATGAAGCTAAAGTGCAGCAGTGGTTCAGGAAGCATTCATTAAAAACTGGGACTCTACACAACAGCCTCATGAAATATTCAGTATATATAGGAGCTTTTGGAGGACATGATTTCCAGACCACCACCAAAACCCCCCAAAACATTCTGAGCAAAAGAAACACGAAATCCTGTGTCTGTTTTATTTTAAGCACAGACGGCACACAGAAATATCTTGGATTTATTTTTTCCTAGACAAATTTAAAGGTTAGAGTCGTCTCCTTGATATTTGCAAGCTTAAGATTTCAATAACACTGCAATAAAGAGTCAGATACTCAACGAGTCGGGGCTTATTACTTCAGATAGTGATGAGCCTTGAAATATGATCCTTGAGGTCCAGTTTGAGTACGACAATTATGAGTTTAAAAGCCAAAAGACTGAATAATCATTTATAATATGGCAACAGAAAAGTGAACGTAGAAGGCTACATTGTGACAATAATAAAAATTTGCAATAATCTCCAATGTAATTCCTTGGGAACTGTCCCTTCTTATGGCTTTATATCTTTACTTGAAAAGTGTTAAGTCTCAGATCAACACCAGATATTAATGCCCTTTAGCAGCACAGAGTAATGTTTTTTAAAACCATTCATCTCTCCCAGCAAAACAGAAGCTGAAGTTGTTTAACAGGAAATCCTGGGTAACCTCCTCCCAGCCCTCTGCCGAATGCTCCCACACAACCAGCTGCAGCCATGAACACCGAGAGGCTCTACAGGCGCATAAAGACTTTCCTGCCTCTCTTCAGGACAAATGTTTCAAAGCAGGGCCACCGTGAAAAATACCCATAGCATCAGCAGGGTACAGACGCTTCCCCTTTCGTGCTCTCCCCTGCCTTGTGTCAATCCCTCTTCCACTTTTTCCTGCGATTCAAATCTAAGCAGCATGAACTCCCCAAACGGTGGAAATTCTCTGGCTTTTGTTGAGTCGCATGCAAATTTGTACTAGAAGTAAAATTCAGGCGCTATTTTAGACTAGTTTACAATTTTTTCACTATTTTCTCCTGGATGCTTCTGCGTATGTCTGGGCTGTGTTGGATTGTGGGGAGCTGTGTAGTAATGACCCACATTTTGACAAATCCCAGCAATAGTTTTCCCGCTGCAGGCGTTATGTTTTTCAATTAAACGATAGATTTGAAAACAAATATAGGAAAAAAATTGTTTCAGTCTTCACTGCAGAACCAGAAAAAATGCTTTAAAAAAATCTGTGCTATAGATCACAAAATTCACAAACACATTTCCAAGCTGCAGAATTATCGATATGAAAATTAATTTGTAGCTGCCGGAAGCAAAAATTTCCACTAAGCTGGAATATCATATGTTGCATTCAGAATTAGATTTGGTCATACTCATTGCCTAAGGGTAAGAGAGCACAGGGGAAAGCAAACAAACAAACAAGCTGTCTGGTCTCTATTCAGGCTACCCTGCTTCACAACCCCTGTCAAAACATCCTCCTAGGCTCAGTCGTTGCTTAGTTAGACGCCTAGCAGCAGAGGAGTTGACAGGGTGACTACATCAGGTCTGTGTGACTGGTAAGGGTGTTTACATAAAATGCTTCTGCACATAGGTAGGGATGGGTATTGTTTAGGTTTTATCCGATACCAGTACCAAACCAGTACTTTTGAAACGGTGCCGGTGCTTAAACGGTGCTCAAACCGGTGCTTAAAGAATAGAGAACACAAAATTTGTCCAAAAACCTCTCATGTTTTTTTGTAAAAAGATAACAATGTTTTCTGCAGCTATAGGGCATATATGGCATCACTCTTGGCTGGAAGCAGTGCTTAAACAATGGAAAAAACACAAACTTTGTCCAAAAACCTCTCATGTTTAACTGTTTCCCACTTTTTCTTTGGTAATTTTAGCGTTTTTGGCCAGGGTGAAGGGAGTATCTGCCATCAAACAAGAAGACAGCCGCATGTAGCTATGACGGTGTTTGCTAGTTCACCTTACATGCATTAATGTAATAACATGGTTAGCCTACTCAACGTAAATCACACACGAACAACATTAAGCTCCTCACGCAGAGAAGAACGGCTGCTGCTGCCATCATCATCATTTCTGCTACACTGGCAGGGCTAGGGGCCAGGACTCTCCTCTTCGGGTTTTGGGGGGATGTTGCTAGCTCCGCGTCCGATAACAGGCACCACACCCGCAGTAGATGTGCCCGGTGTGAGGTCTCGCAGCAATCTATCACATACAGGTCATTTCTCGGCTTTTAAAAAAACGCTATGCGTCGCCAGGTGTTTCATCGGATTTGAGGTGTTACCTCCTTTGACAGTATCACAGTATCAGCTTAAAGCACTTGTTGCAGGCTGCTGAGTTTGCATCTTTTGCTGTGAAGTACAGCCAGACTTTTGACCGCTTCGCCTTGGGCATTTTAAATCTGTAGCTCTGCTCTAAAAGAACGTACGTACCTGGGCCTGCCTACTACCCTCGGAAACGTAAAATGATTGGCTAGAATCCAAAGTGTATGACATCTCAGGAAAAAAAAAGCACCGAAATGTGCGCTGCTTTTCGGTCTGGTTACTACCGTTTATGTCAGAACCGGTGCCATCATGGCACCGGATACCGGTACCCATCCCTACACATAGGTGCAACATGTCTGCTTTATTTAATGTTTCTAGCGCATCTTTGTGCATGGAATTGTCACTGCATCTAAACAGTGATTCTAAAATGAGAAAAGAAAGAAAAAATTAGAATTTAGACTAATTTATGAAGCAAAAATCTAAAACATTTTTCGATGTTTGTGTTGTGGATGTAATGCAGTCATACTAATTTTGAGCTACACTTGTTGCTTGTTTTATTGTCCTTGTATTTCAATGTTACTTTATGATTTAAGACCAATATCCAAAATGGGGAGGCAAACTAAACTTCAGTGGGCAGAAGAATAACACTTGCAACATTAAAACAAATTCTAGTCGTAAATGGCGCCAACCTAATATTGTAAATGGAGACGCATAAAGGCTCTAATTAATTAGGACGTTTTATTTTTACGCATTTGTTTGAATAGAAAAAAGAAAGAAAAAAAAATCTGTTTTTCGAGGCCGGCACAGATCCTCTGCTCTGCCTGATGCAACAAAACGACACACATGCACCCACACGAAACACATACAAGTGCAGCCCATCAAAGAGCCCCTATGGAAAACTCAAAGGGAGTCACAGAGTTTCTGGCAGGTACCCGTCACACATCTCTCCACGGTTCAGATCCCTCAGGGAGGCTGGTTTCTGTCTAGAGAATGCTGTCAAGACCTCAAGATGGGAACTCTTTCTGAAAGCTGTGATGAGAAAGATAAGGGAGGCTGAGGGTGGAGGATGAAGGAGCAAAGAGGGAAGACAGTAATGGAAGGGAGGATGAGGGGATAAAGCAGGTGGGGGGATGGGGGTTCATAGGCCAAGTGTGAAGGAAGGATGAGTGAGGGAGATGACAAAGGAGGCAAGATGATGGTGGGAGACACAGGCAGGCAACAAAAAAAAAAAAAAAAAAAAAAAAAAAAAAGGTGTGGCAGACTGAAACCAGGAATTCAAATGCATCTTTTTTACATTAGCAAACAAGTCTGTCTTAAATTTAGCCTTAAATTTAAACGTAGGGTTTGGGTTTCTGAAAGTAAAATTTGGATAGTTTTTCATTTAAGTCAGAAGAGATGCTGAGCTCACAAGGTTACGGGAGATAGCGACAAGTCAAGGGATGCTAAAAGGATGGCCGAAGGGAAAGAAATATTTATAGATAAGGGCAGACAGTAAGAAGGGGAGCAGAGATAAGACTGAATGACAGCACAAAAGGCAGAGTCCGGTGAGAGCCTTCTGTAAAGACCTCAAAGAGATCAGGGGGGAGAAGAGATAAAGTGCTGTGGCCATATCCACAACAAGCTAGCTAAATAAAAAAACAACAACTTTTTCTTATCACTAAAAGCATTTTTTAGCCGGCCAAATTGCAGACATAGTTTGTGTTGCAGTGCTGAAGAAGACCGAGCCCCTGACGGTTGAAGAATTGAATAAGGAAGAACACAGGCGAGGGTGCAGTCTACGTACTGGCATGAAGTGAATGAATCCCTGGAGATCCTGCAACTAGCTGCTGACACAGGCTGGTTTTATAGCAAACCAGGGGGCCATAAATAAGACATTAAGGCTTCGTGGGTGTGTGCTGGGTTTTAGTGTGCCACTTTAAAAGGCCTTTTTGCCATTAGTTGAGTGTCGAAGCTGGTTGGCGTGATAGGCCTACGCGTGCACGCACTTGGAGTGACCTCACTATGGCAGCACCGTATTTTAGACGGCCAGACAAGACAACTCAGGAGGCCTCGAGGGATCCGCCTGTCTCTAGATGATGATTCCCCTCTTCCTTGCCTGTTGTGCTGTTAATCATATTGTAAGAGCTGGAGTATAATGGTGCATAATGGTGGCCATCTCATCATGGAACAAAGCTCTTCAATCACTTGTAATATATTTTACATTGTATTGTGGAGGCAAGAGATGTTGAATTGATTGTGCATATTAGAACACTTTCTCCTTCATTTATTAATCTCCTGCATTTTCATATCTGCCGGAGTTCCACAAATGAGATTTGAAATGTAATGTATTCTCCATTTCACTCCCCCTATTCTTCATCTTTCCCATCAGCTCTTATTTGTTAAGCTGCCTCCCTCCCTCGGTGTATCAGGAATAGTTGTACTGCTGTAGTGACTGTACTGGAACTATGCCTATTGTGATTCACTGCAGTTTTATTTATACGGCGCAAACTCACAACCATAGTATCGCCTCAGAGCAGCCTTAACAGGACCAAACAGGTGCAACCGCCACCAAATAAACACACTTAGAAATCCATAACATGGGAGCGTGCCCTTTACATGTATATTTATATTGTACATGTAGTATATCCTAGGTCACAGCTTAAACATAAACGACTTTTGAACGTATTATCAGGGTTCTATTTCCTCCTTTTTTGGTATTTGTATGAAGTAAAACAGGACGATTACACTGTTTTATTCTTATATTGTACTATATACAGATACTACTGATGTATTAACAACAAACTACTGTGAAATTTTACACTAATACAGCATTTTTTTCTTTGTCAGTTAAATTGGACTTTTGCTGAAATAAATACTGTAATCTAAAAGTTAAATTTAAATACTTTATCCTCAAGTGCTGTACTGATACAGTGTTTCCATTTGCATGTATGTATGCTATGGTTTCTCGTATTAAGGTTTACCTAACAATGGGTAACCATGACTACAGCGATTAATCGTATCTGCCCAGCTTTTTTTTTTCCCAATGTGGATTTTTTATGTTAAATAAAGCAGGATTTTATAGAAAATACTGAATGCAATAATATATTATGAGTAGAAACATAAAGGCAACACTGCAATAGTAACCACACAATTAGCAGTACTATACTGGCATATGTAGTACACAGTAGTTTACTGTAAATTCACAGGGAAATTTGTTCTAGTAATTGACTTATAGATTTGTGCATAATGAGTATTTTTACTGTAGTTGCTGGCCTTTACTACTTAGTTTCACATATTTACATTGCACTTCTATGTACTAGATCAGCGGTCCCCAACCTTTTTTGTGCTACGAACCGGTTTAATGTCAGACAATATTTTCACAGACTTTAAGGTGTCGTGGATAAATATAACAAAATAAAATGATACGACCAAGACAAAAACTGTGGTATTTTGTAAATATAATAATAAACGTGAATTCACTGTGTAATTGTGTAACTTTATTAGCAGCGTCCTCCTGAAATGCACCAACAACAATGAAAGTAACATCCTCCTCCCTGGGCCTTAATGCTCTCTGGTTGCTATGGTAACGTGTGAATATTTCTTTTAAAATAAGACACACAGCTACAACACTGGAAAAGACCCAGGGAAACTGAGTTAACACTAAAAACTCTGAAAACCATAAATTTCACACCCGAGCGTCGAAGTCTTGCGGTCCGGTACCAAACGACTCATGGACCGGTCCGTGGACCGGGGGTTGGGAACCGCTGTACTAGATGGACGATTATATGGAAACTAAGAAATATTATCAACACTTCTGAGAATATTCCTATTTTTCTGTTTTTTCTTGTAATGTATTCCTGGGTTTGACCACCTCCTTTAAACATCAATATAGTTAATTACATTAACCACACCTGCCACACTCACAGCTGCATATAAGCTTTCGTTCTAAGCTTGAGGGTCATTAGCTGCACTGGAAGACTTGGGCATCTAATGCTTATCTGATAAAGAACATGAAAAAGGAAACTGTAACAAAAAGCTTTTGCAGTATTTGTAACAGTTTTTTTTTCACTACTATTCACTACTTAACAGGATGTACTTTTAGACAGCATATTTTCATTTTTACTTTCATAGGAAACGCCAGTCAAATACTGTCTGTATTTGTCATTTCCATGAAGTGTAGCTGCTCACCAGACACTGGATCAAAGTAACTGCACAGACAAACTTGTATTACCCTTTCAGGATCAGATGTTTAGAATTTGCCACAAACGACGGGACAATTACTGAAAAGCACTGAATATACAAGTCAGTTTATTACCATTTGCTGTGATTAACCATGATTAACCACCTGCAAATGGCAAATATACTGCATGATCCAGTTCTGGTTTCTGGCAAGAAACTGGTTTGTACTACACTAAGGAATAAGCTAGCTATTAACATATAAATACCACTTGCCATTACCTTCCTCCGTCAGTGTGCGGTCACTGGGTTGTCAAGGTCCACGAAGCGTGAAAAATCCACAAAATTTGACAGGATACAAGGGTTAGTTAATTCCAACATCTGTTTTTTTTTTTTTTTTTTTAAATACAGTAAAATGACAGACGTGCCCTCTTAAAATAGCTCGGGGAACATGATAGGGATACACTCTGGATTAGTGTTAGTGATGGAACATTTACAGCCAAATCTACTGTTTTGGAAGGGGATTAGCACACGAAATCTGGACGTAATTCGTATGGCATTAAATGTTAATATACGGAAATACCTGATAAAAATGCATAAGCTTCCTTTTGTCGAGGATTACTTGTCAATTAATGACACAGTGTAGGCCTTAAGTAAGAGACCTATGTATAAAGGAACAAGGGAATGAGCAAGACAGAAAAACAGCACATTCAGGTTCAGATTATGGAAATCGCAGAAGCTAATTTTTTTTACAGTTTCAAAACCAAGTTTTGAGTGTTTCTGCTGTAATTGGAAAGTGTATATTTGATCTATTTAACAAATTGGTGCCACCTCAAAAAACACAATAACACAGCGACTTTGAGGTCACATCCTGCAAGATAGAAGCAGAACAGCAGCATACAACAAAATGATTTTGATAATTTGAAGAGCAAATCATACTTAGGCTTCCCTTGCAAGACCAAACTACTGTATTAGCCTGATTAAAGGGGGCACATAACCCTGGAAACGTTTGATTTCCTCAAAAGGCACAACTGTTGAGTCAAATGCCGTTGAAACAGGCAAGCGAGGGAGAGAGACAGCTTCTGCCCATGTGGTTGTCATCACTGCTTCCGACGTACAGCCACGGAAATCAGATCCACTGAGAGGGGAAGCTCAGGGCAGCCCGAGCCTCAGTGCACTAAGTGCTGGCTTTGCTGCCACAGGAGCACCCCTCATGAGACAGATCGTTTACCCCACATTCTTCCTCACCCACTCATGAATATGTATATCTATACCGATGCAGAGAAAGGCATGGAGCAGCACATAGCCTCTTCCACGCTTTTCTTTACGAGTGAAAACAAAGAAACAATACTGGCCTTTTACCAGTTTGAGATTTTCTAAACTAAATAATTATGAGAAGCGCTCTCCTGTGTCCTGCTGATATATTCCTTAAATAAGACACCAGACCTCCTGCTCATTAAAATGTAACACGCGCACCGACATATACACAACGTGTCAAACCCGCCAAAGTGACAGATGTGACAAAGCCCTTCTTGATGCAGCGATCTGCCATTACAACTTGTTCACCGACAACTGCACGCAGACAGTGAGTGATGAACTGAAATCTCCAATCAATGCAAATCTACATAATAGATTCCAAATAGTCAATAAAGCCTCAGATGTGTGACCAAACTGCCCCGCTACTGCACAATCTAACCCAATCAAGGCACGCCGCTGAGGACATGCTGATATAGGGCATTTAATTAGAACTAAACTAAAATAAAAATGTATTTAACTGCATACGATGAAGAGAAACGGGTCTTCGCTGTGATTGGTTAAATTGATTGGCTGGTAAGTGAAATGAGTAAGAGAGAGTGTGCGCTGCTGTGACATAAATCTAGTGTTAAAAGGATATTCGCGGGGACTGCGGCGCATATTGATTAGACATTATTTGTACTAACGGGCCTGAGGGGAGGGGAGATGGGGGTAGGAGTGGATGTGCTGGCAATCCATTATCTAAAGGGGGGAGAGAAAGACGCTGGCAGGGATCAATAGGCCTCGCACGGGTCTGGCTGCGACTACGCTCTTCCTCTTTTAAGTTCCACTAAGACACAACAAGGGGGGAAAAAAATCACTTACAGTAGTATGACTAGTAGAGTAATGGTCCTAGGCTGCTGGCTTATGACCCCTTAGAACGAAGCTATGAGCCGTAATCGCTAAGATTTCCGTCCCCAATTATTCTTTATTTGGCTAATCTTAAGGGCCTCGAGAGGGACCACTCGTCTGTATTTTACAAGAAAAAGCAGTAGAAATGTTTCTTTGCTTTCCAACTTTATGAATCTTTTAAAACTGAATTAAAAAAAACTTACTGGAAATGTGAAAAAAATCCTTTTATTTTATAAAAGACTCACAACTAATAGAGAAATATATTAAGAAATACTGACATGGCTCATCAGGAGAGACTGGAAAAGAAGTTTCCCTTCTTCACCGCCAAGCAACAAAGCTGTCAACACTTCATAGATTCCTCCTTCTCTTCCACTAAACTATCTCTCCCTTCCTTTCTTAATGTTTCTGGAGGCCTCTGGGACTTTTTTTTCTTTTTTAAAAAGCACTGCTCAATTTCTTATCCTCACATTCTCCCTCTTTAACCCACGAGAACTAAAGGCGAGTAGTTTTGGAACCGGCGGTCTGTCGGGGCAAAGGGCCACTGCTTGCAGATGTCTGCTTCTTGTCAGTAGTCCTTAAGTGGACAGTACATGGAATAGGATATGTGAAGAAAGAGGGGAGGTTGTGGCCTGACGTCTTGAAAATATCAGGTAAATGAGGAGTAATTGAGATCCCTTTAATCTAGAATGTTTCCCCTTTGTGTGTGATTTAAGGTGATTTGAGAACCCAATTACCAATCAAAGAAGAGGCGTCTTGGCATGAGCCTCCCCTGTCATCACGTAGTCATTACACATTAACAAGGACAATAATTTAACTCGAGTCTTGCTTGTGTGAGGACAAAGACAAATGAATGAGGAATCAAAAGGATCTTTCTATCAATCTGGTCATCTGTTCAAATGTTAAACACACGAACGTGTCTTATGGCAGTGAGGCTCCTCTTCAGCCCATCTATCATGTGAAAACAGACCATCTGACTGACATCACAGTAGGGCGGTGTGGTGAAACTAAAAACATGGTTTCAATCACGGGCGGTACAGTTTCACTTATTTCACCACAGATTTTTAAATAAAGTTAATGTGGTTTTAATCCAAGTACACAATAGTGGGGACGGACATTTTTCCTGTGATTTATCTTCTTTGAGTTTGCTTCGAGTGGCTTTTCTCAGAACATCAGTAAATAATTAATTTGCAACTCAGTTTGGCTACATTACATCTTTAGTAGTTGTATTTTCTTTTTGCTTTGCCGAGCCACAGTTTCGAGAGTTGCATACAGACACTTCTGCACGACTAGCAGATGTTATGGAAACTTGCCATTAGCTGGTCAGTGTTCAGTCCAAAGAAGAAGAACAAAGCAAACTGAGAACAAAGTTTACTCCCACGTCAGCAAATGTCTGAGCTAACCAGCTATCAAGGCGTCCATGCTAGGTAAGATACCCACATGGTGTAAACTGCTTTCTAGCACTACTGGTGACTAAAAACAGCACTGGATCACTTTCACTGTCATACTGAACAGAAGTCATACAGATCCCAAAGTGAACATCCAAATGAATTCAAGTGGAATTATATGAGAATATGGTTACTTACAGACATTAAATAAAAAGGGCATTTAATACATTTTTTAACAACTAATTCTACCGCGGACTCAAAGCTGACCAAACACAACCCCTATTTTTAGAGCCAACACCAAAACATATTAAATTCTTCTTGACCCAAATCAACATCCTCACCCAACCATGTAGATCGTAAGAAAATAAGCAACATACATGGAAAGTGAACTCGGTGACTTTCCACGTGCCTGGTGTCTTAGCAGAGAAGCCAAGTTTATTGGAGATTTGCAAAAACACGGAAGCATAAAGGAAGGGTTTTGTTTGGCAAATCATTCGCAGCAGTCTCGAGTCATTTCTCTGGTGTCATAAAAGGACGACACATTGAATCTTTTATCCCGATGACAAAGTGCAGATACACACTTTGCTACTGAGACTTTGGTAATTAGTCTAATGACTTTTCCTCTTTTTCCCACCACCATAAAATCATTGCATCTAATTAAATAAACAAAAAAGCCCTATAGTTGTGTGTGTGTGATTGTGTGCGTGGAAAGGGGCCAAAGATAATTACATTGAAGTCGCTGAAACAGGGGGTCTCTTAATCCCAAATGCAGTTACACTTATTAAAGCAGAGAGGAGAGAGGGGGCTGCAAACAACAGCAGCCCGATGCAATTCGAAAAGAAGATTTATTTTATTGGCAACATTGTATTCTCCCAACAATCTTATGAATTTGAATAAATGTCTATTTGTGTTGGGCTAAGACAGTCCATGAAAATGCACTAAATACTCAGATATCTATTTTTATATTTATTTATTTATTTATTTTTAATGAACTGCACCACAGTAACCTGGATAAACAGCAGTCAAATGTCAGGTGATTGATTGTTTGGCTTAACTTGATACTAGACTTCTAAAATGAAGTCATAATGGCCGTCACCATCTTAGCTTTGGAGTCACAAGTGATCATATTTAATTTCTTGGTTTTTTTTTTTATACATGTAACCATAGAAAGTTGTTGCTAGGCAGGTCTGTAGACTGGGTGTCACACACAATATGCTCCAAAAGGAACCAAACACAACTTTAGGGCTAAATATAGTTGAAATGGGCGACTTACAAAAAAACAACAGAAACAAAGCTGCGGATGCCCAAACCGCATTTTGTCCTGCGTTGTAACGATGATTATTTGTACTTTATAGTTGGTCATGTCAACTGCTCTGTTTTTCTTCTTGAAACCAAAGCATCCTCGTTTAAATAAGATATTTCTGTCATTCTTTTGACTGCAAATTGCTGGAATTTAGATCAAACTAAATACTAATACTGTGGATAGTTTTTCCTAATTTGGATGTTCTGTTCTTTTCCCCTACATAACAGAAAAAGTACCAAACTATTTTCCACTCTCCCTCCTCTCTGGGTTTTCCTCCAGTCCTCTCTTGACCACCCCAGACCTCATCATCTCCTTTCCTTTCCCACTCCCTCTCAGTATCCCTGCCTTCCTCCTCTAAATAAAAAACAGTCGTTGTGATGCAGGCTGCAGCTCCTGCTGGTTGAGCTCTGCCGACAGCTTTGGAGGAACGCCCTCTATTTTCTGCCCTCCGTGTGGGAAACCTGAGGCCTCAGCATTGTGGGCAGCACGCTGAGCTGAAGACAAGCCAGGGAGGCCTGATGTCCATTTCCTGAAATTACACACTCATACCCAACCGCACACATCTAGATTGACATTTACTTATGCACCCATAGAGCTGCAGCGAATCGGAGACTGAAATGACTCAGATGGACAGCCTTTATATCGCCATAATGTCATGGGTAAAACACTTGTACTGCACTTCTTAGAGAAGAGCAAAGAGAAGACAGACAGGAGGATGATGATCAACAACAGCCTGGCGTCAGGTCATATGTGAATGAAACAGTGGATAAGCAACTGGGCTCCCCAGAACTCTTTGTGAGTAAATAGTATATTTTCTGAAAATTGCATACAGAGCAGTTTATCAACACACAGATGAGATCAGTGTCTGCTTTTGTTGAGACACTATCTTAATGCATCGCACGTTTCCGAGGGTCTCGCAAGGTGCAAAGTCACTCATCATCAGTGAGCTCACGTTTATCTTTCCAAGCAGCACACATGCAACTCGTGTATGATGAAAGCCAGGTGCAAAACATTAAACTCTCTTAGTGAAAACAGTCTCTATTATTATCAATGTCTGCTTTTGGCTAAGAAACGGTATCAAGTTTAAAAAACCATAAATCATCATACTTCATCAGATGAAGGAAAAACACTCTTAATAAGCTCTGCTCGTCTGTAAGATTGCCTATTATGGTCTAACGTTGTAACAGAACGAGAGATTTATTTTGGATTTATTACGAGTAGTGAAAATATCCACTTATGTGGTGCAGATTTCGATAATTCATCTGCAAACTATATGAAAAATGCATTTGAAATCTTTCAGCACACGCAGCATCCCGACGGCACACGGAATCACCAAAGACCATCTCATCTTGTCCAGTCCTGATATAGTTTTTGATAAAAAATGATGTGTTGGTTGAATGAAAACCAAGCCTGTACAATTCCCACTTTTCAAATGTTCAGGTCAGGCAGTCAAAGCATAAGTTTTCATGTCTCCTGAGGCTAAACACAACAATCCAGCAGTTCACATGGCAGGTGACTCCCAGCCGAGGACAGAGCTCTGCTTCTCTGCTGTTTTGCTTCGTAGCTGCGCATCACATGAGACAAGAAGCCTGCAGGCGGGCATCGTATCTAACCATCAGAAAATGAATACAGGCCGAAACCCTTTGTAGAAGTTCACATCCAGAGCAACATTATGAGACGGAGAGGCACGACACAGGGCCCTAATGGCTACATCATCACACAAATAAAGGATTCTCATAACCAAAGCTCTGTTTGACACCCCACAGGCATAAAGAGAGCACACATAAAAACAGTTTCCCTGCTGCATCAAAATCTCTCCCCATTTCTCCTTTTCCCCTTACCAGACTAGAGATTACATTATCTACGAGGGCCTAACAGACACCCCATGCTGTGCTTGCTGCTGCTATAAAAGCAGTGCTTTTCACATGGAGCGCTTTGCTATCACTAATGATTAACCAGAACTTGGACAGCACAGTTATTCTCCCAACACTTCAAAGACGAGATGCAAAGACGATTCAATTGCTTTAATAGGCCCCGGGCCGAAACGGCACAGACAATGCACACTTCAACCCATCTATAAATGTCATAGGCCATTTAAAGATGAGAGCCCTGATGTAATTTTTATGTGGTGCAAGAACAAGTCTTGTTGAGAAGGGAGTGCGGGTGTAAGAGCTGCGGACGTGCTGGATAAAATGTAGAAAAGATCGAAGGCATGAGTGCGTGTTTTCTGGTAATGAGCTGCAGAAGAAGAAGAAGAAGAAGACAGGCGCAGAATGAAATCAAAAACCAGTCACGCTTTGCTTTTTCCAAGGAAGGATAATCGTAAATATCTTTATTTCAAAGAGGACACTATGCTCCCGACAGCGTGATGAAAAAGTTTCCTCTGATGCCCTGTGGTCTGTCGTGTGCATATTTGTGTGTTTTTTCATTTCCCCCGTCTTTCCTGCTGACTCTGATCTAATAATCGCGGAGTTGAGAAGTGATGCATCTCCAACAGCGGTGCAGCTGTAAGCAGAGGCACTCTGGAGTCCTCTGCGTACGCATGCAAACTGCAAAGCTTGAAAAGTTTGAGTAGCTTCACTTTCTCTTTAACTTCCCAACCTCCTGCTGCTCCAGGTATTTTGTGAGAAAAGAAACGAAAGCGGCAATGTTTGACACCAGAGAGGAGAGCAGCAAGATGAAGCATAAATACATTAATACTGAATGCCATATGCTGTTGGGGAGTAAGCATCTGAATAGGGGATGAGCATGAGAAGGTCTAAAGAGGGGAGGAACGGGAGCGTGAAAATTTCCGAGGATGTTGCAACATGCTGTAACTCCCAGCAAACTCAGCCGGTACATCCCTAATGGCTCAACTGTTTCGTTGTCAAACAACTCCTCGCGACCCCCTCCTTCCTCTCTTTCTTTACAACCAAAGTCCCCACTTACACTGTCCCAGATTGTTGTTGTACATCTACCTACATGCCGTGTGCCATTTGTAATGAGGTCATCAGGATGCAAGATGGGAGCACTTTAACGTCCGCGGTCATTTTGAAGAAGGAATTACGAAAAAGAAAATGTGAAATCCATGACTGAGCTACTTGAAAGTAGCCATATATCTGCGCTGGTGGGATTAGCGTGCACTGAAGACCGACTGACATAGGCGTTTATGGTTTAGAGGAAGGGGAGGGAGGCTTAAGAGGGAACAGGCTGTTCTAATGAAAACCAGCAGGCTCTCAGGATCTGCTGTGATTTAAATCAAAATAAAAAATGGGAAAAAAAACAGGGACAACCCAGGTAGAGCCATGCTTTGTCTACCTAACGGCACATATTTGAATAACTGGTCATTTTAGGTCCCGTCTTTCTAGCAAGTGCATGCACACATTTGCATTAACTTGCAAAAACTTGCAAGTGACCTACTCTGCTAGTTTGACATACCTGCTACTATTAGACGAACACAGTCCATCCTGCGTTTATATGTTCCACATCTCTCCACCCAGTACGCACATGTGTTTGTGTGTGTGTGATTCCATTATTTAGAGATGAGTCTTAAATCAAAACTCTAATTAGGTAATACATAACCCCACCTGCCAAGGATTTCCCAGTGTGGTCCAGTTTAGGATGGATTAATGCATGATAGGGGTTGGTGCTCCAGGGGGAATGTAATGGTAGTCCTGAAGAGTCTTTCAACTAAGATTTATTACCCTATTCTTTATTATCATGATTTGAATAAATTATTAATTTTTAATGGGGGCAATTTTTTCGATTGTTCTAGTAGTCAAGTAGTATATGTAATTACAAAGCTGACATGTAATAACATCTCCAGTTTGATTCCATTCATGAAAATTATAAATTATTCTGTTATGCCTTCACGTCTCAAAGAAAATGAATAATTTACAAGAGCACAAAGAAAACATCTTTTAACTGCTTGTTTCGTCCATTCAGCGGTCCCAAAGAGATTTCATTTACACAGATTTCCTCTTATGCAACTAATGATTCTTTGTTAAAAACAAACACTGTAGTTCAGTTAACAAAAAAATGAAATAAAATGCTGTAAATAAGAATTGACACAACTCCACCCAAGTTATTGTATGATGCTTGCAAGTTAAACACCTGCACACACACACACACACAGGGACACGGGGAGTTGCATGCAGACAGCTAAGTGATACAAAGTGCCATCTATGACACAAAATGTGGGTCAACAGCCTTTTAGGCTCAGACCAGACTCTGAATCCCGCTCTTGTGCTAAAACGCAGATGGTCAAGAGTTCCCCACTTACACCTCTGCTTTGCCCGTCTCCTCGTGCTCCCACTGTGACAGGCTGCATTCCATTCACAGTGGGAAATAAAGCAGAATATGTCGCGCGGGCAGCGCACCATTACCGCCACACTAATGCGCAACATACTGTCAGAGATGGCTCAGCTGCAGTTAAGCGCTTTTGAGTGCTATTAGAAATGTTGGCAAATTCCTTGATCTGATGAATATTAAATACCTTAAGTGGATTTTGCAGAGACATTTGTGACATTAATGGCTTCACTGCTTCCAGGCTTTGTGACGAGTCGTGCCTTTAAGTTGACAGTTTTGATTTTTATTCTTGCTTAAAGAAAACTGAAGAAAACATTTTTCTTTCTAACCTTTGAACTGAATGAATAATAATCCCCCCCCCCCAAAAAAGACACAAAAAGAAACACAGAAATCGGTGAGAATCTTAGTAACAAAACACACAGGGATGCTAATCGTGCTAAATAATTGATCTGACCCAGTAAAAGCTTAAGTGTAAAAAGCTTTTTCAGATTTTTGGAGATATGGTGAGAACAGTTTTATTTTTATGAGAGACTTCTTTAACTTATAACGACCTCCCTGGGGTGTTGATAAAAACAGTTATTCAACTTGCCTGGTCGAAGAACTCTTCTCGTTGTAATAGTCACAAAGTAATGCAATGCAACTTCGAGGAACATCATGATGTTCCAGTTTCATAAAATCCTTTTATTGCTGCTATGCTGATTTACTACAAACCTGTATTGCTTAATAAGGTTTTTGTTGTCAGGTTTAAAGGCAACATGTGATTCCTTTCATACATTCACAGTTTTTGAAAACACGTATTTGCCAGTTCCTACTTTCTTATTGGCTTGTAAATATTAGGAGCATATTGCAGCCTCCGTCATTATGAAGCACTTATCGATTTATTTGGCATTAAGATATTGTAAAATCACAATTCCAATAATTAAGACCATTCTCTCCTTAACTATTTACTTTTAATATGCATTAACCTTAATACAAATTATTTATAAGCAACAGCACCTTTAAGTTGTTATTAATAACCTTTGCTTCTGCCACAGGTTTCTTCCTGTTAAAAGGGAGTTTTTCCTTTCCACTGTTGCCAAAGTGCTCGCTCATAATGACCCCCTGATCTTGTTGTTAGGGTTTTCTCTGTAATATTATAGGGTCTTTACATTATATAGCACCAAATTATTTTGTAAATATAACTGAATTAAACTGAATTAAGAATGGGGATTTTATTTTGAGTTATTTGGACATGTTTAAAAATTTTATTTATTTATTTATTTTTTGCATAAAATAGGAAAATAAAACTACAATATCTTTTAAGCACTATTCTTGTGGTAAAGAAGCACATACGGGTCAAACTGAGAAATGTATTTACTTAGGTTAGTTCATGTACAACAACTTTTTAATCAATAAGCAATGTCACGTGTAGTAACAGTAAGCAGTTAATAGTTAATTGTTACTTTTCCCCCCAATATTTTCTCCATCCAGTCTCTTGTACTTTGTACCACTCTTTCATTGCTGGCATTTTCAGAAAATCTAAAACTAAAGGTCTTCAGATGGACGGACAGTCTGGCTCCAAATAAGAAGGAATGACATCATTACGCCATCAGACATGGTCAATACTGGGTGGAGATGGCCCTCAGACTGTCCCTGACAATAAACACGCGCACACATACAGTCGAACACTGACACAGTAAATTTCTAAAAACTTCAAACTCAATTATACTCATAAATTCCAGCTACCATTATTTGGATCTTCCTCGCCTCTAATCTCACAATATGTATCCGTGTGTGTGCGCACTGCAGTTTCAATACTAACCACTCCTTGCTTTCTGTTGTTCACTCTAATACCTTCCAGTGTCCCCAAGGGCTTCCACCCCATGTCTGCGGTCTTGTGAGAAACATTACTCACAAATGGAAAGGGTTGAGATAAAGTTACTGACCCAAAAATGAGAAGAAAAAGCTTTTTCATGAGGACAGATCGAGTATCTGAATCTATATCAGGTTTTGGTGCCAATTAAGAAAACCATCTTTGTTTTATGAATCTTCAAATGTTTTTTTCCTGGTGTGGGCTTTGCTTCAAAAAAGAAAATAATAATAAATAAATAAATAAATAATCATTCATGTAGGTTAAAAAAAATTTCTAATCTCACAGAGACTACAAGAATAAGCTTGTAAATTTGGGATAAAGGAAAAATAAAAGTTCAGTGCATCAAACTTATATTAAAGACATTTCCCTTTTCCTATACTATTTTGCACTCTGAACTGCACTCCACTAATTATTTTGATGACAGCGTAATCTTGGATTACTGTACATATTCACGTAAGCTCAGATCAAACACTTAATTCTGATTAGGACTCAGAGGGTGGCAGTGTTTAGTGCGATCACAGCAGGTTGTCTGTCATTAAAATGTTTGGAATGTCAAGCATCGATATCCACCACATAAATACGAGACATAATCCTCATCACTGTATCAATCAACAATGCACTTAAGGGGGGGATTCTGTTGCTTCTGCACAGCTGTTATTTTTGTGGAGGGATTACTATGAATCTGAGAATGTTGTTACTTGACGTCACACTTCTCAGACCATTAAACGGTAGCTGCTGGTAGGATATTAATTATATGAATATTTTAGTGTTGCAGGAAACGTCATTGTTTAACACAGATTGTTACATTATGATGGTCGTGAAGGCTCTTTTGTGGTGAAATTCGCCTTAAAAATGCGTCGGGTGTATTGTCAATGCTTCGATGTGTAAATATGAGAACTAATCCGTGAGAACAATGCAGACGCATCATGTTCACAGACTTGCAGCCTCAGAAAGGAGGGACGAGTGTGTAAAAATGAATACATTCTTTTCAATGCACAAATATTTGCTCATTTCAATTAATTCTGATTGAATTTATCTTTTTATTTGGGTTTTGTTACCTCTCTTTTTAAATCTACTAATGTAAGGGTTTAATAAGATTTGAATTGTAAAGACAGAGGAGAATGATCTGTCATACTTTTCTTCACTTGTGTGACATGTAGCTATTTCAATCAGTAAAATTCATATTCAACAGTCTTCTGTTGCAGGAAATAGTCAGAACCAATCATTTAACCAGCTACATCTCCACAGGGTTGAATGTTGAGGCCATATATACGCAAGTTTGATTTACAGGGCCTCCATGTATTCTGACAGGGCCAAATCCACCTGGTCTTAAAGCTATTTAAAACAACTCATATTTTACAATCTAAAATAACGAGACTTTAGAGATTTGGACCAAGAAAAAAAATTAACAGTCGAAGCTGTGACTTTCAGTGAAGTTTGTTCTCCAGCTGCTTTGTTCAGAACCAACAATAAGTTTTTATTCCCTTCTAAGGAGAAGACAAACAGGACCAGAATAAGAACCTAAAAATGTTAGTTAAATCATTGGTTTATAAAACACAAGTGACATAGTCACCGTTTTTAAACAGGATGACTCTGCTCTTCCAAAATAAATAAAAAGAAGAACGTGGAAATAAAGCTTTCACCTGCCTGCTTTCGTTCCAACCCAGAAAACACCCAGATGACCCCTAAAAACCCACAGAGGCGTCCTCTCCCACATTCATAAAGGATTCCCCGGGGCAGAACACATCTTTCTTCTGTAGCTGTTGGCCTTGATCCAAGGATTAGGAGTGCAAGACGACTGGCCTGTCTCTCCTCATTTACAGTATAACTGATTCTCCCATATAGAAGCAGATGGTTCCTGACCGGCCTTAGCTTTAATACAACCCATCTCACGCTATACTCCGATTCATAATCATTAATATATGAAATATTCTGATTAAAGGACAGTGGAAGCCATTTCAAATGATTTTAAATGGAAGGCCGGCTGGCAAAACAGCAGGCATGAGGAGTGGTATAACCCAGCTTGTTCATTGCAATTCATTGTTCAGCGGTTTGTATTAAATAGACAGAAAGCTGCATGTGTAGAACAGGCAGTTTTTTTATCCTGCTGCTGCTTCAGAAAGTTCATGTAGTACATGAGCGGCAGATTTAGACAATACAACTATGGAAAGTATGCATTTCGTGTAATTAGCCCACACATGCTTTAAAACATGGCATTACAGAAATTAAATTTCATTTCAATTCAATATTTTTATTTATCGCCAAATCACAACAACAGTCGCCTCAAGGGGCTTCATATTGTAAGGTAGAGCCTACAATAATACAACAGAGAAAACCCCCAACAATCATATGACCTCCTATGAGCAAGCACTTTGGCCACAGTGGGAAGGAAAAACTCGCTTTTAACAGGAAGAAACCTCCAGCAGAGCCAGGCTCAGGGAGGGGCGGAGCCATCTGCTGACCAGTTGGGGTGAAATAAGGAAGACATGCTGTGGAAGAGAGATTAATAACACGTATGATTCAATGCAGAGAGGTCTATTAACACACAGTGAGTGAGAAAGCTGACTGAAAAAGAAGTACTCAATGCATGATGGGAATCCCCCAGCAGTCTACACCTATTGCAGCATAACTAAGGGAGAATTCAGGGCCACCTGATCCAGCCCTATATAACTATATGCTTTAGCAAAAAGGAAAAATTAAAGCACTTACATAGTTGATACATGAGCCTGCCAGTTTCTTGTAGCATAACAAAAATGTTATTTTTAAAAGAACCAAAAAAAAAAAAACACCCAGTACACTTTAAGATCAAAATGAGACGTCCTAATGTTTTTAGAGCCACATTAAGCACAATCACTTCCCTTATTTTCTCCAAACTGTTACTCATTAGATGAATGCATCCTTTTAGGTGATGAATGAACATCTGTATCAGTGTTTTTTTCCACTGCTGCTTCACACATATCAGTTGGATTCCATCTGTCTGCATCATAAGTCACTGTGAAACTCAAACTCATGATCGCTCCACGGTTTGCAGTCCCAAATTCATAAAGTAAGATGTGATTAGTATCCTGCAGAAACCCTGACTGAATCTAAAGAGCCTCAGACCCCAAGGTTAGAGTATCAAAAAACAAACAAAAAACTGGTATCATTACAAAATGATTTTAGTTCAAATTTTAGTCAAAAAATTTTTTTTTACCCAAATTAAGGGTGTGAGGGGAAAAAATAAAGTTAAGCTGTAATGCGTGACCTGCTGTGTGCACTTGGAAACCACAAAGAAAGTGTACCACCATCTCCCACAGAGATATGCTCAATGTGTCCTTTGGCAATGATGCCTTGATATTTGATTCAGAGAACTAAAATGTCTTCATTTAAAGAGTGAACAAGTGCAAATTTGGAGGTTTTCATTTTAATTTTATTTTTCACTCGCTGTTTGGGTCTGGCAACAAAAATTCCCTGGCTACGTTTAGGAAACAATTATATCTTGGATTAAACGATACCGCTCAAAAACATCCCTGAGCAAAGAAAAATGGCACTGAATCTGTGTTTAAATGTGCAGCCCAAGGATTTTTTTTCTTTAAATGCTATGAGTTGAGTGTCAGACCTGTCTAAATATCGCCATAAACCTGGTGCGTCTCGTTATCGACACTCTGGGCCTAATATCAGTATTTGACTTCCTGCAAAAGAGAGTTGAGGTTATATCACCAGCATTTGCCAGATGACGATGATGATTATGGGCTCAGTAAGGACAATTTTATTCCTACAGTTTGTTAACCTGCCATGCCTACAGAAACCTGCATTCTAGTCTTCACAGGTTAAACAAACCTTGCTAGCTTTAAGTGATAGTGAAGGTACATTTTTATAGTTTTAATATATGCTAGCAGCGATCAGATCCCCAATTTTCTCAGCTACCTTCTGCTGTAGATTTGAGTTTTCTCAGGTGCAAGAGTTCAGTTATGTCTGTGTTATGTAGACGTGTCTTACTCGAGGCAAAAAAGGTGGCAGCTTATCAAAATTCTGTCCCCGTTCTCATCACCAGGCTCTGGATCAACATTCACAGCAACAAATTCAAGCAATCATGATGACCCTCAAGCAGAGACGTTCCCCAAGCTGTAGTAAGACATCCTGTTCTGCTCAGCGAGTAGTGGGAACGCACATTCATATGCAGTATCGGAGTGAAAGCCAACATTTTGACTGTGATAGTGCAGCAGCTGAGGTGCAGAAAGATGTGACCGAGCTTGATTTTTCTCAAGTCGGTTGTCTGTTAAATGGTTGCGAACATGGGAAAAGTCACAGCTGCAACTTCCTACGAATCCATGTTGATCTGGCGGAAGGAGTAAAACTTTTCTATGTACTTTTTTACTTACTGACTTTAATTTAGGGTATAAATTATAGCAAAATGTAAAAACGTTGGTGGGTAAACTTCACATTACTCAGAAATAAGACAATTCAATAATGGGTTAAATAGTCAAAGAACGCAACTTCCTCTACGTCCAAACAGAGGAGGTCATTTGAAGCACGGTGTGTGGGATTACATCACTGACAAAGTCATTTGGTAATTATAGGGTGTAATGAGAAAAAAAAGACTTGTTTTCTGCTGGTCCCATCCTACATTGTACACTGTATGTAATGTAACATAATTATATTTAAGCTTTTAAAATCCCGTTAAATCTCTTTGTCCTCTAAACTCATGAGAATCACAAGATCCCGACTAGACAGGAATGTTGGATTAGATGCACGTCTACTCAAAAGAGAATGAAAGGCGAGTGTGTTTAGATGAACCGGTAAGCATAATAACATTCCAAGTACTTTGGAACCAAATTTCATAACCGAGTCTTACTTTTAATGGCGTGGCTACAATTCCCCTACAAAAATAAACCCTACATTTATATTCCATTGTCCATATAAGATGTACAAATTACACCTTAGGCAAACTCTAACACATTAATAGCAATGTTTCTCATTATTGGCACCCATCCCACCATTACTCTCGAGTTGTACTGTGTTATAATTTGAACTCTTTTCCTTTGATCTCCGTTTGGTCTCCACTGACCGCTGGGGGAAAATGGCCATGCTTACTTAATAAGGATATTCTTCAGCATTTTTTAGCCAACATCAAGCATAATCGGTGTTTATTCCTACATAAATGTATGCTTGAAACCAAACTATGACTAAGCGACTTGTGCAAAACCCCTGAGTGGTAACGAAAATGTAACAACGCTGTCATATGCACTCAGGAACGCAGACACAATGGGGCCACAATGCTGGTTAATCTAGCTCTGGTTTCACTTCACCAACAATAGAAATCCTTTTAGAGGTTTAGAAAAGGCAGGGGCTTTGTATTCACTGCATGCTGCTGCACACCTGCCATCACTCTCTATCTCTGAGTCACAGCTCTGACTTGTCACCCTCACTCTTTGAAAAAAAAAGTTGGGTTTTTTTGCAAACACACGTGCACACGAGCAAAACCCAACAGAAGGAGTAGCACCTGCATCTAAACTAGGCAAAAGACAACAAAACCACCAGCAGAGATTCGCATTACTAAATAACATGTACACAGAAAACACATGAAGCCAATAGTAAATGCACGCAGGTACAAACACACACACACCTCATCTTATCAACCTATAAAAAGCTGCAAGGTGAGTACTTGTCGATTTGTTTGTGCACGTTGCAGTTTCTGTTGCGTTTGCGATACAACACGGCCGCGCGTGCTCCCTCTGCGGCCTCTTATTCCCCCGGTGGAGATGAAATGTAATGGAGCCGATTCAATAAGAGCGCCGCCTCCTCGGAAAATGTGGAGAATCAAATCACGCCAAATCCCTCGGAGCCTTTCCAGCATTCACTGCTGCCTCGTAGTTGGGAGGGGAATAAAACAATGGTTGCTAATTCACTTGGCTCTTTGCACACTTATTCTCACACAACAGGGGCAGAGTGTGATACAGCAAACGTCGAGAGCTAATAAAGCTGCTTAAAAACATGCCGTCTACATTATGTTTTCACTGAATTCAGGTAATTAATTTCAGTAAACAGAAAAGAAGCACCCAGTGAGTGAGCTGGTAAAACTTTCACGGGATATTGTCTCCCATTACTTCTTAATTACGCTTCCTAGGCTACAAATGTTACCAGATGCCAAGTATAAATACTAAAAGCACTAGTCGCAATAGCGGGTAAACACTGGGGGAGAGGGGATAAAATCACCACACTTTGAACAATATTTAGCTTGGCAGGCTTCGGAAAGCAAAAGAAAGAAAATAATGTCTCAGCAGTGAGGTTATGCAATTTGGTTGAGAGCCAAAACAAAAACATTAAAAAAGAAAGAAAAAAAGACTGTTTTCAACCTGATACTACACCGTACCACCTACGCGGTAAACCACAGAGTAACAACTAAAACATCATGTGCTCCAATATGCTGTCTCGCTAAAATATGCGGCTGTGGATATAAATAAGAGACATCTAAGAGAAACATTTTATCCTGAAAGCAGCAAAATTTTGTTTCAGGCTTGTTGCAGCAGACTGCTTGAGCCTATAGGACTGTGTGGTCATTTTCCTTAAAGCAAAGGAAACGGTAGACGGCTCCCAAAGGCACACACGAAGCTCCTTCCAGCCTCTTTAGCTGTTTTTGTTTTTACACCACTGCGGTTAAATTGAAATTTCTGACCGTGTTTTGTTTGAAGGAAAAAGAGGCAATTAAAAATGAATTCCACTGGATATTTATGTAGCTGCAGCTACTTTTTTTTGCGTTTCCCCTTGGAGTGACCCGCACGACAGCGCTAAGAAAGCCAATAGTACGTTTTACAGGCCCAGAGGGAATTAAGAGACTAACGGGGGCGGTGGGATTCTGGTATTCTAATCTGGACACTCGGGAATATTTTTAGCCTTATTGTTCGCTGTGTTCAAAGTGACAGACGAGGTTACAGATGAATTTCCTTTTGGCTAGAACGCGTTTGGATAACATGTTTTGGGAAGATCAAGGTGACAATGCTGATGATCAGCAACTATTAGTAGCAGCAGAAGGAACAGTGGTAACAGGAAAAAGGAAGACTTGTGTCTTGTTCGGTGTCGTGTTGCCTTGTATTTAAGCTGTTTTGCCCCTTTTTGTGTTATTATTAGTCTTATGGCCTGTCAATCATTGTGTTATTCTGTGACTTGAAGAACAACTGGGATAAAGGTTACAATACTGTAGCTGGCAGGCCTCGTATAGACTACTGCAACACATTATTTTCATGCCTCACATGAACATTCACATGATTTATTATGCTCTTTTTTTATGCACGTTTTCATACTTTAGCATTGCGATGCATGCAGTTCTGTTTTTGCTCTGCATCTTATGGTTTTCGCAGAGATCGGCGTTTTAATTTGTGCTTTGTGTTTTCAGTGCAAATCAAAACGTAGCCATGTTAAAAAGGATACCATGCGAAGATAATTATTATATTTATGTAACATGCTGAACCTAGATCGCTCTGCCACAGCTTTGTCTTCTTCAGTTTTACTGCGAGTCATAATCTTGTGACAGTCACAACATCGCGGCACCAACAAAAGGCGCACACAAACAGCAGAAAACACAACTGTGACATTTTGAAAGCCATGATTTGGGGCGTGTAATGGGCACAACTTAACAGATGGTCAGAGATCAATCTGCTTTTCTCGAGCAAATAAACAGTTTCCTGGTTTGAACGATGTAAAAACAGCGAACGCAACACAGAGCGACATCCTGTGCACGTCGAGCATTTACGCTGACTACAATGAAACCTTTCACACGCGTGCCATTTTAGAGAGAAGTGTTAATGTTGGAGGAAAAATAACATTTTCCTTCACTGCCTGCTTCTAAGGACATGTTATTGCTTTGATTAAATCTCCACAATCCTCAAGCTCTGATATCAGCTCACACTGCCATTTGAATCCCACAATAACAAACCCCCCCTTCTGTCAGGTGGGAGCCCCCCCACGCACACACTCTGCCACCCACCCCGATGTGCTTGGCGTTGCAGGATCTAATTCACTTCCTGTTCAGCAGAGGGGGACAGACAGGAAACAGGAAACGTGCTTCCCGAATCTCTCAAAAGGTATATTCTTCTAATACTCGGGGGAGATGAGAAAGGAACACAATATCTTTCAGACGTTTGTGTCCCCGGCTGCTACACTGCTGTAATCAAAGCTTCCTGAAAAGAGCAAGTGTTCTGGGGGAGAATAGGTAGCTAGGAGGACATTATGAAAAGAAACAGTGTATCAGCTATGTGCAAAATTATAGAAAATTCTTTATTGAAGCAAGGAAAGACTTTATTATTTGCTCTGAAACCTGCCAGAGCCACTTACATTATCAGAAGAGACCAATATTGGTTACATTGATGTCCAAATGAGTCACGTCTCTTTTAAACAGTGATGTCTTAGAGAAAACAACGAAAAAAGCTTTGTGAGCATGATTTTAGGGATGTATTTGTCGTTTTAATTCCTTATTTGTTGACAAATGTGACAGTCTCTTTACAAATCGATTCATAGTTTTCTTTGTAAGAACACGCAAACTTTCCATCACAATTTTGTCCTTAACTTGCTTTCTCGGTCCAGAATCTCTACATTCAACTTTACAAAGAAACAATCAGAAAATCCTTATATTTCCATATTTGTAAGTAGTAAAGACTTAAAATGTTTGCTTGATGAAAGAGATTTAATTTTCAAAAAAATCTGCTTATTAAAATTATTTCAGCCTAATCCATTTGCCTGTCGCCGATCCTAAACTGCAGCAGCATTTCCACAAAACTCATGCTTCCCCATCTCTAAGAGGTATTAAACTAAGAAAATCCCAGTAGTCTGAGTGAGAGGGAGGAGAAAAAACCTCATTAATTGCTTATGTGGTAAATGAGTGAAATGGCTACAGATTTTAATAAGATGATGATGATTAAAGCCTAAATCACTGGTGAATTCCATCACCTAATTAAATAAGGCTTCGTATCTGTAATGCTAGTATATCATCTTCTGTTGTGCATCTGCATGCCTTAATACAGTGCCACATCAGGGACTGAACAAAAAATAAAAAAGGAGGGAAGTGTGCAGTGACAACAGCAGCACAATGAATTATGAATCGATACGTGCTACGGCACTCTTGAAGTAGACACAGGCTGCTGAGGTCATCTGGGGATGCGTGAAAACCACAAGGAAGACAAACCCATTCATTCAGCTGTGGAGCTACTTGACCGCACAGACTACGTTTCTGCTGCACAGCAGGTTTTCCTCAATTTGCTTCAAGTTCCCCAAATCCATCTTAGGGCCACGAATCTCCGCGTTCATCGATCGGAGCAGGATTGGGGAGCAGCTCAGCACCGGCGTGCAGTGCTGAGAACTCTGCTTCTGACGACCTGCATGATTTTTAAAACAATCTGGCTTTTGTTTGCTCTTTGCTGTGGAGTTGGCATTTGGTTATGCGGGGGAGTCTCGTGGTGCCATTTGGCTGCTCTACAGAAACAAAACAGTGTCAATGACAAAGAGGCTCTTTATGTCAAGCCAGGGTGATTATTTTAAAAATGACTGACAGCTCTCAATTAATGAGACTGAAGGTTTGAGCTGCCAGTAGCTCAGGTAGTATTGTCCGTGGGAAGACAGGAAAATGATGGAAATGCAATAAAAGTGAAAAGGTGGCAATAAGGTGAAACCAACAAGAGCACAAAAGACAGTGAAAGAGAGGTAGAAAGGTCAAGAGAGACAGAAAAAGAGACAGATATTCAAAGGTTTCCATTCACTCACTGCCTCCCCCGAGTATTCCCACATCCCCCTGAGAGCAGCTCATGGTGTCTAGCAGTCGGCGAGCTGACATTTACCGCCTGCCTTCTGTTGCTGTGATTATTTTCTCCTCCAGGTGTGATAGCTAGCCTGCCGTCTCTGTGCAATAATGCCGCCTCAGAGTTACGAGAGCTGGGGAGGCGAGGCGGAATGAGACCTGGACAGACCTTTTACTGAAATACCACAGGTGAGCCGCACTTTGGAAGTACAGGTAAGAAGGTTGCTGAACTGTGACTGGCAGCCCGTCACCTGGCTTAGAGGGAAGTGGCTTCTGAGGGGGAATCTGACTCCAGAGGTATTCATGAATTAATTTTGCCAATACTAAAATAAATAATAGAGAAATGAAATAAAATCCACATGATTCACAAAACACTTGAAATGCATCAGTTCACTTCTTACCTGTCTGCAGACGGAGGTCGCTCGTTGCGCGTCTTGCTAACTTGGGTGTAGAGGGTATCGGAGTGCTGGTGCTGTGGATGGATGTGAGGGTGCTCATCACGGGGGCTGTGGGGGCGACTATGGCCACTGTCCATGGAGCTGTTAAGTTGGTTGATGCCAGCGTACTGGTGGTCCTCCTCAGAGGATCTCTCCGGCGATCGACTTATATCCAGAATCTCAGCGTAGTCTCGTTCCCTGGCCTGACGCTCCCGCAGCTCTCTGGTCTTAGCTTGGATCCTGATAGTAAAGATGATGTTGTTTATATTAAAATCCAATAACAATCTTGTGGTTGAAATGATCATATTAAGACATAATATTGCCGTTTATCCCAAGTAAAAATCTAGGCAATGTCTGATCAGTTGCATTTTGTACTTTTCCTTAAAAATCAAGGTTAAAAAAAAACTAACCAGGAAATGTATTTATTATACATTTACTATTGTGTGATAGGTTTATCCATTGTGACCCACTGGCAGAAGCCTGGGGGCTGTTGTTGTTGTTTTTTAAAACTTTAAGGTGAAAAAAAAGGGGATCTTATCTGCTAAACTTCGGCTCGAGGAAAAAACTTTACTCTTTGGCTTCTTCTGGCAAGTGTTTGCTGGTTTACTCAAATTACATTTCTGGGTCCTAATGCTCCTTTATTTCAGTAAGCAAGCCCTGAAGCACCTTTTAGAGCCAATTCTTCTCTAATAAGATGGCTAATCTAAAAGGCATTACAATAAAGCAACATTCAGACCTGTATGAAAACAAGGACTGCATAATGGTTAGCCATAAGTTAGCTAGCTAGCTGAAGCATTTCCAAAACCACAACTGTGGATGTAAAAAAAGATGGAAAACTAAACACCAGTGATGTCTGCAGGGTTAATAGAGATGTGCTAAATGAGATATAATCTTCTAGCTCATAGGTAGCTCAAGAGCCATGGGTAGGCTTATATAGTTGGGGAAGATGTAGAATAATTGCTCAATAAAAGTGCATGTCGAGTCCCCAATAGGCAGAGAGAAATGCCATCAAAGTTGAATAATTCTTCAACACAATTTTTGTGTCTTTTGGGATACAGTGGAACCCCGATTTATGAATACCCCATTTCATGAAAAATTCAAGTTACGAAGGCACTGAATAGCAATATTTCTGCCCGTGTTACGGCAGAATGCCCGAGTAACGAAATCCGCTGGCTCTGATTGGCTGAGCCTACAATGCCCACAATGCCTTCCGAATCATGTGACAACCCCTTGGCTTCCGTTCTTGCGCTTCGCTGTTCCACTTGAACGACGTATTGCTGTTCTAGTTAGCAATTAGCCTATAACCTATGGTTCAGCATCGCCTCACTCAAAACGCGCAATGGGTGCTTCGACTTACGAAAGACCCTCGGGAACGAATTCATTTCGTTAGTTGGGGTTCCACTGTATTTTGAACTTTTGGTTTGAAAAATTGAAGACATTTGAAGACAGCACTCTTTCAGAACAACAAACCCAATTCACTGAATAATTAATAATCCAAATAATACTTACTAGTAGCAGGTTCACTAATTATTTGCTTATTTTTAACTGCCAGGTTTCTCAGTATGATATTTTCAGTTGTCTGGTTTCCACTGGCCATTGACAGCAGCCAACTATAAATTGTAAATGCACACTGCAACTAAAAAAAGAGAACGGATGTAGGGCTTCATGGAAAATTGGGATGGTGCCTTACTTTTTTCTTTGTATATTAAAAAAAAAGTCCTGTAGCGTGTCCAATCTAGATGAGAGATGCTGTAAATCTCAGTCGTCACATTAACAAAACACCAGATGAACCATTGTAACATCTGCTGATTGGTTATTGCACTTTTTAACTTTCCATTACAAAACAGAGAGAAGATCTGGAGTCTATTATTTATGCAATTTTCCCCACTGAATAATACCATAAACAATGCATGACAATCTCTTGCCCCCAATAACACCTAGCACAAGGGAAGCATTTTGTATTCACAGAGTAGTGCTAATATATAGCTAACATGCTTTTCTCTTTCTTTCTCCCTCAACAACACATGCAGACACACATCTGACATCTTTCTGTCTGTCACGCACACACAAAAATCACACATTCGCTCTTTCTCTTCAGGCCATTATCTTGTGAATAACTGGCAATGCTATTTTCTATAGCGGGGGGACTACCTATCACGCAGCCCCCGTAATTACAGCCTTGCCAATTATCAGAGCTTTACAACTACCAATTATCATACTGCTCTCTTTTCTGCAGGCCTCTTTTTAATGGCAGTGGGAAAGTGAATGGGACAGGCGCCGTGGTGACAAGGTAGGGGGTGCAAGTGCACTGAAAACTCAGTGGGCTAAAATCTGAAACATTTCCTCCAGAAAAATTGCATGGTGTGCATAATGAAACAATAACTCTAATAACGAGGGCTCCCTACCGGAGACTACAAAATGTGTTAAAAAAAGAAAGAAAGGAAGAAAAAAAATCAAGGCCAAGTGGGCAGAAATGCTTCACTACTAAAAAGTAGGCTGTTAATGAACTTGATGGTTTCAACGGCTCCCCACTGAATCTGGTCAGGGGGTAGACAATCATTTGTGGCAAAAACGTACACTTATTCCAACAACTTAACTTGAAAGCTTGTGGAGTCGCACGCTGTGTCTTTGCTATTTGTGGACTCAGCGATTATCTAATAGCGCAGAAGGAAGTGAGGCCCTTGAGGGATCTATCTTTAAACCCAGAGGAAAAACTGTTTTCCATCAGTGAAAGAGCAACAGCAGCAGAAGTAGTGGGAGCAACTACTGATTGTATGCACAAGCACAGTGGCTGATAAGATAAGGCCAGACATACCAATCCAACGCACGGCCTTTTCTGTGCAGCCCCTTTCCATAACAAGGCACTGCATGGGTCAACAAGGCCACTTGCTGAGTTAGGAGGATGCATCACTGAAACACTCGTGCTGTGTTGTGTGAAAAAGAAACTCTGAATTCTTATGAGCTTACGGATAAAACTATACTATCTTTACGTTTTGCTTCCAGGAAGTTAGACCTCCTTTACATTGTCAAACTTTTTCAAAACTATTCTTCCCACTTAGTTCTCTTGGTTTTGTAAAAGTCTTTCAATGTTTGTTTGTTTTTTTTAACGTTAGCTGGTTTTTCCTCTCGTATTCATTCGATTAACTGAAAGCATGGAGTATGTCCCTGAGGAAACTGGAGCCCTCAAAGACAAAAAGAAGACTTTCTACAGCAGATGAGAGTCATGTTCTTAATAAATATGAAGAAATCCAGCAAAGATGTGACACAGGACCTGAGAAATGACCTGGCCCTTCAGTTGATCCATCTCGTGTTGGCCAAAGACTCATCAGAAATGGCCTCAAAGGAAGAAGCCATTCATAACGGACCCTGACAAGGTGTGTCATATTACACAAGAACTGTACTGACATCAGTGGCCAGAGGTTTCACAGAGTGATGAACCCAAAATGGACATTTTTGGCTCAAGTTGTTATCAATCCAACAGTGAATGTCTACAGCCATCTGTAAAACATGACGGAAGGTCTGTCATGGTCCGGAACTGCATTTCAGCCGGTGAGATGGAGCTCTTGTCGAAACTGACAGAATTATGAACACAGGAAAATACGGCCAGATTTTGATCCACCATGCAAAACCATCTGGAAAGTCACTGATTAGCAACAGCTTCATTTTTTTAGCATGACAAGGATCCCAAACACGTTGCCAACGCAATGAAAGCATACCAGTATAGGAAAAAACACACAGTGGAACGCCATCAATCATGGATTGGCCTCCCCAGAGCCTGTGAGAGTTCAAGCTGTGGTGTTGGGGTTTGTTTTGTTTTTCTGCACCCATCTTTTTTCATCTACATAAGCTACATATACATGACCAATAGCTGTCATTGCCCAGAAAACAGCAAGGTGTCCAACTTTTCTGAATTACTTTTAAAGAGTGCAGGAAATGTTACTTTAAGACAAAGACCATGACTGTCTGTGTCAACATGACAAGCACTTAAAATGTTTCACAAACACAAATGCAGCGCTGACTGAAATGGGACAGGAAGGAAAACCACACTTCGCCATATCATTACTCTTAATCCCAAAATACCTGCATGTGACAAGGGTTTCTCGTAAACAAATAACCTTAATGACAGATGAAAGAACTCTTACCGTGTAGAGTAAATCATTAAGAAATCCAATGAGAGGTGGCAAAAGACCCAGAGGGGGAATAAAAACAATGTAGAGCAGAAAGAGAGGAAGAGGCGGCAGATAAAAGGGTATAGAAATGGCAGAATGGGATTTTATGGTAGAAGAAATTTTTGACAAGTGACCTTTCTACCACATCAAGCCAGAACAATGGTCCATTATGTGCTATTGTAGTCATTGTGTAACAAAGCGTTCTCTTACCGGTACTGCTGACACAACTGACAGACTACAGTGAAAGGCAGGAAATACATGAAGGGAGAAGGTCCAGCAGGACAAGGTGGCTGCTGAAAGACGTGGAAATGTTCTATGATTTAGCGACAACTAGCTGCAGTTGGTTTTAAAGCACTTGTGATTTTTGAAGGTTAATACTAAAAGTGTCTGACAATGCATGCCTTAAATATCCTTAATTCACACAGAAGTGTGAATTAAGGATATTTTTAGAAACACACACACACACACACACACACACACACACACACAAAATGCATTGTACTTAGACTGACGCTGTTCATCTTGAACAAGAGTAGCAGTACTGAGCAAGTGTTGAGGTCAAGGGAAGTTCACTGTGACAAATTACTTCATATACAGCAAGTCTGTGGTATAGATTGAACTTGTAACCTCTGGTCATGTGACTGCTGTTTAAAACAGTTATGTCAGAGCATGATCTGATTTAGTCTACAGACGGCTAAGGCAAAACCTCCTGTGCTGCCCAACAAAAAACGTTTATCTGGACTGATCTGGAAAAAAACCCAACAATCAAACGATAGCCTGTGAGTTAGCACTTAGCGATGGTTGGAAGAAGGGTTTCCATTATAAAGGGGAAAAGACCTCTAGCATGATCAGAGGGGCAGCAAGGACAAAACACCAAATATAGGAAAAAACAGAAAAAATGTAACCATAAGCAGTATTTGTATATAGGGAATGAAAAGATGTAAGTGGAGAAGAAATGCTCAGTGCATCACGGAAAGACCCCAAGCAACCTGAGCCTATATCAGCATAACTAAGGCGATGGTTCAGGGTCACCTGACAGAGCGACAACTACAGGCTTTATCGAAAAGGAACATTTTAAAGCTGATCTTACTATACAGAGGGTGTCAAGTGGAAGCTTGTTCCACAACAGAGTGCTCTGTCTCCTAGTCTACTTTTAGAAACTTTAGAAAGTCTGACAAGTCTGAGAGCAAGGTGCTCTATTAAAACAGTACAATACTATGAGGTCTTGCATTAGTATTGCGAGTACAGTAATTTTAGTAAAGACGATTCGATTTAGATCAAGTAACATAATATAACGTAACAAATTTATGACACTACTGAACAGTTATTCGCATACCTGTATATTTATCTTTTCTTCAAATAGCCTCCACCAGTAGCGTACAATCTGAACTGTCTGTCAAGGTTTGTCTGTCTGCCTTGGGGCTAGGGTCCTTTGAGACCTGAGAATTAAACCTGTGAGGAAATCCATTCATCTAGTCAATCACAGCTGGATTAACCACAGCCTCTGGCAGTGGTCAATCGATACCTTCTGCAGTGAGGTGCCGAAGTTCCCAACGGAACCTCTGCAGAGCGGCTTGGCAATACAGCAAACTGGATCGTTGTTTAACACCAAGGTAGCCGCAGTCTGAGCATGTGCTCCGAGGGATCTCTCGGTCAATATCAGCATCTCTCAGCTTAAATATAAACAAGAAGCGTGTTTGTGTGAAAAAAACCCCCAACATGCCATCTTTACTTCTAGTATTTCTAGTATGACTTTTAATGAGACTTATGCTTTATCAGCTAGAAATAGGCTGATAACTAATTCACATTTTATGATGCTAATAAATCAAGGTTAATATAGTTTAAAAATAATGTAACCTACATTTCATTTAACAGCACAACAAAAAAAAAATCTAAGTTCTGTAAACTTCTACTTCTGTTTTGAGCTCAAAAAGCTTCACCTCTCTGAGAGTTGGAAATAAAAGCAAACGCAGTTTAATCTACTTTGAATCAGAACGTTATTGCAAAAGCATTACAGTAGGCTACATGTAATTTGTGTCATCCGTGTTTTTATGCATGTGAAATAACATAATGGAGTCCTGAACAGGCTTAAATAGTCCAAGTTGTGTGTAACAAACACACGTGACTGTGATATTTAAGGGCAAGAAATAAGTAGCTAGTACTCATCTCTGAACAGAGTCCAGTATTTACTTTCAGTGTATGGCAATCTCTTATTAAACGAAAAAGTGAGTCCGCCTTGTCTATCTTGAGTCTGTCTTGGACGGGATTAACACACAAAAGGACCAGTCTGAACTTTTAACTATATCCAGCATAACAACCAAATCATCTGACGTGGCCTTTGCGTTAACTTTAAACCAATTAAAAATAAAGACTCAGCCATTATCATATTATTAGACTATCTGCTCTGCAGGCGCAAAGGAAGACTACAAACCAAATTTTCATAATAAGCAACTGTGGGGAGTAATGACTCTTGCCCTACACCAAGAGCAAGGGATTTAATTAGCTGGCAGGGCTGTAATGGCCTTGGCATTTATAAACTGCTGCCCCCCCCCAAAAACCTGGCACTGTGCCTGCCTGACATTTCCTTTGGTGAGGAAAGAGTGGGTTGCAGTGGGAAAAGGACTTGCCACTTGAGGCTTTTTAGTTTTGGGCACCCACGTAGTAAAAGCAAAAGAAGGCACAGGTTCTTTAACCGTGTAGTCATTATTTAAACACAGAGACGATCGATTTATTAAACTGTTAAACAGAGAAAGCAGCTCTTTCAATTAATTTTTATGCAGCTTCATTCAGATTTTTCACACTAAACTGAAAATCCCGTGCTGCTTCAACCATCATTTTTTTTGGGCTCTGAAACTTTAGATGTAATAAAGATAATGGTTGTGCTACAGTTTGAGTCATCTTTACAAGTTAAATGATTACTGCGAGTGTTTTTGTTTTTTTTTTTATCATGCAACCCACGGGACCTGTGAGCATGAGCTCGCTGCTGAACAGAGCTGTGCCTCCAGTGCTGCAGTGAGACTTTGCAAAGCAGTACTTTCTGTAGGTTCAGGTATGAAAAGTGGCTGAGCCTAGCAACAAAGCTGCTTAGCTGGCAACAGTGAGGTGAACCAAAGCCTGATGGCTGCTGTGAGTGAGATGCATGTCCAAACGAACCCTCTGAATCAGTCTTCTGATTCTAACTAAAAAAAACCAATACGTGTCCAACGAACTGATGCTCAAATATTGACTGTTCAGGTAGAGAACCTTGAAACTATAATAACGTGCTTAGCTGAGAACCAGAGAAAAGTACAGTAAAATGTGGACAATGGTGTCCACATACTTTTGAATAATTTGGGTTTGGCACTAAACATATTTTTCCCTGTGAGGAGACTTTGTCTGAGAATTTTTCTACATACGGTTTGTTTCAAATCTTTTCTTTTTGTGTTTTCACCCTGCAGAAGCTGGGTCTATAAATGTAAATGAGGAAGAGCTCAACTCACCTGCACTGAACTGCTGACTCAGCTAAATACTTATCAATTCAATTCAGTTCAATTTTATTTCACCGATTCACAAGGTCCCGGGAAATTTTGCCTCAGAGTCAGAAATATTATAATTCAGATCATGCATCAGTACATTTCCATATTTTTATATCTACAAAAAGAAAGCTAACACTTGCGAGACTTTATCAAAGGTGTAAGCATCACAGATGCCTTTGTGTCAAAGTAGCTGAAGATAAAACACAGAAAAACATGAAGGCAACTTTCCTGGCCTGAGATTTTATAAAAATATTCTGCAGTAGACAAAAACAAAAGAAAACCATCAACATATGAACATTACCTGATGCTGCTGAAGTGAAGCAGAGCAAAGTTACAGCGGTTTTATTAGAGACACAGCTAAGCGTTTTGCACATCTGCATAATTTTAAAAAGTTTAAATTTGTTCAGTATTGAACAGCAGAAATGAGGCTTTCTTGTTGGAAGTACGTAAAAGAAAAAAAACAGCGGCCGACAGCGCTGTAAACAACGGTAGACGTGTGCGTAATAAGCAAGTGAATAAAGAAAACTGATTTTTAGACAGGAAACTGTTCTTGAAGTACAGAGACAGAAAGAGAAAAAACAAGATTCACGGATTGAATCTTGTTTTTTCCGCTGAAACATCAGAATTAGCGAGCTGTCGGCTTTCAGCTCCGACCATGTCCGTGCCGTCAGGTGAGAAAGGCGACATCTCGCTGATTCTGATCCGTCGGCGGGTGCGCGCTCTGTGTTTACGTCTTTGTGCAGAATCCGTGTACTTGCTCTCATTTACTGTTTAGCTGTTTGGTGGTTGTTGAAATTTTGTGAGGTTTAACGTGAGATTCTGGCGTTTCGGGCAAAATAAATTAATATTTAAAAAATCGATTCAGGATTTTAATGAATCGATATCACGTTATCCAACCATAAGTTGCCTCACCTTTCTTGCTCCATCCTCATCTTCATGGTCTCCTCGTCCGACACCTGCGTCTCCTCTGGCCTCCACTTGCTGGAGCCTTTACGATCAATCTTTTCTCCCAGCCGCTCATCCTTTCGGTGCTTCCCAAACCTGAAGACATAAACAATTAATATCCACCACTTCATTAATGCTGCTATACTTCACTTTAATATTTTCTGTTGTATTCAAATTATGATTCGTCACAAGTTACTGCTGCAGTTGCATGACTAGACAGAAAGTCAGAAGCTACGGTGCAATTTCAAGAAACTCTTAATCAGCTAATGTGATGCAAAACTGTCGTCTGAAACACAGATGTGTCTGCCAGAACCTTGACAATAACCCGACTTTTACCAATACGGCTGAAATGTTGTCTGCGATCACAGAAACAGCCCACTGCTACGACTTAACAGTTAATCAAGCCCACAAATGAAGCATTTGAAAAGTAGCTCTCACAAATTCAAACCCAATTCAGTTCTTTTAAAGTTGTGGAGAAGGCGTAGACGCAGCCCATCACAGTAATTATATTCATAGGGAGGGAGTGACGATTCACCGAATAGGAGGCACTGCGAAGATATTTCAGCTTGATTGACTCAGTATAAAGCTGCAGCCTGTTGAAGAAATGACTTTGGCAGCACGCTCGCTTCGACAATGAACCGCCGTGATTATTCACAGGGAAATTGGTCCGCAGAGAATATCTACGACTTCGAAAGAGACAGCGCTGAGAAAAAACCAAAGAGGTGTGTCTGTGTGTTAATGAAAGAGGAAGACAGCGAACAAGAGGGAAAAAATGAAAACGCACAAGAGAAACTCGTTGAATGAACCATTAAGACCGAAAACTAAACTATGGCGAAGAGCACAAAGACTACCTTGAAAGGAATGTGAGAAAGCTTCAGAAGAAAGAGCGATGGAAAAAAAGAAAGTGCAAACTCCAAAAGTAGAGGGCGCTTAAAGAATAAAGAGGATGAGTGTAAATTGCCTGAATATAAGTCCAAAAGAGAAAGAAGAAAAACACTTAGATGACAGGTACGTGAATTTGTGGTTTGCATGGAAATCAATACAGAAGAAAGAGAACTGAAAGCAATAAAAGTAAATACAAAAGTAAATCGATGAGAGAAGCACAAGAACCAACAAAACAAGCAAATGAAGCTGCACATAAAACCCAGAGGTGAGAGAGTGTAGGAGTGAGTTAAACACTGAAAAATAAAAGAGAAAGAAGAAAACGGCAGCGCGCGGGGGAAAAGGTAAGAGAGAAAAATAAATGAATGCAGGCCGGAGAGAAAAATGCATAATGCAAATTTAAATTAAAGTCATATGAATCGTGTAATTCTCTTTGTGGAAAAATACAATGAAATGAGACATGAAAAAAAAGAAGAGTATGATAAAAATTGTATGGAAATTAGTAAAAGATGTGGATCAAAGTCATAGTTCATTAAAAACATAAATAAACTGAGAGAGAAAAAAAGACTTTCCAAGACTTTTTCTGTTTGTGGCGTTTTTAAGAAGTCGCTGATATATTGTTTATATTTCTACTAGTTTAGTAGCAGATATACCATAATTACATAATATGTGATGATACAGTTATAAATTTTGTTGTGATATAAAAACTCTAAGTGTCACAATATCACAGCTTTAGCGAGGCCGCGTGTTTATGTTCGGTGTACGCAACAGCAAGTCTGAGAGCGAGAGCAGAAATTCCTGATATGGCTACAAGACGGAAAAGCGGGACTGTAAGCATCTGGTTAAAAAGCTTGACCCAAGATACAACATCGCAGATATAAATTATATTTCAGGTTAATTATGTGACAATATTCTGCTGCTCCTGGCAAGTTATATCCTTACGCTGTTTTAGGTACTGTGAAACTAAAGAGTACCAAGGGTACTTTGATTAATGCTGTGTCCCTGCCCTTGCACTGCAACGCTGCTAGCATCTTGTTTCAGTAGATTCACAGACATTAAAAAAAAAGGAGAAACCGCTTCGATACCGCACGCTAGTTCAGCTGCACCTATAAAGGTGACATCATACAGGAAGGCATAGCTCAAACTGGTGGATCAACTTCTGCTCCACAGAACTAAAGCAGCAGTCCTCAACCTTTTTTGCGCCACGGAGCAGTTTAATGTCAGACAATATTTTAAGGTGTCGCGGATAAATACAACAAAATAAAATGATACGACCGAGACAAAAACTGTGGTACTTTGTAAATATAATAATAAACGTGAATTCAATGTGTAAATGTGTAACTTTATTAGCAGCGTCCTCCTGAAATGCGCCAACAACATTGAGAGTAACATCCTCCTCTCTGCCCCTTAATGCTCTCTGGTCGCTATGGTAACGCGTGAATATTTCTTTCAAAATAAAAGACACAACTACAACACAGGAAAAGACCCAGGGAAACCGAGTTAATGATAAAAACCCTGAAAACCATAAATTTCACAACTCTCGCGGCCCGGTACCAAACGACTGCGGTCCGTGGCCCGGGGGTTGAGGACCGCTGGACCAAGTACCGGGGTACAGTTAAATATGGGGTTGCATCATCCATATGCTCATAACATGTCAACTGGGTAAATGCTTGTGAACTTTCTCCACAAAATGAGTGAATAAATAAATTAAAGAAAAAGCAAGCTGCTTTCTGGTAAACGAGCGATCTGCTCAGAGTTCGACCCGCTTCCTGTCACATCTTTACCATCTAATACCCAACACAGACAAAATGCTTTGCAAATTAGTTTTTCACACCATCTATACAACTTCCCTTGAATGTTGTGCTAAGTACTAACCCCAAAGACAGCATATACTGATACCATGGAGTGTAGAAGACAAACAGAAAAACTAAGAGACAGGAATGAGGAGGAAAAACTGCAGCTGGAGGGGGGAGGGGCGCAGACTAAGGGCCATTACTTGATTAATTTAACTACGGCTGTCTGAAATGCTCAGAGTGACAGCCTGCCGTTAATGCTAAGAGCAGGAGTGATCTATCACGGCGAGAGACGGTTGACACTTTCTCCACACCACTAACTTTCATTAACAGCCCCTTTTAAAAAACAGCCTTGTCATACACACACACAAACGCGCGCAAACACCCGCACAGTGTGATTTATGACTGAAAAGGAAAACTTTGAGGAGGAGACCGAGTATTAACCATGACACCAGGGCTTTTAATAATCTTATATTCCAGGCACAGTTAGGCCCGCCTCGTGTTGTGAGTGCAACAGCATCGATAAAGAGGCTTTGACTGCTTTCTGCGGTTTGAAAAGATCACTTCAAAATGTCAGGGACTGAGCTGATTCAATTCAGCAGACCACCCGTGAAACACCGTTAATCCTTTTAATAGCACAAAAAGTGAAAACAAGTTTTTGGTAGCGTGCCGCAGTTTTTCGGGAACTCGCATAATCAGACGTGCGTGAGGAGCAACTCTAATTGCCAAGTAACTTGTTTTTGATTTCCACTGGGCAGAGACACACTATCAACCAGATGGTCATGAGCAAAACATCAACAACCAATGAATGGACTGACCTGATTTAATCGAATTACATCCACAGCTGAGGTGTACACCTTTAATTTTAAAACTAAGATTTTTAAGGCTGCCTTGGTGTCTTCTGTCACATCGAGGCCACATTTAGATTATTGCAAAAGTTTTCATCAATCCAACTTTTTTTCCTGATGTGAAATTACTCATATAAATTCATGTCTCCAAGGAAGGTGTTTCATCGGAATTTTTCAGTCATTTATTTCAATGATGGAACTGTTACACTGTTTTAAAATATTTTAATCAATCCAGCTGTATACTGAGTCTGCAGAATGCCTCACATTTGTCTTACACTATACACAGATTAACCATGGACTATATATATAAATATATATCCATATAAATGATCGATGTACCAACCCAGATGTCACCCGATGCGCCATTTGGCCCCATCTTAGTTTTTTAAGACCCAGACGTGATTATATTTAGATGACAGGGTGGAATTTCCCCTCATCGAGCGAAGGCACAGCCATGATCCGCATGGGAGCACATTTACAAATACTTGCATATTAGCTCTAAGTAACATAGAAACAGAAACGCATTAGAATTTCACTCACCATATCTGGTACACAGATTTATAGGAAGGACTGTTATTACAATTAACCACTAAGGATAAAATCGAGAACCAGTTCCCAGCAGTCCAATTCCTTGGAATTGTTCGTTTGCTTGCCTATCGATTCCGGTCATCGGTTGCATTTGCACACCAGGAGGAACAGTGGTACTTTCTACAGTGTGGATATGTCATTACTTTTATTTTTATTGTACAAAAGTATGAATGCACGATGTTAAAGTGCAAACTAAGACAGAAACACCTGCTAATATGCAGCTAATGAATCTTTGGCTCTTTATAAGCACCTGGACAGACAGCATGCTAATGCTAAGCTAGCCATAGGGATGCTAAAGCTGAGTGAATGCCGACCCCAGCCCAGCGTCCAGACCCTGAACTTCAACAGGTAACAAAAGAGCAGTGATGAGCAGTCAGGCTGCAGTCTTCGTGTTTCTAAAGTAGAATCACGAAGTGTTCTGTGTAACATGTCTAACTACTTTTTTTTGAGTAATGACCCCAACACTGGCCACAACAAAGAGGGTAAATACCTCCAACATGCACAAACATTTGACTACACAGCATGCAATTAATTTGCATGAATGTAATGTCTCTGCTTAGCGATGGTGGTGACCCTCAAAGCAGAGCCAATGAGAACCCAATGAAAATGAAGAAGAGAATAAAGAATCGAATCAAAGTGAAATCACTGAAAATACTGCCGCTTTCCTAAGCCCACTCATGCTGCATCACTGTTGGTGTAGCATTGCAAGATTGAATACCATGTCTTAAGTTGCAGGAACACCCAGCACTACATGCAATACCTCAACATAAATATATTATTACAGCTACGACTATAAGGACCGCAATTATTAGCATTTTATCTTGCGGGCAGCAAAATAACAGAGCACGATGCATTGACGTCCCTTCATCCATGACTAATCTTTCCTCGTCGCTGTTCAAGCCATCTCCGAGTCTAAGCTTGCTCCGCTTACTCGCACACAAACATGCACTAAAACCACTGCAAATTTAGTGTAGCCCTCAAATTTCTGGGCAATTACCACGTTCGCAGATGCCAAGCCCATAGACTGGGTGTTGCTTCTGTGTCCAAGTGATGATCAGAGAGCGAGAGAGGAGAGGAGCGGGAGAAAGGGGGAGGGAGGGCTACAGTTGGCGGGCCGCACTGTTGGCAGAGGCTGATGGTAATGATGCTTTGATTGGGACTGAGTGTGAGGCCTTCGAGACATGAGAGGGTCAGGCAGTGGCAACTCTGTTGATCACACACACGTGTGCGCGAGTGCGTACACAGACACACACACGGTCCTCCAACTTCTAAGGGCCTCCCTCTCTTGATCCACTCCTCCTACATGCTAACACATCAAAGCTCCCCGACACTCACAAACGCTGCCTCGCTCAAACACATGACACTCATCGGGAGCTCTTAACATGCTGTACAGCTACTCTTGGTCTCAAACTTCCCAATTCACAGAGTGACACGGACACACTTATAAAAACCTATGCCATTGTTCTCCACACAGCCAGCCTTTGCCTCAAGTTTCATCACGACGTGTTGACACTGACTAATGGAATACATAAATTCAAATGCTTTTCCCCTCTTAGTAACATATTTGTTGCTAAATGCTCACTGCTGTGGTGTTCGCTAAACTGTAGCTCCCACATATCACCTTTCAGTCACACAATGTGGGTGTTGATGGGACTTTTTTTCCTCCTTTGGATTTTCTCTTTATGCTTATTTTGGAATCTGGATGTGGTATTTTTTTTGTGTGTCTTTTAGTAAAAAAGCTACATGTACGCTTTTCCTGCTCTGTTCAGATATGATATATATTCAGATTAGGTCTCTACCAGTGTCATTTATCTAAATAAACAACAAACTGTGATGTAAATAATACACTTTATTAATTTTCCTCTTAGATACAATACTTTCTTGCCCAGTAGTATGAATTATAAGACACAACAGTTTAAATATATTTATATTTTATATTTTGATGAAATTGGAGGAATTACTGTTTAAACTTAAAAATTTGCATCCATAAAATGAACCGGTCCCCTCAAAATTTGAACTTCTTCAGGAACTTGCTTCAATATCAAGTTTACTGAAGCCAAACTTTCTGGGATGTGCCCTTTAAAATTAGTATGAGGTCCAGATTACACACACAGACAGATGGATTGAATGCATCTCACATCATTATTTTGGGGCACACAGCTGTCTCGGCCAGTAAACACTGGGCGTGGATCAAACAGGCAGCCAGACGGCGTTTTAATGGACCAGATCTGATGTGGGCAATATTGAGCCAATCAGAGCAGGATAACATTGATGCTTTGACAATACATGCCAATCATTAACATATGGCAGGATAAGAAGGAAAGTAGCGCTAAGTCGGTGTGAATGCATGTGCATCTGTAAGAAAGGAAAGAAGATTACTGCAGTGTGCGGTTGTCTGTGACCGAAATTGTACGCGTGAGCTTCCCTGTCACTTTAAATCCAAAAGCCAGCATGTATTTGCAGCTTGTGCATATCTATAAACCTCTGCATGTCAGTATGTGCAATGCATATCTTCAAGTACGTGTATGTTGGAGCTAATTAGGTCAAATTAATATAGTGGGATTATTTACAGTATTTGTCGATGTGTATAACAATGTAGCGTTTATATGCAACTATTGTCTTACTGCACTGTCTCAACCCCTGATCCCCCTTTTCTGTACTTTGCATTTTACTCCTATGTTTTGAGGATTAAATATTATATATCACATTAACTATATTCTGTAGTGTTACAGTGGATGTATTAGTGGACAGCATGATGCCCAAAAAAAGGCTTAAAGTTTAATTTAAGCTCCATATGAGACTTTCCTGCTCCTAATTCTGTATGATGTCACCGAGAGGGGATTTTCTCAATATGGTCATCTCAGGAACACGCCCCTCTGTTTGTAAGGGGCAGCCAATCAGAACAAAGCTGGCTTAAAGAGAGATTACAATGGCTCGTTTTAGGCCCTGCCCAGTTTGAGATAAATAAAGATAAGCTTAAACCTTAAATTATACAAAGTTATTACAGTACCATCTCAGTGAAAAGAACAACTACTAGCCCAGCCTACCTGCAAAAACTCCCTGAAACACTGAGCAAGAGGATCTTATTGTTTAAAGGGCAGTATCACCAAATATTTATCTGAATTTTCACGTCTTTTATTTATTTTTCTGTTTAAGTTGACTGATAGCAAAAACAAATTTTTGAAAGCATTCTAATGTTAATTTTTGGTTCTCCATTTTATAAACTTGATCTATAAATGTTGACCGTTCACTGTTAAAATTCCCCTCAAATCCACATAATCCACTCCCCTTCCCCCACCCTCATGAGTTTAAAGCTCCTTTTATTCTCTCATCTACTTTTTATTTCAAAAGATTGCGTTTGTCTTTCGCTACCTGTTGCTCCAAACCCCGTCCTTCTTTTGCACATATTTTCGTTATCTCCTCATCTCTGTGGACCTCATTATTTCTCCCCATCAAATATTGATACTCTGTCTGATATACTCGCTGTTTTCCCCAATCTGTGTCACTGTCACTTTGGTCAATATAACAGACAGATAAAATTACTGGCAAGATCTAAAGCTTTCCAACAAATCGGATGAGAAGACCTGCAGACCAAACGACCTGTACTCCAATAGTAATGAGGATTGGGACAGAGAAAGGGGAGGGAATATGTAGACAACACGCTAATGAGAGGTGCGTTTGTGTGTGCTGTTTAGCTATAAGAGAGCATAACAGCTGTAATATCAGAGGCTGAAAAGAAATTAATTAGAGGGAGATAAACCACAAAGGTCAAGTTGTCTGGGAGTCTAATTAAGGTTTCCTCAGACTATTTAGCAGTGCCACGGTTGTATAACAGGCTTGTCAATCGTCTCCATTATGCAGGTCTTTCTGTTCTACCAAGCGTTCCAAAAATGAGGCGAAATGTTACATCTGTCTAAAAAACAACAATAAAAAAAACAAAGTTCAGTTTGTCCATGTCTAGACCTATAATGAGTGATTTAAGGTTCTTGCTCTTCACGCAGGCAGACAGAACACAAAGCTCACTTAATGAGGCGGTATCAACTGTTCACGGCATCGATCACTGTGGCTTTGACACGAGCTCTGATATTGAACATCAGATATTGAACTGATATTGATTCTCTCTTTTTCCACTCTTAAAAAGTTACGGAGGCGGGGTACAGGACACAGCAACCCTCAAAGACATGACGTTTTTACACCCAAATGAAAATCATCTGCTGCCGTCGTGCTTTTATTAAGGGGACAAGCGCACACGTTGGAGGCAGATTTGTCTGCTACACAAGGCAAAACACAAGTTACAACACCTCAAGATAAAATATGAACACACTGTGTACGGTGGCCCTGAGAGGCCAAACGGACTGCAACTTAAGAAAACAGCAGTAATAAGAAAAATGCTGCAAAAGCACACAAAACACAACAGAAATAGGAAAAAACTAATTTCCAAAAGCACAAGGGGAGTGTTTCTGGGGAGACAATAACCCAACGGACCACTTGCAGGAACCAAAATATGCTAAGAATTATGCTGGGAGACACTTAAAAGAAGTGGAGGATCTATCGGTTTTGTGTGGAAAGAAAAGATGAGAGGCAAGTGTGTTAGCCTAACTATTATCTTAAATGCCCCTTGGAGATAAATAAAGTTGTTTTAAAAATCCGTCATCAGTATTGTATGAATCGTGATAAAACAAACAAGTTTTGGGTTCCTGCAACTGGTCCGTCAGGTTATTGCCTCCCCAGAAACACTCCCCTTGTGCTTTTGGAAATCTGTTTTTTCCTATTTCCGTTGTGTTTTGTGTGCTTTTGCAGCGTTTTTCTTATTACTGTTGTTTTCTTAAGTTGCAGTCCATTTGGCCTCTCAGGGCCTCCGTAACTGAGCGATTATGTTTTGCAATTTGTTCTCAGGCAAAGTTGAACAAAAAAGTAAAAATAGTAAAATAATACAAAGAAAATGCAAGTGTGTGTCTGACTACATACACAGATTCAGTCCATAAGATGACCCTAGTTGCATTATAAGCTCACGAGCTTAAATCTGTTTGCATATATTAAAAATATTGACATTGCATGCACAGAAATTTCTTTAAAACTAAACTGAACTTTGTAAAATTTAATGAGGACTAGTCTGCTTCCAGCTCTGATTGCTATTTAATGAAACCATAAAGTCTTTGGTTAGTTACTGTTACTCTCTTCAAAAGTTTTAAAACTTTACCTGAACATGTCCCCGAGTCCCTTCAACATCCCCTTCTTAGGTTTTCCCTTGTCCTTCTCCTTCCCTCCCTCTGGCTTCTTCTTTTCCTTCCCTCCCTTGTCTTTGTCCTTCTTCTTCTCCTCTTTGGTGCGGTTTGTGCCGTTGACCAGTGGCTTTTCGGTAATCGACAGCGGCGTCTGGTCCGCTACTGTTGACACAGAGTCTCTCCCCGACCGTGAACTCTCCTCAGTGTCCTCCTCCACTAAAGGAAGGGAGCGATAAAAACAGAAGACGACAGGGGAAGAAAATTGGAAAGGAACGGAGAAAGCGTTCGTGTTAACCATTGAACAGGTAAGTTTTAAGATGGACTGTAGCACATGTGAAAATCAATAACCTTAATAAATGAAAATCTATAAGTCATAAACGCGCAATTATGTCTCCTAAGCACCAAGAGACTAATACAATTTAAATACATATTACAAGTGCTTAAAGAGCTCTGCTCTAAAACGAGACAGAAACCATTAGAGACTATTAGACACAGATTTATGGTGAACGGCGACACATTTGTAGAGTTTTATGACACTATGGTGTGGTACGCTACCTAAATTACATAATCTTCATACTTTTGCAATACTGCGGTTATTGAATCGTTAATGAGTCATTGGACAATCAGCACATCAGATTAAAGATACAGTAGGTACACTGCTGTCTCATTCTCAGTTCTTATATTTGGATTGTTTAGTTCATGATTACACAGAATAAAAAGACTAAAGCAAAGAAGGAGGATTGTTTATCAGGTTACCCTGTGTAATCTTTACCTAAATTGACTTAACACTGCTCAAAAAGTAATGTATGCTTGAGAGGTTTTGAGACATTTTGACTTTTACTATAAATTAAAAAGCTGTTTTTTTTATATATAGCAGTTTAAAATTTGAACAGATTTCCCAAAAGATGGAAGCTCCTCTGTCGACTCCACATAAGCTGCCCCTTAGTGACACTGTGACCCTGTGATATCTGATACAGTGCAGGTTACATCCTGACTCACCCATATGCCATTGCCACAAGCAGTGATAATATCAGCTGCCAGATATTGAGCATTAGTCAGAATGCCATCACTCCCATGCACAAGCATGAAAGCCACCTCAAAATTTTAGGTACTGACACTTCATCCGTTTCAATAATGATCCCTGCTGGGAATCATCATTGCTGTTCGTGCGAGTCGGCATCATTTCAGTAACCCAATGCAATGCCACATAACATTTCACATGACACAGTGTAGGCGAAGGAACCGCCCGGTTAGGGGGACAGCGTGGTCACTGTGGGAATCAAACCTGTGATGCTGCGAAAAGACGGTCACATTAAAATGGTCCATTTGATGCCTTACATGTCTCCATGCCCTCGTCATCCTCTTCCGTGGCGGCCGGTCGGTCGTAGGATTTGTCGATGGCTGCTCTGAAGCTTTCGTTACAGCCCCGCCCCCTAATGATACGAGGGCGAGGCCTGTGGAAGGGGACGTCCCCGTTCAGAGTTACCTCTGCTACTGCTGTCTGGAGACTCTCGAGCGAGCTGGACTTCTTTAGGCCCAGCGATGGCCCCACGTCTTTTGTGGAAGAACCTGATGGGGGATATAGCGGTACGGAGTGAATGAACAAACAACTCTGACCAAGACCTCTCCATCCACAGCAGAGGCCTTCAAGCGACCCCATTAATGCTTTATAGTATCGTTTATTGTACTATACACTAGAATGGATCTCTATGCTGACATATGAGGATATAAGTTTAGCATACAGGCAACACATCTCATACAAATGAAAAACTTTTCTTCAGGAGCCAGCTGTATTATTACAACAGGTAAAAATGTTTTTTAAAAACTAACGTCACCTCTATTGTTAAGATGTTGCCTTGTTTGTAGTTAGGGCTGCCACGATTAGTCGACTAGTCACGATTACGTCGACTATCAAAATCGTCGATGACTGATTTAATAGTCGACACGTCGTTTGAAGCTTTGTAAGATCCCAAAAGACGCAGGAATAAGTAGTAGTATTTAAGAGTGTAATAACGGACTGAAACAGAAGATGGCAGCACTGCATCTACAAGGATGCCAGCCGCCGTTAAACCCCGAAGAAGAAGAAGCTGTGTCCCAGAATTCATAGCGCAGCCCAGCTCAGTTTCCAACAATGGCGGCAGCTAGTTAGTTTTAATATTACTCTTATTATTCTTTCTGGGTCACAAAATAAACGTTTGACGTGTTTTCAGGCGAGAATGTAGCTGTGTAAACCTCAAATATCTGCTCAGTTTATCAAGACACCACATATTTTCAAAAGCGCTCCGACGTTTTCGGAGACGTCTGTTACCCACTAGCTCGATAGCTAGCCGGGGCAAGGATCACTAGAGCCCGTGAGAACACCGGACTCCCGGCAAATCGTTTTCAAACCCACCGCTGTCTTTCGCTACTCAGGTTAAACATATATAAGTCACTTAGATAACTTAAAAATGTTATTGTTTGGCTTTTTTCAGTATTTTATTTGTTCCTGAGTAAATCGGCTGAGTTTATTAAACTTCACCAAAACAATCTGCACAATTCATTAAAATTTAATAAACTACCATCTTATTTTTAGTTAGCACATACCTTAAACACTTAAAGCTGTAGGCTAATGATAGTTATATAAGAGCAGATGCATGCTGGTGCAATAAGCATCCGTTTTACGTCCAATGGATGCATGATCTGATTAGTCGACTAATCGCAAAAATAATCTGTGACTAGTCGACTATCAAAATAATCGTTTGTGGCAGCCCTATTTGTAGTGTAGCTCTCATCATCCTTTACTTATCCATGTGTACCACATCTGTATAAGGCCTGCATAGCAGCTTTTTTGACACTTTCAAAACAACAAGCAGCTGACTCACAGTCTCCCACTATCTAAAAACATTTTAGCCATGAGCAAAAAACAGCTCGCTACGTTATCGCTTTAGGAGTGATCACAAGACTGTTCGTGGACTCCTGCCATCAGAGGAACTGATGACCCAGAGGATTACTTTTGATGGCAATGTCCCTGCAACAATATGGAATTAGAGGTGGTACATTAAGCAGCTACTGTGGCTACATAGAGCTGATGCTATAATTAACTTTGACTGCATGGTCACAGTAATCAGAACAGTTGGAAACTTGAACGCTGATTTCAAACTAACAAACAAGGGCTGAGTGTGAGCTGCTGGCTTTTGTTCTAATGTGCAACCACATCATGTCTTTTATGTTAGACGTAGGAGTCATGAGTCCTGTTTTGCTTCAATCATGAATGGATTTTGTCACTAATGCTGCCTTGTTTCCTCTGATCCTGCTGACCAGGCAATCTTTTTTAGAAGATAAGGTAACAGAGTTGTTGTGGAAAATTTAAAGAGTAGACAACTGTGTTTAAAATATGCTGAAGGACAACGGATGGCGAATGATGATGCAAAGGATATGAAACAAAAACAGGAGTTATGTGAGAGGATGACTTCAGAGGACGGACGTAGAGGATGGGCGTGTTCGTTTTTCCCACCGTAAACACTGACTCAGCAACGTCACACATGTTTAACAACAGCAGCACACTAAAGCTGTCCAACTATGACCTCAGACTCTTCCCCAGTGTGTCCGCTTTGATTTTATGTAGCCGCAGTACTGTTGTGTATAGTACGTGAGTTATTTATTTATTTATTTTTCGCAGTCTGGGATTTGTTCCAGCCAGCTTCACCATTCCCTCAAGGTGAACGCTTCTACAGCAGCATCCTCAGCGCACACACGTGTGTGTATGATGATGACGAGGAAATGCAGAGGCTGCAGGAACACCATACACAGACAGCTGATGTTACGTGTCTACTGTTAAGTCTCTTTTTCCACAATGTGTGATTAAAGGCTTAATTTCTTGTTAACGCCAACAAAAGACGGGCTTACTCCAAGGAAAAAACACAAAAAACTGTTTGTAGTCATGTGAGCTTTAGCTGAATAACAGTGTTTTAAATATGACACCCTGACAGTATAATAGGCTGATGTCATATTATCATAAAAACATCATAAAACATGAACATTTTAGTATAGCTCTTGATCTTTTGGTAATAATTGGTTAATAATTCATTAGTCCAACTACTACTTTACTGAAGCGTGACTAAAACACCTGGTTTACCTGAAGATGAGCGGTCTCCTAAGGGACAATAAGCAATAACCTCTAACAACAATGCATCGTAATCAAACCTGGCATGCTCGTTTCACTAAGACGGGAGGCTTATCGATTGTGTGCGCAGCTTCTCCTGTGTGCACGTGCGACAACGCCACTGATCGAGTACAAATTTCATTACGAGATGTGGCTCTAAATGAAAATAACCATCAGCAAAATTGGAGAAACATGACAGTTTAATTAAACTAAGACTATTCAGACAGTGGTGCAGGTATAATTTTTGCTCCCATATGGCACCTTTCACAGGCTCAGTACATGTACGGTGAATAATAAATGTGGAAAAAAGATAAGGTGAGGAGGTTGGGAGGTAAATGAAATAGCCCCTAATCTCCTGGGTGGTGTCACTTCAGAGTGTATGAGGAGGCTGCAAAATACACAAATCCTAACAGAATAGCACGAGCTGTCACGGCACGGGAGGCTGAATGAAAACGATAGGCTACAAAAGAATAGCACAAAGTTTGGAGTAGTAGGAAGTGACATACAAATAAAAGCCAAAGACATGACGAAAATAGAGCAGTGAGACGAGTCAACATGTAACAGTAAGCAGAGCACTGAATCTGTACATTGTAGCATATGACCGGGCCTTCTTTCAAACATTCAAATATATGAATGAGATTACTTTCAACCTATTTTAGTCACATTAAGCTTCTGCAAAGATTTCGATTGTTATTTATAGGCAGAATGTTGCTGGCATTCTTTAAACAAAATCAATTTGGGCAAAATGTATTGTAATATATTAAAATGACCTGCCAGCGCTGTCGTATATTCACAAACGCCAAGTCTGGAAACAAGCAAAAAATATTTGCCAGGCAGCTTACTCACATTGAGACTGACCCAAAAAAAAAAAAAAAAAAAAAAAAAAACCCAAAATAAAAAACTGTAGACAGAGAGAGAGAGAGTTGGGGGGGGGGGGGGGGGGGACAGAGCTGGAAAATTGAATACATGCAGAATGAACAAGCTTGTGGGTTAGCAGCCTCCCATTCATTCTCATCAGCCTGTCCTGTTCCCTTAACGTCTTACTGAGAGCCGGCCTGATAGGCTTTTCACGCTGTGCAGCCACATTATTTAAAGGCTTTGCCCAGTGCCATTCACAAAAGTCACACTTCAGCGGCAGTCTTCAAAAAAAGAAAGAATAGTTTACACTGAGTTGGAGATCTGACAAATGGCATTTAGTCACAAACGTGAAAAAAAAACTTTTGCTTTATATAAGACTTGACTTTTAAGTAACTTGGTGAGGACATTTCGTCTTATTCAGTTAGTAACTCAAAAAGCATACAGGTCATACAGAGGACTGCTCACATGCTGGCAACTAGTGAGATTAAGATAATCGTTATATTTCCATTTATACTGTTGTAATTATATTGCCACACGAGCCCAGTTGGTGGCATAATGGTTGATTGAGGCAGCAGTCATGTCAGGTTTTTAGTTACCAGCTTTTTCTTTTGCAAGAGGTTTTTTTGTCAGTGTTACGATATTGAGACAACAGTTTAGGCCCACTCCCCAACAAAAACACTGACTCATGTTTCAAAAATAGCCCATAGTTCACTCTGGGAAACCTTTCCTACCTCCCAAAATTCATATAAATGAGCTTGAAGTGTGAACTTTACAGAGATCACGCAGGGGTCACTTTCTCACAGATTTAGACCTGCAAGAAATCTGGATGCAGTTTCAGAGACTGCCAACAGTCCAGTATTGTCCTCCGTCAATGGAGTGTCCTCGTCCAACATGTGGCAGTGGCCCGTGCCAACAAACATCTCAGTCAATCACAGCTTAGGAGAGGAGGGCCGCTGTATCCCCTCTCGGAGCTGTCAGAGTCTTTGGTTTCAGCAGGATGGTCGTGTTTTGACTTTGCTAAATGGACCATGGATCGCTTGTACTTAGTGGAGAGTTCAAATATTGGGAAAAGAAAAAAAAGTCGGTAAAGTGACACCAGAGGCCAACAAGCTAAAAATAAACACTGAGCACTTAAAGAAAAAAACAGGGTGGAATCTATTAGTCAAACCAATCGGGGAATGGAAAGGGAATCTGATTCCAGCCTTTAAAAACACTTTATTTTTCATGAATTTCACACCAAATAACAATTAGATTATAGTCATTTCAGCACATTTAGTCTTTGAAATTAGACTCTCAAAATTTCAGTGAAAAGGAAAAAGATAAGCCAACGGTAATTAAACCGTAACCACATAACCAGTTTCATGGTAAACTGTTTTCAGATCCAAGGGATTTTTAAAAGAAGGGATACTATCGGTCACTACTAGCATTCTTCTGGAGTCATCTGAAGTCATTTGCCGAAACGAGCTTACATCTGGATTTGAACGTTTACATTTACACAGCATCCTTCTCTATGCTTCAAACAGCCTGTGTCTTGACTGTTTGTGGTCTCTGCTGCATTGGCTGTCATTTAGGAAGCGGAGACAGACAGTTGTGCGTACAAAGCATCTAACTCTGACATTAAAGCCCTCCTGCTTCAATCAACCAGTGTTTTAGCTTGACGTTGATGTTTCCCCCCAACCATAATCAAACAGTTATATGTGCGACTTAAAGAAACCTGTTATTAAACTATTAAGAATAATGTATTTTGTCATTTTAGGCATGAGAGCTTGATGGATTTTAAGATGTGATGCCAAGTTGTTACTTTTCTGGCTGTTATCAGATTATGCAACAAGTACAGTTGACTCATCTGTTGCCACCATTTGGCAGACACGGCTTATAAAATATGCAGCACTCCCATCCTCGCTAGGGCTGAACGATTATGGAAAATAATCTAATTGCGATTTTTTGCCCCAATATTGCGATTGCGATGCGATATGCGATTATTTTTTAAGGTCTTTGTCTTCTGTATTATTAAACAAAGACAAGAAATACATCATATAGTATGGCCAATACTATATTACATTAATTTTAAACTGTTCTTTCCTGGAAGACAGACCTCTGTTATGATGACATGAGGTGATGCATGAATTGATGACTGACATTTTTATTTAACTTCTTCAATCACAACAGTATATTTGAACATACACAATAGTTTATTTTTAGCTTACAAACATCTGAGCATAAAGTGCTGACAAGGAACCCTGGTGTAAACATTAAAATGAAAGTCAGTACAATGTGCAGATTGCAGAAATATACATAAAAAAAATCAGTGGCTTTACCACACTCAGTTTTTCGACATCTGTGAACTACTAGACAGTCATTCAATTAAAAAATAATATTAAATAAATAAAACTAATAAATAAAAAATACACACATCTTACTGATCTCTGCAGTCAGTAACATTACACATAAAGTGCAAACATAATAGCAATTGTATAAACACACACACAAACACGCCTTTAAAATTTAAAGGCGTGAAATTGGACGGTCTAGTTCTGATTAGCGTCACCGCTGTCTCGGTGGAGTTTAATAAACTCGGCCGTCTGCTTCTTGCTATCTAAAATATAACCAGACACTGGTGTAAATTCTCGACTGTCTCATACTTCTGTTTAATAAGTTTTCTGTTTGACGTTTAGTCAGCTGTGTGAAAACCAAGGAGGAACCCACCCGGGGGATTAATAAAGTTTTATTTTATCTAATCTAATAACTTTAATCTCAGCCAAACCGATTTACTCACGAACAAACAAAACACTGAAAAAAGCCCAACAATAACATTTTTAGGTTGTCTAAGTGACTTATATATTACGTTTAACCCGAGCAGCGAAACTCCGCGGTGATCTGAAAATGATGTGCCGGGAGTTGTGCCGTTCTCGGCCGCATCAGTAACCCTCGAGCTCCCGGCTAGCTGTCGAGCTGGTGGGTAGCAGACGCCTCTGAAAACGTCGAAGCACTTTTGCAAATATGGGATATCTTGATAAACCGAGCAGATATTTGATGTTTACACAACTACTTTCTCGCCTGAAAATATGTTAAAAGTTTATTTTGTGACCCAGAAAGATTAGTATGAGTAATTTTAAAACTTAGTAGCGGCCGCCATTGCTGGAAACTGGAGTTTGGCTGGGCCGCGCTATGAATTCTGGGATATGGTAGTAATTTGGACAGCCTTCGGCACGTCGCTGTGTCGTAATCGGTCTACAAATGCGGCCTCAGGAGGATGCAGCCCATGAATTTGGACATGTCCAGAGTATAATCGCAGCCTTTGCGGTTAGAAAATTGCACTTGATCATGTCGCGATATTATCGCAAATGCGATATATCGTTCAGCCCTAATCCTCGCTGACTCAGGCCATCACAACATGATTAAAAGTTGGGAACAAAATCACTGTTACCCACATGCTGTTAAAAAAACAAGAGGTTGCATAAAAGAATGACAACACATCTTCCTTCCGTCCATGTCACCAATTTGAGAGGCAGACCCTTTTATTCAGTTGAAGCGACAGCGAAAATACACAAGACTTGACAGTGACTGATGACTCGCTGTCAGCTCACTGCCTTAACCAAGGACAGAGCGCTTTCTCTCTGCTCCCTCTACTGCCACGCGCTCACAAAATAATTAGCGCAACAGCGGCATTTGAGGCAAAACGGGAGAAAATCTAATCTGCAGTCACCCGACTGCTTTCACAACCGTGTTCAGCAGTGACCTTAAAGTGCAGCGAGGGCTACGGGTCTTCACTTTGCAAACTGACAAATTTGTCTTGCCAGCGATCGAGCCAAACACTAAACACGGGGAACACTACACAAATGCATAAAGACTCGAGCAGTGGGTAAACTTTAAAAACGAACCCTGCAAGCAAGCTGCATAATCTATGTTTGTAGATCAATGTTTAATTTAATGGCTGTCATTGTAGCTCCTGTGCAATTCCTGCCTTGTACCTGTTATGAATCGATCTCTCTGGTACAAAAAAAAAAAAAAAAAGAAAGAAAAAGGGTGTAGTTATAAAACCAACTCTAATCTGCAGTTAAATCGTTTGCAAGAAGGTTGAATAATGTGTTGCTAAATTAATCTGCGATCTGTTTTATAAAAGAAAAAGTAAAGGGGAAGATGATATGCAGGACTTGGATCAGTGGGGCCTAAGCTGGTTTCTAACAGAGTTGAGTAAACTTCTTTGTTGCTGGAGGACATTAACTTGAACTTTTGTTATAACAAATGAAGACACTTCTTCTTTTTCCTCCAGTTTTGGAAAGCCTATTCCCCAGAAAGCACACATTACTATGTGAGTAACTTATATCTAAAAATCCATCTTGAGGACATTTATAAGATTAAACACAACTGCCTCATATGACGTATAAACCAAATACCGTATTTTACGCACTATAAGGCGCACTTAAAATCCTTTAATTTTCTCAAAAATCAACAGTGCGCTTTATAATCCGGTGCGCCTTATGTATGGATTCTGGTTGTGCTTACAGACCTCCAACCGATTTTATGTGGTACATGGCGCTCAAACATCTGTCAAAAAACTCCATCCGCTTCAGGTCCCAAAGTCAAACGAACACTGCGGCATCACTGAGATTTAAAAACTGTCTAAATTCTTTCATCTTTAATAAAATGATCAGCCTTGCTGCTTTACCAGATGTAACAATTAAGTTTAACATCCAGGCATCCATGAAAACAGAATTTATTCAATTTAACAGAGTTAGATGTTAGCGGGAAGTTACCTAAACATGATATACCATGTTCTGACTGAGAGATTTCTGAAAAAATTAAACGTACAGTTCTGCTATCACTTCAAACATAAATGAAGACAAAACTAAACAGCAGTGAATGCTAAACCGTGTGGCTCTCCAAATGACGTTGTTCCTCCCAGTTTTCTTAAAAAGGTATTTCCTACCATCGGACCACACATTCTGAACATTAATACTAGTCTTTTGTTTGGTCAAGTACCTAGGGAATTTAAGCATCAGAATCAGAATCAGAATCAGAATACTTTATTGATCCCTGGGGGAAATTATTTTTTGTTACAGTGCTCCATTTTAAACCAACATTAAGACAAGACAGACAATACGCTAACTAAGCATGCAGTCATACATCCTTTACTTAAGAAACCTGGCTTAGTCATATCAAATTTTAGACCCACCTCTAACCTTCCCTTTCGTAAGATTCTGGAAAGGATTGTTTATACTCAGTTGATGGATTACTTGAATGACTCTAAATTGTCAGAAATCTTTCAGTCCGGCTTTAAGCCATTTCACAGTACGGAGACAGCCCTCGTAAAAGTTATGAATGACATCCTGATAGCGACAGACTGTGGTAAATATGCGGTGCTGGTCTTGTTGGACATGACCGCTGCATTCGACACAGCGGATCACGATTTGCTGATCTTTCGCTTACAGCACTGTGTGGGGATTTCTGGTTCGGCACTTTTGTGGTTAAAGTCCTCTCTTAAATAGGACCTTTTGTGTTAAGTTGGGGTCGGCTTCATCCTCTGTGGCCCCTCTGCTTTGGGGTGTGCCACAGGGATCTATTCTTGGGCCATTATTGTTTTCACTGTACCTTTTGCCTCTTGGCGTGATTTTCCGAAAACAAAGTGTCATTCCATCTATATGCAGATGACTGCCAGCTTTATTTACCTTTTAGTCATTCTGATAGTCTCCCAAGTCGACCTCTGCTTGACTGCCTTAGTGATGTCAAAGCATGGATGGCAAAAAACGTTTAAATTTTAATGATCGGAAGACAGAAGCGATTTTATTTGGCCCAAATCGTTTTTCTCACACTCAAGATGTTGATCTTGCAGCTTTGACTTCCCAACTAAAGAGTTCGATCACAAATCTCGGAGTAAAAACTGATTCTGCACTTACCTTTGATGACCACATAAACAGGGTGGTAAAATCAGCATCCTATCACCTCAGACGTTTAACGAAGGTTAAGTGCTTTCTTTCCAATTGTGACTTGGAAAGTGTTATTCATGTCTTTATTACTTCACGTTTAGATTATTGCAATTCTCTTTTAATATTGGTTGGGCAGGGCACTTTGTCACGCTTGCAACTAGTGCAATTTTTAGAAGGAAATTTGATCACATCACTCGATTTTGGCCTCTCTACACTGGCTTCCAATTGAATTTAGGATCCGTTTTAAAGTCCTTTTATTGGTTTTTAAATCTCTAAGGGGTCTGGCACTTGTTTATTTGTCTGACTTGTTGAAGCCCCATGTCCCCACTCGTTCCCTTCGGTCAGCTGAGCAGTTGCTGCTTTTGGTCCCAAAGTCACGGCTGAAACTTAGAGGAAACCGAGTGTTCTCTGTTGCAGCGCCGAAGCTTTGGAATAACCTTCCTCTCCATAATAGACAGGCTACATCAGTGCCAGTTTTTAAGTCCTTATTAAAAACCTATTTTTACTCGCTGGCTTTTAACTCTGTGGGTAACTGACATGTTTTATTAATTTTATTGCCATGTCTGGTTTCTGCTATCTTATTACTATATTTATATTTGTATTGTACAGCACTTTGGTCTACCAGGTGTGTTTTTAAAGTGCTATATAAATAAATGATGATGATGATGATGTTGATGATGATGATTTGTTGGGTTACTGAAGTTGGACTAGCTGGTATATAGTGATGTGCTACATGATCGCTAGCAACGCAGCTATGTTAGCATAACATAAACACAGTGAAGCTGGAGGATGAACGCTAAGAGGGTCCCGGCTGGTTAGGGAAAAATGCAGTCCCACGGCAGGATGTTTGAAACGGACTAAACTTCAGTCAGGAGAACAAATTGAGATAATCCATCCACAATATGAGGTTAGTCATTAATATACTGCAACAATATGGGAATAGAGCAGCTGCTAGAGAATTCCACATTAATGAATCAATGGTACAGAAGTGGAGGAAGCAAGAAGAATGAGCTGATTAAAGTTTGACTTATCTGACTGTTTTGTTTAACTTAATGCGCCTTATGTGTGAAAACAGACCCGTTCATCGACAGTGCGCCTTATAATGGTCTGAAAAATACGGTATCACCTGTACCCTTCAGTACCACACTTCTGAGATGCAGCTCAAGAATGAAAATATGATGAAGATGTTCTTGTTTTTTGGCTTTTAAATCAACCTTTCAGTGCACCGTTCCTTACCTGTGTAGGTCTCAGGATGAGGTGTGAGGTTAATCTCGTCGGCTACTGTTAAAGGAAGGGGGGGAAAGAGAGAAGGGATACAAACATTTGGGGTTCAGTTAGTGCTCACGACATTCCACATGCAACATACAGGTAGCGCTGCAAACATCAGAACGAGCCTCATCTCAATTAGGATCGGAAGCCATGCGAGACCAGGGGGGTGGGGTCGGTGTGGGGGGAGATGGGAAATGAAAAGAGGGTTTGAGGATAGCAATCAGACTTGTTGTGATATCAACATGGCACACAGCAGCAATCTGGTCGGGAAGATTAGATATGATTATAGAGAGTGCGAGCAGAGAGACTGGTGCAGCCAAAGCAATCAGCGACTGTTCGAAGCCATTTCAAGGTGAATCAACACAGTGAAGTTCTTGACTTTGGCGAGAGATGCAGAGTGTGTTTTCAAACCAAGAGGCAAAGGGGGTGGAATACATTTAAATACGAGGTACATGTGTGAAACGCGAGGAGCATGCAAAGATATGCACTCAAGGTTAAATGAAATCCAGTTAAACTAGTTAACTAGGTTTACTGAACTGATAAAAATTACTTTTAAACACTGACTTTACCAAAAAGTTTCATAAGCCATATGCAACTTTTTCTTCACCAACAAACAAAGCATGGGTATAGCACTCATGTTGTATATGCCTTTACTATTAATTTGTTCACATTTTCTTTTAGAATTAACAATAGTGGGTCCTCATGGATTATTTGCTTTTACTTTATGTATCAATGGGTATTAAACTGGTTATTTCTAAACTTTAGGACGTCTAAACACAATTACTTTATAAGCATAACCTGGATTTTAATGTGAATGGGATTAAAAAGCTTTCATCGGGATATTCTGAGTCAAAGATGATTGATGCAACACGCCGACTATGTTTTAAAAAGTATTAGCACTATATGAATATGAAAGAGGAGGGTGTACAAACGGCTTTAGTCTATATGAAAGGCATTATTGTAGCATCTGGAAAATCCTTGAATTCTTAAGTCGAAGTTGAGTGATGGAGAGAAGCAGAAAGTTTTTAAACACTCTACCTAAATCCATGCTCTTGGACTTGCGTGTCTTGATGATTTCAAGTTGAGAGGCGTCTCCAAATTGCTTGGTGCGCTTCTCTGACATGCTCTGGCGTCCAAAACCTTCCCTCTGGAAAGCACCATCTGGATGATTTTCATCTGGAGCCGCAGAGCTGGATGGAGAGTGCGACAGGTTAAGATGAGCTGGACCTGATCTCACACACGGAAAACCTCACAGACAAATATGTGTTAAAAATCATTTCAATGGATTTAATTACTCCAAAAACAGGAATGTTTTGAAATAGTTGTCATAATTTTTTTTATATAAAAGGAATGTAAAATGAAAGTAAACACATTCTACAAGCAGAAAAGAAAGAAAGAAAAGTGGGAAGAAGAAAGCTGAACATGGTATAAGTTAAGAAGGATTCAAAGAAGCTGTCCTCTTTGAACTCGAGGCCTTCAAACATGAACATGAAGGGCATCGGGGAGGGACGGGGCAAAAATCAAGAAGAAGGTATGGGAGCTGAGCAACTGGAACTAGTGGAATATAGATTGGGGCAATGAGAGAAACAGGGTTGGTGAAGACAGCACGACGGTGAGAACTAAAATAAAAACAGCAGAACTGAGAGGGCAGAAAGGCTGACAGCAGGAGACAAGGAGTTATCTGGATGGAAGAAAGCAAAAGAGGAGATAAAGGCAGCAGTAGAATGGAAGAAAAACTTAACAGACAAAAACAGACAGAGAAAAATATCTGTTAATCTTTCTCACACTGACACACTCAAGATGTCCTTATCATCACTGTGGCAGAAAAGGACATCAGACTGAGAGGATAGTAGGGGGAAAAAAGAAAAGTAGCTGCTCCAGGAAACGCTGCTTACAATCAAAGAGCAATCAGCTGGAAAAAACAAACAATCTGCACACCGATAATCCACAACACTGAAACACCTGACAGACAAAACACTGATTATCACCTCACAAAAGGGTGAGATATACTGTACTAGACAGCAAGTGAACAGTTAGTGCTTGAAGTTGAGCCAACAGGGAAATGAGCAATCATAAGGATTTAAGGGACTCTGACAAAGGTCAGACTCGACAACTGGGCCCAACAGAAGTGGTCCAAGGAGCCGCACATGTGACAGTGTTTTGGTTAGCAAAGACTGGCTTGTGTAGTCTGATGCTACAGAAGAGCTACTCCAGAATAAACTGCTGAAAAAGTTCATGCTGAATAAGACAGGAAGGTCTCAGTACAGTGCAGCCCTTCGAATGGCAAATCATTAAATAAGTAATGGCAGCAATCTGTTAGAACAATAATGTTTTCTGTTGCTCTTGTCAGACACAAGTTGCATCGGGGTGCACTGTGGGAAAAGGCCAGCTACTGAGGCAACATGATGCTCTGGGCTATAATGTAAAATTTTAAGGAACAGCTTCCAGAACGAGTGTTCAGAGCATCGAACGAACAGGAACCATCTCACAGTTTACAGAGCTTAAAGAGCCCGCTGCTAACATCTAGTGCCTGATACCGCATGACTGCGAGGTCTCAAGTAGCTGTAAAAACAAACAACCTGTTGCATATGAAGTTTTTCTCCAAGAAACCTTATTTTCAGATATTATATGCCGTTTTGTTAGATTTAGGCACAGTAGCTCTGTGGAAAACGTGTTAAACTGTACGCTAACCAGAAACAACAGTTTCCGCCTACCTGTGATTCTGATTGGGCAGCTCTTTGGTCCACGGTGGAGTCACATCAGCTGCGAAGCCGACATCATCGTGCGAGCTCGAGGACGACTGGTCGGAAAGGTGGGGTGGAAGAAGTGGCGGCCGGTCATCTTCTATGATCACAGTGTCGTCCTGCGGCATGTTGACGGTCGGTGAGAGCTGATAGTTTCCTGCAGGGGACAAAAATATACTTTTCATTATTCTTATGTTTTCATCGCTGTGTTTATGTGTTTTGGTCCTTCAGATCCAAAGTTTTCTGTGTTCCCAACTTCACAAAGAAGACTTGTATATCTCCACTCTGACAAAGACATAAATATACATGTAGAAAAAATGAAAAGGTTAAAGCCAAGTTGTTATGTTAGTCCTTGAGACTCAGAGCAACAGCAGCATTTCTCAAGTCAATAATAAGAGAGAAAAGGACGGAGAATCAACACGCCAGAACACAAAGTCTTACAGCTCGGTGTGACAGAGTAAAGCAATCTAACAAAATCAGTTAGTTTACATTTATACCGCTTCTTTCTGACTGGTTTCATTTCTCATGACTTTCACTAATGAAGAACAATATGTTTTATTGACACGACTCAAATTAGAGTCTTGCTTCTTCTTACAGTTCAGTAAGATGTATGAGACAAGTGCACATCTCAACAAATGAATTGGTACTCAGCCGCCGTCTACTGTACAAACCACACAGCATCCCCGTCAGTGTGCTTGAGCGTAAATCAGGAGTTATTTCCAGAGAGAACATTTGAGCCACACTTCCTAATCAGTCAGTGCTGCAGCGATTTATCAATATGGAGAACCTGAGAGTTGAGAAGACACTATGTCTCATCAGCGATTTTATTTTATTGGAATAATCCCTACATAGAAAACAGCATCCGCGATTTATATTGGCGCCAAGGTGAAAATCATGAAAACTGAAAAAAGGAGCACGCTGACTGGAGAAACCCTCAGGAATTCATTTATTTGTGACAGAAGACAACTACTGTATTAAGCGTGAGACTGCAGTCACAGTTTAATTGGAAAGGGACAACAAAATACAATGAAACATGGGTAACTTTTGAAACCACAGAACATATTTTGAAGTTTAAAAACGGTGAGTGAAACGGCTTCTGGCTAATCAGCTTATACCAAGAGGAGTCTGGCAGCAGGCACAATGGTGCTCTTATGTCAAAACACTATGATTAATTCAAGCTGTGCCCTCACAAATAAAGATTAAAAAAAGTCTGTGTTGAAGCAGAAAAAAAAAAATTAAATAGTCTCCTTTCTCCGCCTCTGAAAAGCACAGCTTAAAAACTCTCATTGATATGCAGCAGATGACTTTGTCTTTAATCTGTATTTTGAAACTGGCATCAAAAAGGGTATCTTCAATGCTTCATAAAAGCCTTGTGTACTGAGCTTAGGGAGGAGTTTGTTTGTCAGAGACCAGGAGGTCTAAGCCAGGCCTGCTGTTTGCTTCTCTTAACCAGGCACCAAGGGGACCGCAGGGCCGCAGCATGTCATTTCATCCAGCTAGCATGGGTGAATGACCTGATGTAAATGAGCTGAAAGGAGAAAACAAAGGAGCGATGAGGAGGTTTGAGTGTGTTAGGGTATGCAAATTTGTGTGTAGAGGTCAATTAAAATGTTGTCGGTCAATGTTCAAAGTGACATCTTATTTATGTGAACTGACTGATGCACAACGTACTTTTTAATCCCATTTTGGAAACATAATAAGGCAGTAAAGCTTGCGCCACACAAAACCCTATTTAGAGTGTTATTTTAAAGGAATAATATGACTTACAGTGATGTTTGTGCTGCAGTTTTCTGTAAGTGATGTATGGGAAGCTGCTTGTAAATCAAGGTTAGCAGCAGGAATTGATTACTTTGCCCTCCACCTTCTAAATATGGTTCTGGTTTCAAAATTGAGAGCTCAGAAGCCAATGATGAAATAGTTAATATTTACAGCCTCCTTGTGCTTGGTAGCGACTAAAAAAGTAGTGGGAGAAAAAAGACAATAAGAAATGCAGAAATAAGAAATAAATGCACACATTTCTAGGAATATATATAGATGTATATATAGATGTGTAGATATAGATATATAGATATATAGATGTGTACAAGCATGAATTCTCTCACACTCAGTGTGAATGTGCTGTGCTGGATCTGCAGAAGTGTGCAAAGTGCACGGCCTTAACCTTCCCTGAACAACTACAACTGTTCTAGTGGTTTTAGTGTGTGTCTTTGCCCTCCTTTCAGCCCCGCCTCCTGCTGTGCATGTTTGTTATTCACTGTGAATCTGGGAGTCCGGGCGGGTCCTCCAGCACAGCATGGCCACTTCTTTCTCTCAGACCACAGCCACACACATTTTACACAAGCGTCCGCACACATGTGCATTCACAGAACCACTTAATCCCATTTCCCTAAGCAGTCCAATGCGCAACACTGAGAATCCCATCAATGTCACAGTTTGAATCACTGCAGTACAATCAACTGGCAGCTACTGAGTAGGAAACCAATGAATCTGTCAACTCAGTTGCTCGGTATAAGGACGGGGAAAAAAAAGCTTCTTTGTTTTAGTTCCAGCACCCGAGGGCAGCCGACAGCCAGCGACAATGGCTGTGCCATGTGGACGCAGCACACACCCAACATCACCTGAGAATCGAACCAATAAACACAAATTATTGTTCCCAACGGCTGTAATAATTTTAGACAGCGCTGCAGTGGAACAATAGGCAGCATTTCATTGGTGAGTCTCCAGTATTATTAGATGCTTTTTGTATACAACTGCTGAATACTTGAAGGAAAAAAGGGGGACATGGAACTGGCAAGAGGGAAGGAGGGGGTACAAAAGACTTTCTGAATGAAACTGGAAGTAGCAGGAGGGGAGGATAACATGAGGTGAAAGCCATGCGGAGCATTCCCCCCCTCCCTCCTTTTAATTTTGTCTTGTCTCAATGTATTTGCATAATTAGCAAAGAGGTTATTGCCAGGGGTGCTGGGCCTTGAAAGCTATTGGCCTGAAGGAATAATTAAGCTGCTCTCTTATCCCTGGCATCTTCAGCAAGCGATCTAAGAGTGCATGTGGTCCAAAATTCAAGCTGATATGTTCGAAACCAAGTTCTCCTCTAAGAAAGCTTAATGCATGATTTATGTTTAGCTGCACCCTCACAACGCAAGAACAGGCTTATTCCAAGGAACTGTGAAAGACCCCTCCAGCACTCAAACACACACACAATTGTATTTATCTTAAGAAGGTTTGCTGAGCATGCAAAGCTCTACTTTGTGTTCACATGCGTTCCCATCTGGGACCTGCTTCTAGTCTCTTCCTGACAGCTCCTGACTAGCAGCAATGGAGCAGCTCATAGCCGTGCATCTGTTTTTCCAGACCCTTCCACTGTATTCACATCAGTCATAACACAGCTGCCTATGTTGGCGAATCACCACATTTATGTTAATTCACAGGGAATTTACTCAAGTACAAAGGGTGACAAGTTAGCTCGTGCAATCATCAGGAGTTACTACAACTTAAAGTTGCAAATCCTGCAGCTGGTCCATCAATACAAACGTAAGCACGGGCCAGAGCACTCGTCCAACTCCCAGACATGCACTTTAAAAGTGGTGGTTGACCCAAATTACACAGAAAGACGCCACGATTGTTACCCTATGTTGTAGTGGTGTGAAACCATGTCCAAAGTTTGGGTTTTTCCGCCCATGTTTGGACATATTCTTGGAGGTGTCTTCTTTCACTCAAATACGGTGTCAAAAAGCTCTAAAATATCTTTCTATAAGACAAATATTAGATTCCACCAGCGCTACTTTCATTAAAGAAACTGTTCCAATCCAAACAAGAAGGGTTCTATAGAACCAACCTTCTAAAGTCAAGTCATGATCAAAAACTTGACATTTACTGCAGCAAACCTGGTCTGAGGGCCAAAACAGTCATTTTATAGGTAGACATAAATAAAGGGAAGAATTCGATGTGGAATGAATGTTAGAAAAAGTTTTAATAGCTTTAAGAACGGGGATGAAAGATCAATTGTTTGGGAGAAAAGTTCTGATGTTTATGATGGGTTTGGCCGGACTATCGGCCCTCCATCCAATGTTTATTTATAATTGCCAGCACAGCCTCTATAATTCTCACCCTAGAAGGAAGGAGAAGAAAGATGCAGATGACACAAAAAATGTTCAGCTAATGATTTTTGCAAAACTCACTTTAAGCAGGTGGGTAATTTGCACTGCAGTTTTTACTTTACAGATTACTGTCGGGTGATTTTCACAGGATTAAGATCAACAATCATATAATTATTATAGTTTATTACATGTATATACATACTAACCTCATGTGAAGAGGAATAAAGTTCAAACTGAGTCCCAGTTTGACTGGTCCCCATCAAATCTTATTTTTATAAAAATGTAGTTATAGACAACACAAAAGACATTTGAAAAAATACCTTTAAAATGTTAATTTATGAGGAAAATACTAAGAAAAGCAGAGTCTACCAGCTTAAAGTTTGAGATTGCTGACCTTTATCCTCTTTGCCGAGTCCACAGTGGCAAATTAAACAAGAGTTCATATAAGGATTTAATCCTTTCCCTACCTCTCCCAATCTTCACAAAACCACAGAGATTGCTCTGTGGTTTGTTCTAAAAAGCCCAAACTGCTTATCTGTAGTGATTCAAGTACATGAAAAAAATCCTTTTATAACCCACTTGATTTTAAAACCACGTGTCAAAAAGAAGACTCAGAATACGTTACATGATATATTGAGGCTGAAATGCCTCCTTAAACAGTCAAGGGAAAAAATCCACTGGGCTGATTAAGTGTTTAATAAGCAGAGAAAAGAGTCACGTGTCTGTGACACATAGCAATTATAGAGTGTGCAGCCCTCATAGGCCAGCCTTGGAGGTTTCAAGCATGCGGTGCCTGATCCTGGTGGACAAACGGACCACTCTCGGTGCTTTGATATCAGATATTCCCTGCTTAGCCCAGTCAGTTCACAGTGAAATCACAAAAACAAGACACGTGACAGAGGATCAAAAAAAGCACGTGGCACGTGTGTTGGGAGACACAAATACTGATGGGGCATGAGCTGCAACACTACAGCAGCACTGCGGTGACATTATTCAATTTAAGTTGAGCCTCATCATGTTTCACAAAATCCATCTCTCGCTTGTAAAGGTTGTGACTGGATGCAGCTCCACATTTTGGACAATATTTAATCATATTTAAGGGAGACTGACAGTAGAAAAGCAGATATTAATAACAATTTCTATATTTTTTTCTTAGTACAGCCTTCCTTTAATTTCACCTAACAAACAATCTCATCCTCACCAACAGGCCAAACTTCACTTTGATTTTTATTCTGGAAGATTATTTTGTTTGTTTAGTTTCCATTTGTTTGGATCGAATCTCTTGCTTAAAGAAAGAGGAAAAAAATCCTTAAAGTATTACTGCAACGACTGTGCCACTCTGGTAACAACCTGAGAACCCATCAGCTCGTACACTGACTTGGCGTCCAAGTGCAACGGCTAGTTTTTCAGGGCTTCAGCATACCCAAACTGCGGATAACAAATATCTGTTCAAAACCCCCCTCTTTTGTTTTTGCTCTCGACATAGATAGACTGACTTGCAAACAAAGCATGCTCAAATATTTGCTTAGTTAACAAGACGCAGGAAACTTCTGTAACTATCTAATAGCTACCCCCGAAAAATCAAAACTGTTTATTCGTATTATTTTCTTTTTTCTGTAAAAGACCCTCTGCCAGGTTCGATTTTAAAGTTTAACAAAGTCCCATATTAACCACCCACTGTTTGCAGAAAGCTCTTCTATGCTCCAGTTCAACCTTGACAGCTTTACTGCTTTTTGTTTTTCGTTTCAGGCAGAGAAAAAGACTCTTTGCAGTCTTTAGAAAGCCTTCTCCCGTCCAACAAAACTAAAGATCAGCAACTGTTGAAACACGTCTGGTCAGTACATTCTGGAGGCCCCTGCAGATTATGCTGATTTTGAACTGTATACACAAAGTGATGTATTAACTTCATGAAGCATTAGGATAAACTCGAGCTTCACAAAAGATTCAGACATCAGTTTGTCTGGTCGGCAAAGTGACAGCGATCTCATTTGCCACTGCTAAGCAGACAACTGCTGTAAATCTGCCTCGTGCTTTCACTCCCAACCCTGTACGCTCATTATGTGCTTGCTGTTTGTTAAGCATGGATGAACGCAGCCACTGTAGCAGCATGGAGGAGCTTCACCTATTAAGTAGAAAAACAGTAAGAAGAGTTGAAGTAACTCTTATCTTGTATTTTAAAAAAGTAGCTCTAGGCAAATCTGTCTCATTAATCAATGCAACTTAATCTGAAAGTGTTTTCCATTTATGCAAATCGGTTGACTCTGACACTGTCAGTATATATAAAAGTGTAAGCTATGAGTGACAGAGAAAGTGTTAATTTATTTACATTAAAAGTATTTTCTGTGTCTTTTTTTTCCCCTTTGGGCTCATTTGCAATGAATCAGCAGAAGAGAAATTGAAGAATTCAAAGCAAATAAACAACTGCAAAGGACAAGATGTAGGAAGAAGGTCAGGTCATTTTGTTCTTTCTTGAAATTAAAACAGGCGAGCTTTGCGATTTCACCATCTGGTGCACAGAATCCTTTCTTTGACATTAACGAACATAACCACCCATCCATCAATCACTCAAGTGCTACACAAATGCAATCCTGCACAGATGCGCACAAAGCTCTTACACACAGATACAAATATGCTTGCTAATCACACACACGCACGCACACACACGCACACACACGCACACACACGCACACACACGCACACACACGCGCACGCAGTCACTTTCAAACCAGCTCAGAGCATGTTTGAGCAAAGGGTTATTTAGAAACAGGGAGAGTTGCAGGTTTGAGAACCAATGCACGCGTGACACTTTCAGAAAACATACAAGCAACAAACTGTCGAGGGGGCATTTGTCCATCTCTGCCCCCTGCGGCCTGACAGAGACATTAAAAACCACTGGTTCCAGATGATACTGCTGGCTCATGCTGACAAAACCTGGCAGGCTAGCTTAGAGAACACACAAAACAAAATGCTGTAATTGCTGTAAAATGCTGCAGTTGTGACCCTATAAACATCCTTAAGCAGAAGAAACAGGGAATCACATTGCACCTGCAAATGGCCATAAACTACAACAAGGCAGGAAATGTTAGAACCAGTTGCCAATGAATGAGTACAAAAAAAAAGGTCAAAATTAATTCGTTACGCTGGAACTCACCTATCGTGCGTGGCAGCATGCCTTGCCGGGGCATCAAGTTGTCATCGAGGCCCTCCAGGCCACCATACAGCGAGTGGGAGATTCGGCGCTCGTGGTCATCTAGGGAGGTGTTTAAAATCTGCTGGGGTCCCAGTGGGCTCCCTGGTGTCTCCTGAATGAAGAGGAAGCTGATGTTACATCAAAGACTAACTCCTTCCTTTGTTTGAATCACCTGTGAAGTGTTTTTATAAAGGTTAACAAAGAACAAATAATCCTTTTTAACGGGGACAGAGTGAAGTGCTAGAAGTTAAGTCTTACTCAAAAGTGAGAGAATGATTCTGAAGGGACCTAGCATCGCTAACATTTGTTCAATAGTAATGGCTGGACACAGGGGTGGCGATCCATGCTAATGCTACCAATGCGGTAACAAGGATAAATGAGGATGGATTTCCATTCGGCTGTTGAGCCACAGGCTGTTACCGAGCTGGCGATCCCCCGCTGGGGAAGATTAGCTTCCTAGCATCTTGACATTTCCCTTAAGACCCATGATGACAGTCTTTCTTGCTGGACAAATAGACCATTTGCATGCCCCGTTACCCTTTTGCACACATCTACTGCCTGAGAAGGTGTGTGCACGTGTGTCTTTTGTCCGTTGGATCACTGGATGTACTGATGTTTTCTGTATGGTTTTTGCATTTCTTTCTGAAGGTGATGACAGCTCTAATGATAACAGTCATAAATGTTAACACATATCAGGAAATGACACTATCAAACTTGACTCAATACTGGGACCAAATGACTCCAATCAATGACTATGACTAGCTTGGCTGGAATTTGAGTTTGGCAGAAGGTCTTTGCCCAATGATCCCTTTCACTTCAGTGAATGGTTGTGCTGCTATAAACACTGCCGAATAGATAGGGATGTAACAGAAAACTTCAGTTTATGAGAGCATACATATGGTGGTAATATTAGGATGCTGGCAAAAGTGTCATGAGGCAGATTACAGAAAAGAAGGCTCTTTGTGCAAGACTAGAAACATGTTCACATCCTGAATCACCTTTAGCTCATCGATCAAACTGCTTTTTCTTTCTTGTTAGGGATTCACCGGGGTCATTTAGACAAGACAAGTCTGTTTATGAAAAAGGAACAAATAAATAAACCCTTGCAGCAGCCCTGAACTCGATCTTGTGTTGTGAATGCAAGACGTTATTTAGCACAGAAACCTATAACTTTCCAATAAATGCACGCAAGTAAAAATACAGCACAGGCCTGCGAAGTGTAGAGTAATACAATAAGTTCACACTGGAAATAAGGCAAAATTCAAAACCCTTAAGCAAGACACCATAATAGCTCTTGTAGAAAGGTAAGAAAATCATAGACATTTCCTTTTTAAATAACTCCTCCTGTAGAAAAAAATGTTAGTATGCCAATAAAAGTTTCTACCAGTTTTACTGCTAACACGTCTTAATTTTTCTGGATGCCTTTCTTGCACTACAAATGAAGAAAGTCATTTGCTGAACAGATTAAACCGTTTGAACGATGGCAAACTAATGAAAACTTCACATGGATAAAACAAATCAACTACGGAGAGCGACTCATTTCGAAGGTCGCCATATGGTGCTGTGACTGCCGGCATGCAGCTGCTCTTGACTTTAAATGAGGTAGTTAATGAATCGGGTGACTGAGGGGCCGGGGTGAAATGCCTCGGTAATAGCCGATGGGATTCGCCGTACTGAGGGAACGTGGACAAATCACACCGCAGCTCATTGCATATTCAGGCTGATAATTGAACTCCTGGAAGGTCTCGATCCCTTCGGGTGCCAGCGGTGATGTGGAAGTTGGCTGGTTGGAGTTCACTGCGTTTCTATGGGGATGGAGGAAAGATCGGAAATGGTGGAGCCTGTGATTTATGCAAAAGCAAACATTTGAGATTGATATCGGATTGACGGGGACACGGGAGGGAGAGTAAATAAAGATTTATCTGATCACATATGTCGCTAAATGTCAAATGAGCTATAGGTCTTATCCTATAGTAATTAGGTGTTATTAGATTTTAAGTAATATTTGATTGACGGCTGGTTATGATGCGTTAATCTATACTGAGCCTATGGGGCTTCGAGCTCAGACCAGTCTCTTTGAGAACAAGTGTATTAAATTGTTGTTTTCCTCCTCTTGTTTTCTCAGTGTCACGGACTCTATTTTTATAAATAGCCAGACACTTGGACAGCCTCAGGCCATGCCTCCAGCTCTGCATGTGAAGCAAAGATTGACGAGACTCCCAGCGCTCGAATTTTATTCATCCACCACGCTCTCTGTGAAGTCTCACTGCTTCGACATGTTGGCAACACACACGCGTGTGCATATACATAGGACGTGTTGGCAAACGGACACGCAGAAATATCCTGGTAAATAAATGCATATGTGCATAAGCTGGATGTACAAAAGCACAAACTGCACGCTTCACTACACATATATACACGCACACAGGCTGATAACACACACACACACACAAGACACACCTCCAGGCTTAGCCTCTGCTTTCAATTACGAGGCGGACCGAGGGGAAATCAAAACTTTGACACACCAGGTTGGAAAAGGAGAGCAGAGAAGCCAGGCACTGCCAGAGGCGTACACGTGCACACGGATGTGCGCGTCCATTCGCAGACACGCAGCAGCGGTGCACACAGATTCAGCCTCAGCTTTCAAGCAGGCGACAGGCCAAGGTGTACGGAGAATGTAAAAACATGACATTGAGGGGAGGAGAAAAGTTGCGCAGCTCAGTTCGCAGCCGTGTATTTTTCCTCCACCTGCCTCGAGGGAGGCAGGAGTGAATGTAAGGGGTTGGTGAAATGCTATGACCTGACTGCTTCCTTTTATTTTATGAAATAATTAATTGATGCTTATAAGGGTATTTCCCAGTGGTTTGGCTTTGGGTTGTTATATATTTATCACAGAAAGGAACTCACAGAAATCAGGCCTAATGACTTAAGTGGCTATATTCAAGAACAGCAATGACAAATTTTAGAGAAACAAAAACAAAAAAAACCCCAACAACATGGAAACTGCAACTATAGATATTCTGATCTGAATACTAACAGATTGGAAAGTGAAATTTGCCCCATTAGAGTTGAAAATACTAAAAGTAAGGTTGGACTCTAGCAGACTGAAATAGCAGTTCTTTACCAAACTGCAGTCTGCGTCTAAATCTGGATGTTTTGTGAATCAGCAGCAGCAGTCGAAGAACTCACTACACTGCTTCAAATCACAGAACAGCTGGTAACAAAAAAGCCCGAGCATTAATACTGAATGAACGCCACCTTCTTTTGCTCAAAAACTAATGTTGACACGGCCTTGGGCACGATGTTTCCCCACAGTTTTCCCAATGAAACGGCTCAACTCTGCACAACTCTGAGGTTTGAATTTGTGAAAGCCAAGTCGGCTGCTGCAAAAGGTCATATATGCTCAGAGTGAGCAAAAACAGTAAATTATTATAGTTGCTGTACTAGTTGTAAAATCTTCTGATTGCATGGTTTACACAAAAGCGTGCTGGTCACAGCTATGATGCTGAACTTGAGTAGATCCCGACTAATACAGCATTCTTCAGACCAATATGAAATTTAGTCACTTTAAAATCCAAAATAACAGCCACATGTGTGGATTTCCCTAACATTTGTTATGTTTAGTTTAGTGCTGTCAGCTTTAACATGTTAATACGGCGTTAACGTGGGTAAACGCGTTAATGCTGTCCTCACGATTAACGCAATTAAATGAGGTTTTAGCGCACTCAACCCATCTGGAGTGGAGAATGGACAAATCGGACAAGCTGCCCAAAATGCTCCAGATGAGTTAATTGTTAATCGCGTTAGTCGTTAACGCCGAGGAACCCCTCACACGGACTAATCTGCGTTAACGGGGATTTGCCAATTTTGATGCGTTAACGCGAGTCAGTTTGTGTTAACGCGAGTCAGTTTGTGTTAACGCATTAGCGCTGACAGCACTAGTTTAGTTATTTATGAGTCCTTACTAAGGTGAGGGCTTTGAGTACTCCGGGAGAGTAGAAAAGCGCTATATAAGAATCAGCCCATTTACTAAGGTGATATGTGAATGCTGTTTTAAAATAAGTTAATAACTGTTTTACAAGTCATGGATCAGTCGTTTACGCTCTGCCCCCTGGTGGACAAATTAAGCAATGTCAATGGTTGAAGGGCGTTTCTTCCATCTCCACTTTAAATTTTTCAACGTTGGAAATTCTGACACTGATTTATCTCCAAACAGCCAACATCAGGCAATATAACGGCCAATATGCTGGATAAGTTCTAAAACTGAGGCTTTAAGCCCTCTCAGACTCCCATTTAATCATCAGTAAGACACATTAGCAAAATCGGCAAAGCAGCGGTTCTAATTAAAAAGTAATGATTGTCCTGGTCTATATAAATTCACACAGCCGAGAACCAGACATTCAAATCCATCCTTCACCTTGGTTCCTACCTCATTTCTTTTGGCAACTCGCCTGGCCACAATGAGCTGGATCATACCACGCTTGTTGCCTTCAGTTGACATGGACTTGCGTAGCGTCTCCATAGCGTCTTGGTTGGTTTTGCCCAATAGCGACTCGCCGTTGACAGCAATCAACTGGTCATTTACTCGCAGTCGCCCGTCCTTTTAATAAACAACCAATTACATATGCTGTTTAAACTTTGAACACTATGGAAAAAGTGCATTGTGTATTTTTACTGACTGAACAATAAACGCTGTAAATAGACCTAAAAGCACTTACACCTCCAGTTTAACAATAACCTTGATCTAATCAGACAAACGACCTCACTCACTAAGAGGATCCTGTTTCTAGTCATGATCTAATGTCTTGGAGAAAACAGTGCTTTCAAGGCCATTATCATGAGCTGTCAACACAAGCTTGTTTGTATGAAAAACAATCAAGTTGAAGGACTATTGAAACTGACTGCAGCACTACAGACAGCCATGGAAGAAAGGCTGCTTTGTGCTCATAGAGCTCATCACAGCTTAAGTGTTTCTTAGAACCAGGAAAGTCGTTTACCTCACGTTCCCTGTTAGAAGGTTAAAGTTACTTTTTAAAGTTTGGCATATCGAAAAATCACACCTAAAATATAAAAAGCTTTAAGACAAAGACATTCTAATGTAATGTAAAGACACACAGATTTAATTCTAAACTTAATGATTCTGCCGCCGGCCAGGTGTCAGTTAGGACTTGCTGGTGTACATAACATTTAGAGTCAGATTTAACTGAATCAGCATCTTTAGATTTCAATTTCATATATAAAAAAAAAAAAACTTGCCTCCATGAATGAACACATTTTTAATCTTTCTTCTTTATTTCCATTCAGACGCTTTATTATTCATGAGAGAGGCTACTGTACCTTACAGGCTGCACCTCCATTTATGATGGATTTGACAAAGATGCCCAGATCTGCATGGTTTTCCTTGGACCGGTTGCCTTTAACGCTCACACCCAAACCTGCAGAACCCGAGTCACTGAGGGGGATCTCAAAGGTCAGGAACTCTCTGGTCCCATCAGGGGTCAGGACCAACTCGTCCTCCTCTGTCTTCTGTAAGAGGCGGAGCAAAGATTGAGATATGGAGCCCAATTTACAGAGCGAAAGCAACCCGACCAGCGACTACAAAAGAACTTTTGAGAATCCGCCGAGACAGAATCACATTTAAATACATCTAAATGCTCGTACACCGTAATAAATATTTAATCATCCAAACCAAAAAACATTCATGCATTTAGCCTAAGCAGTAAAGCAAACACCCCTTCAGCCTTGCCACACTTTCTCCGTCTTCTTGGGGTTAGCAAAAGTACAAAAGTTAAAAGGACATTCATTTGGCTACTTGAGGTTAATGAAAAGAACCTGCATATAATTTGCAGCAGGGCAGTTAGCAGGGAGGTAAATCAGAGTGCAAGCTCATTATCTACAACAGATTTATTAGTGTTAGACTACCAGTCTTAAGTGTTAAATCAGGTGCTTAGTATATGCAGGCAGAGACTTCTGTTGTATAATTAAGGCACACGGCTCTCATTACTCAACGCTGAACCAGATAAATTAAGGAAATATCCATTCTGACATCAAAATGGCATCTTATAATAGTTGGGATGTGATGTGTTAGCTTTGATCTTTGGTGCCAGTGAATAAGCTGCAAGTCCGAGTAAGTTCTGCAGTGCAGTCTCCTACAGTGGAAGAATTTTGGAGAAGGATTGTAGCCCGCTCCGACAAATGAGAAATGACATAACACTAACCTGCTTCCCATCCACCAACAACAAACACTGCACAGTTATATGAAGCTCCACAACAGCCAATATCTTGGCTAACTGAACACTTCTGTCATGTACTTGAAAGCGCAGCGTGAATCAAAGCAAATGCAATTGGAGAGCATTTACTGTGAAGCATCTGCAGGTACACAACTAAGAAGTGTTCAATAACTGCAAATTTGCCAGTGCGTGTTTCTGATTAGATTACTGAGTATATACTGCATCTATATTGTGATTAATGTCAGCCTTATGAGGTGTTCAAGCTCAGTCCAATATGATTATCTCCTGTTAATTTCAAATCATTACAGCACAGATGCACTCCAGATCAACGCCACAACTACATTTAGTGTTTGAAGGACACGGAGACTCCAAATATGGCCAACAAATGTCAAGACGTACTCTTCTTAAACATCCCTGTATACTCAGGACTAGGGCCTCACCTCAGAACTAAGAGTTGTGGCTTAGATATTAAGTCACAGCTGAATGTCTCCACTAAAAACGTCTGACTAAAAGTGTTCCTATAGAAAAAAAAGCACAAACCTCGCACCTGAATCATGATGCCAAGTGCGTCAAACAGGCAGTAAACTTCCCAGTAACCCCGCATGAACACAGCAGCCTAATTGACATGCTGAGTGCTCTCTCTGTCTCTTCCCCTCCACAACAGGTGCTTCTCTCACTCTTTCTCTAAATTCATTCTCCCTCTCTCTTCCAGCTCCAACAATAAAAAGCTATTCTCTCTTGCTTGTTATTTGACAGCTGTCCTCTGAATAGATGGGTGCGTGCACGCTAGCGCCTGGCAATTATTGTGCACGCCTAATGAATTCAATCATCGGGCTCGGTGTCAGCATGTCATTAGCTCCCTTTGTTTGCTGGGAGAGAGATGGAATTACTCTGGGTGCAACCGAGGAGGGAGAAAGAGGGATGGAGGGAGAGGCAAAGTGGCGGAGGAGGAGGGCAAAGTGAGGATGGAGTAAAAAGGACGGGGAGGGAAGGGGAGGAAGGAAGGAGGAGGAAGATAAACGACAAGGAAGCACGAAGAGCACCGTCAGGGTGTCTGCGTGTTTCAGAAAGACAAAAGAATGCTACCTGGAATAAAGTTGTGAGAAAATTAAAAACAGAGCACGAGTCGATTTGATACGAGTGCTGCAGGATAATAAAGACAACAGGAATTTAATTATTTTGGTGCAATTCATTCTTCTGGAATAAATTTAAGGCTAATTAAAAAGTGACTCCTGAGCTGTGAGTAAGTGAATAGGAAGAAAAGTGAAGTCACAATAGAACTGATCTGTAAATGAGGTTTTATTTCAGGGCTGAAAATAGCCTCCTGTTCCCTTTTAGATTTAAATCTAATAGTTTGATTGAATTTAACTGCCATATTTCACACAGCGTTATGCAAAACTTACAAGATAATTGGACTGGAAAGTATATCTGGTAACCCTGAGAGCAAAATAAATGGTAACGTCGGAGATGCTCCAAAGCCTTTTCGCCTTTCCAAAACACAAAAGAGACTGGAGAGCCTTCCAGCAACGGCAGTTAGCAGTTAGTCTGGTAGACATAGTTAAGACTGATACTGTATCCACAGATGGCAAACTCAGCTAAAAATCAATTAATTAATTAACTAATCAGTTAAGCCTGTTATTTTAAATGCTATAACTTACTGCATTTCTAGCTAATGCTGGTCTCTGTTAGCTAAAATGTGCTTGCTCATCAGCTGGTTCCACCAGTTTTTGATAAAAGAGGGTAGAGGTTGCTTCAATTAATTGTACTTTTTCTTCGCTAATAGCACGGGCATGCTCCCGCCAGGATTCATCAGGATCACTTCTGAGAGCACGAGACATTTTCTTACATGCATCGGACTCCACAGAGTCCAAAATCCCGACCAACATTAATACGAGAACTTGTCAAAATCAGTGCTACTCTGGATGGAAATCAATGTTGTGATATTGCATATGATTAGCAAGATCATGTCACAGCAAATGCGTGCTGTCATTGAAGCTACAGATGCTTCTAATAACATTTTAGGGAGGGGGCTTAGCATTGTGTCTTTTTGTAGGTATTAACAGTCGTTAAACCACCGCAGGCTCGTTTACAGCATTTGCAATGTTGATTTTACACATTAAATGCGCACTAGCAAAGAATTTCCACCACCAACCAACACAATTATGGTTTAGTGTGGAAATATAATGAATATTATCTTTGCAAAAACGAAACCTTGGGCTTCTTTATTTTGAAGACGATGTCAAAATTTTATTTTTGCTATTTAACTTCATTGCTCTTCTTTCTGATTGATGAGACTCTCATTCAGCATGCAATATGTGCACTCCACACCACAGGGTTCAATGTGCTGTTTGAGGCAGTCACAAAGGTCAGAGCAAAACAGTTAAAGACTTCCAGCAGTGTTTCAGTCTGTGTCCTGCACCTCTTTTCTTCATTACTGAGAGGAACTCTGATGCTCTTACTACAATCTCGAAGCTCAATTATATAATTCAGTTACTTTACACCTATAATATCAATTTTCCCTCGATCCCTGCACACTGCTGTGTGGATGCCGTCTTTCCATTGGCTGCGAGGGCAGCAGTCACAGCTTGAGCGAAGCAGTGTAAATAATGGGTTTCAGAGCGTGCCACTCACGAGGCATCCTGCGTGACAGCACTTTAACAGGCAGCGAGTGGGCCTGCCACAGATCAGGTATGGTACCATCTGTGGAGAGAAGTCTGTGGAGCTAAGATTAGCATAAACCGCCAGAGAGGCTACTTTTTCCTTCTTTTTTTTTGGAAAGGAGCTGTGGGTCAGCCTGGGAAAAGTTCTGAAGTACATGATTTTACCACTAAGGCCAACTGTGGGCATCAAATGTGCTCTACTCCTACTACATCCCTGTTTACAGTGTGTAAGCAAAATTATAAGTAACATTTTATTACTATGTATAACAAAGTTACAACCTTCTGATAACCTATAATCTAAATTTTAGTCATGATCCAAAATATTTATCTTAAATTGGACGCAGTGTACCAACTTTTAAATAAAGCTTAATTGTTGTTTTTCTGAGATCCTGAATTATCTAACTGATTATTATTGTCATTAAGACCAGACAGAGAAAATACACCAACAAGAAAATCAGAAGAAAAAAAACCCACACAGGCACAGGAGGCAAAGAAGGTTCAAAGTGAGAGGAGCTGAATGAAGGTGATGGAAAGGAAAGTAGCGATGGACTTGAGGAGGGATGGGGGGGAAATGGAGAGGGTGGAAAGGCGAGGAGCCGAAAAGAAAAGGGTGAGAAGAATGAGAGAGTGCGACCATGACAATGACAGAGTGAGCGAGCGAGGGAGTGTGAATGAAAGGCCGACAGAAAGGGATGAATCCATGTGGAACACAAAAGGAGAGACACTGCCACCTCTCTCACTGCGCGCCTGTATCTCTCACTCTCTCCGCTTTTCGTATTTTTATACTGCTCTTTCACATTTATTTATTTTTTAAATCTCCATCTCCTCATCTCCTCCCTGTTTTGCGCCACCTCCCTTCCCCAGCTTCTACTTGTTCTTCCGTCGCCCATCTCTTCGGCTCCTCGTTTCCCCCTCTTATCATTTATTCCTACGAGCACACCCAACATTAAAACATCTAAATTTGAAGAGCCATCGTTTTTGCTTTTATCCTTGACGCTAAAGTAGTGATTGTGCCACACGGAAAACGAGCTTTTCTCAAAGTACTGTGCAGAAAGATGCACTTGAAAACGTGAGCCTCAAATTTGAACTCGGTTCAGATAAACACCGCTTGTCTGAAAACTCTGAAATCACAGGAAAAATGCTTTTTGTCTAGTTCACAGGTGGCATCCATAAAGTAAGCAGCTCCTTCTTTCTCAGTTATCCGACTTAAGAAATGGAAGAACTTCTACATAAGAACAACCACAGATTGATGGGACTGGAGTGTTTAAAGTCAGCACAGGTGATGACAGTGAGCTGGACGAGGCTTTGAGGATTAACAGGCTTTAACTCGGAGCAATAACTTTTGTTTTTTGTTAACTGCTGACCAAATTTTGGCTGTAACATAAAACTTGACACTTAAAAGAAGGAAAAGATGACGCATTAAATTCTCCTATTTAAGCCCTCTCACACACACAAGCTTTCTGAAGCCTTCTGTCCCTCTCGCATTCTCATTTTCACTCATTCCCATCCATCCTCCCCAAACCTCTCCAGTGCAGCACATCTAATGCAAGTCTCACACCTTCAAAGCCTCTGCTCTTCTTTGTATGTGTGCAGTAACTAAAACTTGAGCATTACGGGGAATCAGACTCTTTTCCTGCTTTTTCCTTCTCCACTGCGGGGCCTGGAATGATTAGCTTGACTTTGGCTATATAAACCTGTCGATTTGATGGCATCTGGAAAAGTCAGTTGAGGGGAATTTTAAGGGGGGGAGGAGGAGGAGGGCTGGAGGTGATGACTGAAAAGAGAGAGAGAAGTAAAAAGGGGGCAGTGAAGGGTGTAATTGGTCGAGAGAAGTCGGGCGTGGAGAGCATTGTTGGCTGCCTACTGTAGCACAGTCCATCTCTGCTTATTCATACTCCAAATCTTTTCATATTCCTGGCTTTCTTTTGCTGCTTTATGCACTGCCATCCTCGCTCTGTGTTCCTGTATCTTCATCAGCATCACTCCATCTCACCCTTTACAATCCACACTATACCCAAAAAGTGTCTGACTTTGGTCGTTTCTGCTATGATCCTTTTTTCCAGTGAAGAAAAAATAAATAAATGTTCGTAGCCTCTTCCCTCGTCCTCGTCTTTCCACTCTCCTCCCCTTTTCTCCCACCCTCCTTTCCTGCTTCCCCCTTTTCTCCCCTCTATTCATGACTCCTACTTGTCCCCCCTCCCCCTCACCTTCTCTCTCTTCTCCCACTCTTTCTTATGTGTCTCGCTGTAGCTCCATGCTGATAAACCATGAATATCAAATACCTGTGTGATCGACGCACCCGAGGCAGGCACAGCACGGAGGAGGAAAGGAAGGCAGGTGTGTGGAGTGTGTATGTGTGTCATAGAGAAAGCCAGTGACAGGGGGAAAGAGAGGAAGTGTGTGTGTTGGTATGATTTGTGTGTGTGAACAAAAAAAAAAAAACAAAACATGCTATCCTTCTATGATATGACTATGCTGATAGACACTTCCTTTACAGCCTTATGGAGGCTGATATCCACACACACACACACACACACACACACACACACACACGTTCAACTTGCAGTCCAAAACTAATCAGCTGCCCTCTTTCTAGCTCTCCCTCTCTCTCGGCCACTAGAAACCATTTATAACCTCATCCAACCCCAAGCAATTACACTAGCAGCTGCTCCCAGTCACTCTACGCCCGTGTGTGCTAGTGCGCGAGTATACTTATGTGCAAATGTGTAGTGGTGCGTGTGCATCTGAGGTGTTGCGTGTTTGTGTAAATCGTGCCATATGACCCGTGCGTTTTAGAGTTTGCAACGTGCAAAAGGCTCTTGATAGTCTATGTAGCTGCATACAGTGTGTGTGTGCGTAATGTGCTGTATGGGTGGCTGTAGTGTGTGTGTGTGCGTGAGGGTACAGGCCAGGTGGCAGCTTGAAACATCACTTTAATTAAGCCAAAAGGCCTGTTCTGTGGTAGAATGGCCCTCTCTGATTGACTTGTATGTGTCACCACCGGGCCGCTGGAAAACACAGAAACACCACTGTGCCTGCTGCCACCGAGCTGCAACCATTAATCACTGCTGCTATTCTCCTGTGCTAATAATGATACAAGTTATGTAACTCCAGTAATGACTTCTTGCTACATTACAGCTAAAAAACCCCACTAAGCTGCTATTTACCTGAGGTGGCGATAACACCAATATTCAGATCATGTACAGTAGTAAGAGCAACAGATACCCCATCAACAGAAAAACTCCAATTTCAAAGTTTACAGGGTTGCAGTAAGTTATGAACTGTCCACCAGTCGTGACTACTCAATGTATTTGAGTAGAAGGACAGAAATTGAAATGCAAAGATTATTTGAGGCTGAAAGCAGTACAGTTAGGTACAGTAATATTATCTTTTAACAGACTTATTGACCTCACACAGAGACTCAGTTCATCCTCTGTCTGAAATGTGTCCTTTTAACTCTTTTAGGACAGTTTTCTTTTCATTCACTGCAAACAGAAGGTGGGTTGTCGCTTTTGAGCTCATGAAGATCCATGTTTCCCGACATCATACAGAGTGCAAAAAACTGTCCGAAATAAAATGTTTAGAGCATTGTCACGTCTGAGCTTTTGGCCATCAAGGATCACCTGCACACTGAGTACACTGGGCACAGTTTTAGAGCTTTGGACGGTGGTTGAGTGGTTAGGACCTATGGAGTTAGAAAGAAAACCATCTGGACTTCTTTAAGTTTCCTTGGAAACATTTCACCTCTCATCCGAAAAGCTTCTTCAGTTCTAAGAGCAACTGAAGAAGATCCCTTCCCAGACGCCTTAACGCCCACTCACATCCTGGGTCATTTGATCTCAGTAAATCACATGATAGGGTGGGGCTAGGTTTCACCAATGGATTCGCCTGAAACCTTGGCTGATTGTGATCTACACCCACTCCCATAGGGTTTAAAATCTGGGACTCTCCACCAGTTGCTCTTAGACCTGAAGAAGCTTCTCAGATGAGAGGTGAAACGTCTTTAAAAACCTCAAGAAGTCCAGACGCTTTTCCTTCCAAGCTTCTTAGACTGCAATAACCTGGATGACTGAGAACCTTCACAGACAGTGGGTAGGACTGTTGGCTCACATGTGTAGAGTGACTAGGATCAGGAATCCACTGGTCAGCCAGGAGCTTCCTGTGTGGAGCTTTCATGCACTCTCGCTGAGTACTTCAGCTTCCTCCCACAGTATGTTAGATTGATTGGTGATTCTAAATTGAGCACAGGTATGATTGTGATCATGAATGACTGTCAGTCACTCTGTGTTAGCCCTTTTGTTCCACCTATCACCCTCAGGCTTCAGCGTCCCCACTGTTGAATACATATAAATAATAGGAAAAGCACAATAGGTACTGCTTTAAAGTCAGGCTTTGTTTTATTAGTTATGCTCGCTTAGAAGACACCAGCATTTTAGACTTTAAATAAGAATACTTGTCACCGTTATTGCCAGATAGATTTATGCTGACGTAGGCCATCAGACATGCAGCAGCAATAACCAGCCACCTAATGTGGAAAATGCAGAGTGAGGAATATCATATCAGATCTTTTGAGATAGAGATATGATGCAATTATTACCCCAATCAGATTCAACCTCTCTCCAAAGGTTGAATCTGAATGCCTGCCATGGAGTCTGCTGTTATGATCCAGAAATATGTGAGATAATTTCATTAACTTCCTGGAATGAAAACTTTGGTGACTGTGCATTCTCTTTCAGTTAATCAAAAATGAATTACGACCCCATATTCCACCGTTGACAGCATTTATTGCTTAACAAATAAACTGTGCACAGTTGTATAAATGAAATATGGCGTAATGTTTGTTATATTTTTGCAAAACCTTAGAGGAGTCCAAAAAAAACCCCCGGACACATTCGGTACTTTACTTCATGTAACAACTGCTGTATCGGGTGCTGTATGTTACGAAGCGTTGAAACAAAGAGCAGAACATAGAAGCTTTGATGCATCATGCGCTCACGGTTTTCACCGACTGACTTGTTATTACGAGCTGCAAATGAAATGTTGCACTAATGCACGGCTTTGGTTTGTCATGCAAGTTGTAGTTTAAAAACAAAAATACAAACCCCTCCCACACAACAGCACCACACTTCTGACCTCCTCACAGACAAATACAGTATAATGCTGCCAGATTCTTCTGTAAATATATGCCGTGTCATGGGCGGCCATGCTGAATGCTTTATCACGCTGTGAAAAAATCCTTCATCATTACACCAAAATGTGCTAACAAATTACCATTTCATAACAGCTTTGTGTGCAGAGAGAAACATTCACATGTGATAGATAGCATCTTGGCACGGCGCTGCTGTAGCATTACTGCTGCTCCTGCTGATGGCTTTTCAATATAGCATTGCAGTAATTTTCCATAAGCCAGTATGACTAATGGCATAAACAATGGAGCTGAATGTTCACGTTATGGGCCCATTATGAAACTATCAGAGCAGGCATGTAAAGACGGATGCCTTTGATCAGCACTGTATTGTAGCAGCCAGGTGCAGAGAAGAGGATTTAAGTCTTAAAGTGTGTCTTAAGTGTGCGTGTGTGAGGCAGAGAGAGAGGCGGGGGGGGAGTGAAATAAAGAAAAGGGGAACTAACAAAGACAGAGACAGGAGACGAAACAATGAGAAGAAGGGGGCGAGGAAGAGACAGAAGAGAAAACCCAACAAATTCTTTTGTTTTTACAGACCATTGGGAAAGCAATGGATTGCTTAAATGACTCCCAGTCTATTTGTGCAGCCACCCAAAGTATCTCATTTGCCTTTCATGCCTTTTCCCCCTATACAGCACATAATAGCCCATGCTGTTGATGTCATGCAGCAGTTACCTCTATCAGCCAATGGTGTTTCCCGGCTGTCACAGGCTGCCGTGGATGCTAAAGGGAGCAGTCAAAGTCAACAGGTTAGACACAGAAGCCCCTTAGACATGGACCACTTACTGAGTCCAAGACACTACTTGCAACAAAGAACCTATTTGGCCAGAAAGTTTAAAGTGACTTGACCAAATATGTAACAAAGAGGGTCATGGGCGCTAATGCCATGGATGAAGTGCTAAAAGAAACAGGAGTCTCCTTAATCATTGGCCATTTTTATTGCAATGATTGGAGAGCACGGTGGCTTTACCGCGTAAACATGACAAAACAACTAAAAGTTTTAGCCAACCTCTAAAGCACTACTGTAAAATCGCGCGTGATTTTTGGGTCATTGGACCGATTTCATAAAGAGAGTGCTTTTTCCACTTCACTTGCTGCATTTTGTCTGCCGTGTAACCCTTGACAGAGCTCTCTCAAAGGATGAGTCATGCTGTGCCGGCTTCCAAAAACCCAGCTGAGTGCCGGCAAAGCCGCGGATCTAAAAGCTGTCTACATAGTAAGTTTTGTTAGCTTTTTTTAACACGACTAACTGCACTGTAGAGATGCATAACAGAAAAGTTAAAGAAAATCAACAGACATAATTAAGCTCCCCATGCGGCACGTGAGCCTGCTTTTTGCTTACTGTTAAAGAATTGAAAGCTTTAGATGTTTTAATTAAATGCTTTTCAACTTTGGACAGTTGGCTGAACAAAAGTAATGATTTGAGAGTGATTTGAATTTTCACAATGTTCTATAGTTGTTTTTATTATGTGGTCACTTAAGAAAACTAATACGAGAATGAGGACAATAATAACGAACTGCTGTCCCAGGGGCACTGATGTTATCCCGCCTTTTCCATTGGAAAGCTATCTAATACTTGCATGTCCATTAAAAGATGTTCTTTCGGACCCACTCCCTGCCCCTTACACCATCATGGTGCCTCTGCTATTGTTGCTGTTATCGGCAGTGAGATGTTTAAAATGAGGCGCCTGACAACAGATAACATCTGAAAGGCACTGAATCCATTATGGCGGTTGATGTTCCGGGAAAGGGTAAGGAGAAGGCTCATCTGGAGGTTTGGAGTTTGGAAAGCAGGAAAGAAGGGAGTTGAAAAGAGAAGCGAGAGGAGACAGCAGGACTGTGGTGCTTTTTCTTATCAGTCTGGCTCTGGTTCACATCGATCTTTAGGGTGGGAAACATCCAAAATTGAGGAAATGGACATTATTTTCTTTCATTAAAGACGCAAATTGCAAATTGCTACATTCTATATATATAAATAATTAGGCTAGCATCAATTCCTAAAAAGATCAGAGTCAGAAAGAGACAAAACCACATGAAACTGCTACACAAACCACACAGACCACCTGGATTGTTCTTTACATTACTGAGAAAAAAGAAATGTGAGTAAAAGGCAAAAGCAAAGCAATTAATTCCCAATAAATATTCCAAAAGTTTAAACTTATAGTGCACTTTTGGAAGGAAGACAGCACAATTCTTCCAAGGATGGCTTATACCATTCCGACTTTAAAATGTGACATTGAAATGCAGCAACGGGAGACACAGTGGTGTTTATCTGCACTTATTCTAATGCTTCTGGAATGATACGCGTCATCTTTTCTGCACATGTGCACACATATGAAATGTGCCAGCTGCAGTCACAATAGTCAACAACGCCCCGCCATAACGCTTCGTCACGACAAGGATCATCCCCACAGCTGGCAGGTAGAACCGCCAATCAGATTAACTGGGCAATTACACTTCTAATGTGCCACGCAAAAACCTAACCAATTACCTGCACTCAGCCAGATGTAACCTGAAGGTAAGGCCAGATGTGAAGATGTGAAGTCTGTTAAATCACAAATCAAATTTGGCATGTAAATGGAGAGTTATGGAAATCTGAATAGCTTTTTAATACGAGCAGTAAAAACAGACGAGCTTTTAACAGCTGCTGCAATCGAGAGCCTTTTTGGGTAATGTGTGCCATAAAGACCACACTGTAACAGTTGGAGACACTGTACATCCTGATGAGGGCTGATTATTCACAGAAGGTAGATTCGGAAACATACTCCATAGGGTACAATCCCAAGATTAAGAATCTCTGTCAGACATTTATAGCACGCTATATACTTTATGTTAAATTCCTCAATTACGGAAACCGTTAATCTATTAAAGCTGTCAAAGTGTCTGTGCACGTTTCACTGCACTGTCTGCATTTCCCCCTAAACTAAACTGGGTTTGTTATTCGCCTCACATATCGGAGCGGGTCTGCAGCAACAAGGCCAGACTGACAGCCTTATCCACAGCTAACAAATACAGCAAACTTCCACCTTCACTGGCAAACACAGCTCTGAAGGGAGTTATGGAGCAAATTATACTGCAGCACAACTTCAACAGCCACATACTGATGAAGCATGAAATTGTGACTTGTTACAGCGACTCTAGCTAGAGATTTAAATTAGTGACTAACACTATAGGTAGGGTACCGACTTGCACTCTGATTAACCAGCTAGTTTAGCAGCAGAGGCTGGATGCATGCATAAGTTGGGTGATAAGAGCAGGAGGGGGAGTTTGGGCTAAATAAAGAGTTGTTAAAGAAGAGAGGTGGAGGTTTGTTGCAGGTCGGTGTAAGGGTGGTGTCTTACCAAATCTCTGGGGATTTGCATCTGGGGCTCAGCATTCTAGAGGATGGAGGAGGGACAGAAGAATCAAAAGTAATCAGGAAATAAAATATACTCATTTACATAAACAGTGAACATTCGACTATAACAGAAATCAGGGAACTAGTGGATAAAGTTAGGCAGTTCAAGAAAAAGCACACGCAGGATATGAAAATGATAAATCTGACGAGTGCAGAGACTTTGAGTATCAACCGTGGCTCGGAAACAACTGAAGCGGTCGCAAAGACAAAATGTCATATCATCGAAATGCTGTCTTTGCATCTGCACAAACTTACAGTTTCACTTTCATGTACTCTAGATTTTTTTAACCATCCAGCTGTGCCCTATCGCAAGATGAGACAAACATCCAGATTGCTTTCATCGCAAGAAAAACGACCCGAATAAATTCACAGCCACAATCTTTACAAGTAAAATCCTCCGTGTAGACCGAGATTCTGAAACATTCACACAGTTTTGACTGTAAATAAAAAGTCAGCATCAGTCATCAAACAAAACAACAACAACAACAAATCTTGGTGAGCACCAGAATTTAGCCACGCCCAAAGTGCGGTTCAAAAAGGATCGTCAAATGCATTCGGCACAGTTTAGTAACCGCTTTGAAAAAGTTGCTTGAATTTAACTACATTCAAAACTGTAAAGGACAGAGCTGCTTTTTACAATCCTGCTTCTCTCTGAAACTAAATGTGATTTTATGCCAGATTCTTGCATTGGTGATGCAGGAATTTGAATAAAAATACAGCAAATCTGAATAACATTTCCAATTTCTTTGTTATCCTACCATTACAGTGTAAGCTCAATTTCCTGCTCAGCGTATTACGTGTCACACTGATGTAGTTTCACATTAGTGATAAAATAGATTGTTCAGCTTAGATTAAGGGCTTTTATACCTGCTGAGAATTATGTCACCTGTAATACAACAGCTGCTCACTTAATTCTTTTCATTACTCTACATTAGATTTAATATATTAGGCTTAGTAATCGCCATTTGTAATTCATAACTATGTGCCAAGAAAGCCCGATCTCGTTTTTTTTTTAGCTTAAATTACCCAAGTAATGCGCTACTGTGAATTTAGAACATCTTTCACCCTTATGTTGTTGTTAACTGACAGACCGTTTCGTCTCTACAGGCTCTAAAACGCAGAAGAAAAAGTGCAGTCTAGCTTTAGATAGAGACTCGAGCTGCTCATTTTGAGCACTGGACCTCATCTCCCTCGAGTCCCATTTCAGCCCTTTCACATCGCACTCTCCACCCTCTGCAGCTGATAACCACAGATCAAATAAATCCTGCCATCTAACTACCAGCTATGCAGAGTCAGCCAGACTTAAAGCTCTGCTGTAATCTAAAGATGAGTATCGACCAGTGTGGCAGTTTGCCTCATCAAACTTCACCCATGGCGATAGCCAGCCAATAGCCTCATCTGCATCGCTCACTGTGATAATTGTCACCAATCAGCCGTTTGATTGGCACCGCTTGCTAGTGAATAGCTGTTTGTGGCTCTGCTGGCTGTCATGGCTTCTGAAGGTAGAGGGAGAAATAAATTTTTGCTACAGCAGAGCAGAGATTTAAGGCTGTTTGATGCCATTACTCACGTTAGTACTCGATAAGCTGTGTGTTAAAGCTAGCAGAGGTAGGGAGATAGCAGAGAAACCTTGACTGTTGCTGTAGAGTAAACACCAATGTGGTTTAAAGCGCACCCACAGCCTCCACTGTTCACTTCCCACACATTAATAAAGCCACTTAATTCTCTGTGTTCTGCCATCTTGCTTCTGCCTTGGTCATTATAAGCTCCCTTCCTGATTAAAAAACACAACTTTGAGGCAACGCCATACATGCCGAGCATCCTGTTACATGTTTCTGCAAAGATAATTAAGTACAACATCTGGCACCATGTAAAAACATGAACTTCATGAACATAAACAAACATGAAAACTAAATTAGCATCAGTATGCATGAATCACTGAGAGTGGCTTCTGCCAAGACTGAGTGACAGCAGCAGCATCCAAAAACTGCTCACAAACAGTTGTATTTCAGTTTGTAAAATGTAATGTGTGTAGACTACGCCTGATTGATATTCAAGCCAAGTGTGTTTTTCACTCTCTGCCTGCTACCTGCCCTGCGTCTGTCTTTTCATCCACACATCCATCAATCTACCGAGTCAGCTTGGAGGCAAAACACAGTGAGAGGAGATGGAAATGCAGATGCAGAGAAGGTTACCCACCAAATGTGAAGAAAGAAAGGGAGCTGGTGAAGGAGGATGGAGAGGAGGGTGATGGATAATGAAAGACTGAAGACAAAGTGAAATCGAGAAGAAAGGAGAGGGTGAAAAGACAGCTCTACAGGTTTCCACCGAGGCTAGCCGCGACTTGATAATAAAGAGCGGTGCGGCGATGGAGCAGGATCATCAATCTGCATGCTCGGCTAGCGTGCTGTGTTAGCTGGGAAATGAGAAGACGGCACAGCCCTCACTGGAAGGATTAACAGGGCTTGTGACAGCTCAGGATCACACACGGAAGTGCTCACACACATGTGCCAGAACACACCATCTCTGTATATACATAAGTTACATATATATGTCATGATATGTAATTCATTATGGTGACAGGGTGAAGAGCTGCAGTGAGGCGAGCAGCCAACGTACCACTTCTCGGGGTAGGAAAGAGTCCTCCTGGCGTAAAACCAGCAGACCCACAGCCCCGCCCATGGGTGTAGCTCTAAGCAAGGAGACCACTTCCTCCTGGGTCCGCCCATTCAGGTCCACGCCATTCACCTGAACAGGAGGAGGCACAGTAATTGGGTTAAACTCTACATTATCTTGTATGGATTATTATCTAGGCTTGTTTTAAAAAAAGGTGAAACACTCAAATCTCTTAATTACGCCTTTTGGCCGTGACAGAAAAGCAGCAACACTTTACATTTTTATCAAAGCGGCAGATGGTTCGTTTTCTAATTTGATTAGTCGATCAACTAGTCGCTTTAGCCCTAGTTCAAACAAAGTTTGAAAATGAGAAAAACATGAGGATAAAAGGATTGAAAGTTTTGGTGGAATAACCCCATACATTCAGAGCTGCACAGTGTAATCCTTTATGCAAATGGTTTGCAACGTGGGATGATGCAACTTCAAAAGCCGTTCTGTTTTTGCTGCACGAGATAGCGTGTGGAAGCATAGTCTTTGATTTAATTTCAGGATCCACATTTCCATTTAAAACAGTTACGAGAAAGGAATTTGTTACACTTCAGCAGATGGCAAGCAGCGTATATCACATATTTAAAATTGCCGTTTTGGAACGAAATCACCGTTCCTACGTGATGCACATCTACCTTCCAGATCACAATCGCCATCTAAGACTTTATTAAATGACTAAATTAAAGCCTCCTCACACACGCCTTGTAAAGCATTACCGCACTTTTCTGCACTTACCTCTAGCAACCTGTCTCCTGCCTTGAGACGGCCATCTTGGATAGCAGCTCCTCTAGGCAGGATATTCTTCACGTAGATGGGTGCTGAGCCCCCGATGGGAACATCCCGTGACGTTATACTGAAGCCGAGTCCCTCGGGGCCTGCGGGATGAGCGGGTGAATAAGTGAGGATGCAAAATCGAATGATAGGATCTGGTTTTATCTTGACGCACAGTCTCCTCTGTACCTCTGGATCTCAAGCTGCTAAAAATATGTTAACATTCAACTGATAAAACTCTCCTGTATCTGAGAGGGCAATAATATTGGCTGGTGTTTTGGGAGACATTTAGCTGAGAGTCAAGTGGGTTCTTTCATTAGGAGTAAAGGGTTGGTATGAATATAGTTGTCCCACCCGAGGGGAACACTTGACCCATTAACAATGAGTACCTCATCTCTTTTAATAGAGCACACTCCTAACCAGTTTTTCCAGCACCATCATCCAGTAACAAGTGGCCCACCTTACCTGAATTAAAGAGTGCGTCCCCCAGTGTCAGAGGAGATAACTGCAATCCACGTTAATAAGTGAGGCCATTGTTTAGGCCACTGTGAATTTACTACTGCAACATCGTGATAAACATGATCCGCCTGATTCTGTCTGATTCAGCTCAGCATGCAGCTGAATGATTACATCATACTTTCAGGAAATAATCAGTAGCATATCACAATGCTGAAAAAAACCAGAGGCAATATAATCAGCATTACAGCGACAACCGGTGCTGTAAATTTCACAATAAATGCCTCTCACACCATCATTTATGAAAACTGACTCTGTTTTGAGAAGAATACACCAACGAGTCTCTCCTTTCCCTCGTGACCTGGCCTATAAGGCACACAGTACCCCGAGATGTTGTTGATCTACATGTGCTCATTAACCTGTGTTTCTGTGGGCGGATTGCATTTGGCTTGTGTACGTTTGTAAGTTTTGCCTGCAACCTCGTACGAGTGCATCATTATGAGCCATTAGGAACGCAGGTCTCTGTCTCATATTATCCATATTCCTAGCAGACAAACAAACTATTTCCTATTATTGGGCAACTTGAAGTTGCAGGAAATGAAGAGAAATCCTCTACCCTGTCAGCACAGCACTTAAGTAGGTTTGTGGTGAATAATTAAAGTAGTTTGTACATTGCAGGGCAATGAAAATGCATGCTTTTAAAGTCTCAGTTTGAACCAGTCAATAATTACACGCAATTATGTTGTGCCAATAAGAAAGTTCAGCCTGAAGAAATGTAATACTTTTGCTTGATTTTTAATTGGAAATTGAAAAACAACCTGGGTCAAAAAAAACAACATGCATTACACAACAGGGTTAGGGAGCGGGTAACCAGAACTTTTCATCTGCAAATGCAATGCAGCTCTAAACCTTTCTACACAAAACCTGCAGGTCCAGAACAGAAACGTCTAAATGAGCAGGACCGGACAACTGCAGATACTGCAGGTAAAAAAAGCAGTGAATTAAAACTGAACTGAGCATTTACGGTCGTGAGTGGATGTCTGACACAGAGTTCTCTGCAGCATGTGTGAAGGAAAAAACAGCACAATGTCTGGTGTATTTCTCCAGATAATCAACATACTTGAGTAACTTCTCCCACATAAAGATTACTGTACAAGTGCTCAGAACTTGTGATCGTGTGATATGTTTCTGTAAATAAACCATTTGAACAGATATGTGTGTCAAAAAAAGTTAATATAAGAACAATGAGGAGCATTTTTGCTGTATAGGGGTTTTGGCCTTAATCCCCCCTGCCTGTCTGAATGAGCCGATGAAAAGAATAGCACAACACTTAGCCATCCTGTTTCACATCCTCTACCTAATCCCCTGCATTGATGAGCCAATCAACTTCCCGCAGACATTCGAGGTGCGGCATTAAACTCACCGGTAAATGCTTGTAGAGTTCCTGGCTTTAAACAGGGAGGAGGATCTTTAAAACTCCCATTAGCTTGATTAAGACATACCTAAGCAATTTCCTGTGCAGAAATAAGATTCTGTGATTGATTTTGATACTCCCTGGGATTTGCAAGGAGCCTGGTGTCTGATTCAAGCACATAAGAAATGCAGGAGCTTAATCTGCGCTCAAAGCTGTAGGCTTAAGTCGGTACTCAAAACAAAACAGATGAGCCAAACAGCCTCTTGGGAATCACTGTTAATCCATGTAAGTGTCTGCTCCAACAACAGCAAACAAAGGTGGAATGAGAAAAGATAACATCTTTGACTGTGAACATAGCAGATCTCCTGCCATATCATGCACAGAATGCAGCGTTTTCACAAGTGTTTTGTCAGCGAGAGGGCAGATGAGGATGAGAAGAGTGAAAAAAACCTGACAGAAGAATGGATGGTAAGAACTGTGAGTCAGGAATTTTTAAAAAGCAGCTGGACGTTTTTATGTTTTATGTTCTGGCTTGATTCCCGCCCCATGAGAGAGGACAGGTTTGGGTGAAAACTTCAACGGGCATATGGTGCAGCCCTGTCAGACTCTTTGCTGTGGCATTTGACAGTGCACGGGGACGAGCGGCTGCTTAGCAACAAGCTCTCTGGCCCTGAGACCTGGCACCGACACCTGGAATCCTGTTGGCAGAGGTTTGCACCACCTGTGTCCACTGTCAGTCAAAGCGTACACCAGGATCCCTGCAGCTTTGCAGTCCTAACGTCGCCTGTTGCTCCACATTTCCATCTAAGCAGATGCTGTTTGCTTTTATCACCCACTTTTTCACATCTTACATCAGTACGGATAGCTCTGGATGGGGTTTTTAAGCCTCTTACAGCCTCGTTCACATATTCCACGCTTCCGTGCTTGAACCATCTTCCAACAGTGTTCCTACACTTGCTTGCAAGGAATCGGGAAGCTGCTTGTTTATTGGGTAGAAATAAAAAGGTTAGACTGATGCTGTGTATTCCTCTAAATCTTAAAAAGCCAGAGAAATGCACAGCACGAGAAGAGACTCACAGATCCTCTGGAAAGAGTCTCAGTATGCTTCAAAAACAACACCAAACCCAACCCTTTTACAGCCGCTAGGATGACTTTGCTTTTTTCTTCCTCAGAAACAATAAAGATCTTTTCTGATGATGAAAGCTCCAAATGTTTTTGTGGATCATGTGTTAATATTTACTTAACAATGAAAAACTTAACCTCATGACATTCTAAGACATAATTAATGTTAATAATAAGCTTATGAGACTAGTTATGGTTTATGATCTATTATCTTTGAGTTGAAACCATCACTAAGGCAGAGTTTGTGCGTTTTTGTGGAGATCTCTCCTCACCTTTCTTTAGCTGAATGCTGAGCCTCCTCCCGACTTTTTTCGTATAGCCTCCTGCTGGCGTGGAATTCATCCCCTTCTGCGGTGAATGGGCGTGACCTGTCGGGGGCTTGGCCGCAGAAACCGCGGGGTGAAGCAGAGGGGGGTAACCGTCAGTCGGCTCTGAGAGCACATGGGGGTACGGCTGGGAGTGTGGGTGCGTTTGGGAACCGTGCCGGGACATCCGCTGTGGCGTGTGGTCGATGCCTGACACAGTGCTGCCGCTGAGGGAGTCGGGGCTGAAACGGCCCGAGGCGTACACGGGGTTCCTCTCAGCGTGGGACAGCTGCTCGTAGTGGGCCTTCATCGATGACGGCACCACGTGGAACATGATGACCGGAGAGCGCATGGCTTGACGGAACATATTCTGGGCTCTGGGATAAAGACAGTGGGAGGAAATTTGCCAGTTTTACGATGGTTTAAGGACATGGAGAGAACAAAGGATAGACACAGAGGCAAAACTCAACATACTTAACAATCAAGTGCAATACTTGTCTGTACAAACTTGCCAAGTGGAGCACTCCATCTACCCAGTGTCTCTCAAACACACACACCCAGTCGTACTATATATAAAATCCATCTTCGCCCACCTGAACATTCTGACATGTTAATTAATACTCATTGCCAGCGTGAGCGGCTCTAGAAAGTGACTGAACCCTCCCCAACAGCTCCATCGCATAATCCCCTCATTTGGCTCCAGATGAAGGAGACCTCCAGTCGTCGAATACTTTGCAGAAAATCCTCTTTTAAAACCCCTTCGGTCTGAGCTCGTGTACATTAGGTGTGAATGGAAACTTATGTTGGCTGTCAGCGCCCTGTAAAACCAAAGCCTTGTTAGCGCCACCTGTTTCAATAAAGCAAACGTGGGTCCCCTGACAGCTGAACAGACGTTTGAGAAAATGCTAGGCCGCGAGAATTTCTATCGCTCCCCCTCCATCCCCAGACCGATAACCAAAAGTCGCGCTGCCGAAGAATTTCTTTGTGAAATTCCGGGCCTCTTTTCCCAGCTACCAACAACCTTCCCTCAGGGGGACGGTCTCGTCATGGTGTCTTTACAATTTCAGGCTGGATTGAGTGTCGGAGGAGATGTAGTCTGCCCCCTTATGAAAATAAATAACAAGAGCAACTGTTGCACTAATGCACTTGTCGCAACACTATGTATGGAAGCTTTATTCCCACCCATCACATAACTTGTGGCTCCAACTGTGGGAATGGCTGGAACATGACAACATGACCGGGATCCAGGAGTTTGTTGGTTCACCCAAATTATTCTTATATACCTCCACTCATACTTTTGGTGCAACTGCTCAATTTCTACCCAGTAAACAGATCTGACAGCATATTCCTGGTATTATCAACACAGGAATTCTGTGTCATGTAAGAGATAATACTAAAGTAAAATCCCATTAATCTCCATTATAATGAGGTGGTAGCAAAAGTCTCAAAGCCTGAACTTATCAGAAACCAACCAATATGATCTGTGTGACTAGATTCTGATTTTATTAGTTTGTTAAATGGGGAAATATATGTTTGACTCTTTACGTTTCGAGGAACGGTTAAATCCACCAAGACGCATCTATACATGGTCACATGTGGGTGGTACTTTGCATAATAGGTGTCTTACATAACGTTCATCAGTTTGGAGCAGCTTATTGCATTTAAAACATGCATATACTTTTCGTATAAATGTAATGCTGGCAAAAAAACATCGCAAACAAAAAAGCATCGCTGCATTGCAGATATTGCATGTACTGTATACACAGCATATAGGCTCTCATGCATCATACGGGATCTAGAAAATGGGTGGATGTGTGAGTTTGGTTAGGCAGGGAATAAAAGCAGGAGACATGAACAGCACTGAAAAAGGAGAAGCTGTGAATTTTAGGAGATTTATTCCCATTCCTTCTGACAGAAGAAAAGAGAAAGTAGTGAGAGTAGGAGTCCAGTAGAGCTGTTACTGTTACTGAAACACAAGGGAATAAAGGCTAAGAGGATTGCAGGAACGACTTGAGGAATTGAGGCTCTGACCTACAGGAGTTAAGTAGGGAAAGGTTAGCTTAGCACAGTGACAGGCAGCAGAGGAGACTGTGCGCCGGCAGGAGAGGGAGTAAAATAGGCATGAGGAGAGAGGAGAGCAGCCAAAAAAAGAAGAAGAATGTTTCAGACTATGGGTATAAAAAGCTAGGGAAGAGGCGATGGTGCGAAAAAGCCATTCACACAGGAAGACCAGGGATCAGCAGAGCTCAACAACGGCTCCCGTGAGCTGCAGTCTTACTGTTCAAATCTGATGTTTCGCAGGTCTCCGTTATTGATACGGACGATACAGTCGTTCTCCTGGAAGAGGCCCTGCTGCTCGGCCTTCCCTCCTCTCTCCAGACGCTTGACCAACAAGCCAAGAGTCCTGAAATGTTCAGAAGTTCATGTCAAGAGGATGCAGTGTCTGTGGACTCAACATGGCTGTTAAAACACTGTGGCCTGCACAGCCGGGTGAAGAATACACTAGGACTTTTTTGCACACTGTATAAAAGCTGGCTAAGAGTCTTTGTCCTTGTGAGGGGTTATAAAATCTTCGCTTTGATATTCGATATAGTTTAGATTATTCTGACCACAGAAAATAATTCTCTTTTTTATTTTAACAATCCCTCTTCCCGTGGCCAGATGGTTATTCAAGAATCATCAATGTGAAGCTAATGAAAAGCCCTTTTTTTGGCAAAAAAGACAGCTATGCCTAATTGCTGCCTCTGCTTCATCATGCAGTACTAGTGAAGAGAGCACAGTGTGGTCCTGTCATTTGCATCATCAGTGTACCAATGAGGCTTATGAGAGAAAATAGTCGCATCACATCAGGGTGCTTTAGAGGCTGTGTGTGGGGGAGGCATCTATTCAAAGGCAATCAACACATTCAAAACCTCAAATGTAGTTCTGGTCGGGTTGACGCTTTGCATGTGTTAATTTTCGAAACTCTTAAGCTCCTCTGTCCTTTTTCTGAATACAAAGTAAACAGAGTGGTTTCTGAGAGGAATAAAAAAACAACAGTATTAAAGACTGATGGCAGACAGTAGCTGGTATATCACGCTGTAGCTCTTCAGCCATGCTGAGCTTCAACGCTTGTCGCTCTGTAATCCAGTGTGGCAAACTGGCTTATGACTCCCCGCACAGCCACAGCGAGGGGCTAACTTCACCTGAAAGGGCGCTTTTTGGATTATAGACCAGAGAACGAGGAAGAAAATCAGCTATGGGTAGGGAAGACGGCGCGACCCTAATCGAGTCTTCTTCGGCATACAGCCCGTGTCTGAGAGCATCAAGGATTTTTCGAGGGTAGTGTGAGCGAGTGTTGCCTAGGTAAATTGGGTTGATTTTAGGCTTTAATACTTGCCCTCGCCTCGGGTTTATAACTCAATATGAATGAGAATGTGATTACTCCGGGGGGCAGAAAAGTTCAGGAGTTGAAAAAGTTCAGAGACAATTCGGCTGATTGAATTTGAGTGAGAACACAATGTGATTTGCTGTGGAGGGGCCCATTTCTCTGATGAAAGCTGGGCATCTTAATCTTGGTGAACCACCCAAACTGACATTTCCCCAATAGCAGAAAAGCACATTATAAATGTGCTTTTAGGCTGATTACATTGGGCAGAGAGAAAAGTGATATGATCTTGATTTTCAATAAAGTACAACGGAGACTTTACAGTCAGTGATGGCATTTGGGAGTCTTAGTTTAGACTGATACGTAGAGGAAGTCTGGGAATAGGGCTGTTTGATATCGGATGACGATATAAAATCATCTATCGTTTCATTTTATGCTATCGTTTGTTTCGTGGTGTCGCAAAATAAACTGTTTACGGCAATATTTTTTCATCGTTTGGATGGTCACTGTAGTGGCTATATTTCTTAAAGTTCTCTCTTTCTCTTATATTTAATATAACCACATTACGGACGGACAAGTCCGCGTGTTTATTTTCCACATAAACCTTTCACAATAGAGCTCAAGATCCTGTTGAGACTTTTCAAAATAAACTGAAAATACGTGAAAGAGTATGCAGCGTGTTTACGGATGAGAAGCAAAAAAAGAGGCGTCAGGTGCTAAAAAATAAACCTTAGACTCAAACGTTAGAACAGGCTGTTCCCCGCAGCACGCCGTGTAATAAATACTCACAAAGAAAACGGCGGCCGTTACAACTTATGTCTAAAAATGTGTCGTTTTATGCATCGGTTAAAACACTCGACTCCAGGTACACGACGCACAGCTGGAAACACTTCAGGCAAGTCGAACTGCCCGAGATTCACAGAATTTACAGAAAATGTTACATTTTTGTGATTTATATCGTTAGCGGGACGATAGATGTCTTATATCGGGATATGAGATTTTGGTCATAGCGCACAGCCCTATCTGGGAATGTGCGGGGCTGCGGTTGGCTGGTGGGAAAATATCTGAGACAGGAAATACCTTGGCACTATGACATTATATTAGACCTAAATAACCTGGTCAGTGCTGGGGTTTATGCTTTTTTTTTTTTTTTTTTAAGGTCTACATGTAAACTTCAGCTTTAAAACTATGCAGACAGCTAGCTGCAGGGGTTTGGCTCTATAGTTTTGTTATAACCTCAAAGGCATTCATGATGTGGATCTTCAAAAACCAGATGTGAAATTCCACTAATTCCTTCAGAGTTTCGTTCCATGTGCGCTTCTGAATGAGAGCGTATAGATGTGTGTGTTGAGTGCACTGCTCAGTGTATTCTTTAAATAATGTAAAGCTGATGTGACAGCAGCCACAGAGAAATAAAACGGTCACCTGCAAACCCCAAACAGCCATGATTAATCACTGTAAACTGGCAAATTGCTTCATGATGCCGGCATGAAAACCACTGTGGTCGCGCATGTGTGTGTGCGTGCTTGTCATTCAGCCTGTATGAGTGATGAAGTTATTACACTTTGCCACCAAAGAGGAATGTGTGGCATGCATGGGCATTACTGTGAGGGAGTGTTTCTGAGGTAATGCAGCCCGCTTCTCTCCAGGGGTTTTGCAAAAAATCAAAAAGGCCAAATTAACACATTTCGTGACATTTGTTACCAGAAACCAAATTCTACCAAAGAGAATTTCTTTTATGAGACTACAATAAGGCTGACAAGTCATCAGCTAAAGTGGGCAATTTTCTTTTTTCCTATTTTCTTTTCTTAAATATAAAACCTGTCAGACGTGTGCCAGTGGCAAAAACTAAAACTATAAGTGAAAAGATATATTTAAAAAGAAAAGAAAGGCAGAGACCAAATGTTTGCAAAAAATCCTAATTAAACGCAGCCGATTAGCAGAAAGAATTTAACATAATGCTACATGTTATAATTGTGTTCTGCATCGTGTGTTGCTAACACTTTCCTGTGGAACCCCAAATACATAAGAGTCTGATCTTTATAGCGCTTTTGTGTGCTCTGCAGTGCTATCCATCAGTCTAGATAGTTATGCTGTACTTTGGCCAGTTTTTGAGATATTGGCTTTCGAAATGTGATGCAGCACAGCAAAAGCCAGCCAAGCATGAAGACTGAGAATCCAAAAACAGCCGAGCAATGACGCAATCAAGAAAAAACACATTCTTTACATCACCATCTGCAGACATGTCTCAAAACTATGATCAAAAAACGGTTTATTGAACAGTTTCTGATGCATAAACTGCAAATAAACGACTCGATATTTTGCCCCAAGTCGTTGTCCAGCAAACTTTCTCATCTATGAAGGGAAAACACTCGGCTCGGGTGCAAAGTGGACCAGCAACATCTGTCCCCTCTTAGTGAGGCCAAACTGGAAACACTGGAAAAACTGGACTGTGGCCATAGCACAATTTAATTTAAACATAGTGGCGTTTTTAATCAAAAGTACAATACTTTATAAATAAGTTGCCACAAACTAAACCACATTTATAACTAAAGCTTTTAGGCATATTCATGAAGAAATTTTACAATTTTATGACATGCTGTATTAAAAAAAGTAAACAAATAAATGAAAACTCAAGACCAGTGTGATGGCACAGGGAAAAAAAAGCAAAATCAGCAGGAATGTCTTTATCCAGAATTCATGATCTGCTTACTTAAAGACAAAAAAAATCCCCACAAACTTTGCTATGAGCAGTTACCTACAGGAACTCATTTCTTGCTGTATACATCCGCCTAATGAGGCGCAGCTACTGTAGCTAATCTTACAGCTATTGCTGTCAATATTTACGTCTTGTAACACTGTCATGAATAGATGCATGCAAGTTGGTAGAAGTTGGTTAGAAAGAAAGTTCCAACATGGAACTTGATACATTAAATGTATTTTCTGGCTGTTTGAGCATCATAAGGCTACTGCAGCTGGACTGCAATATATTCAAGAGCAATCAGACAGATGATACCCCAGAACTGGCAACTGGTATCAAAAGAATCTAGATGGATAAAAAGCACTGCAGGTCACAGAACAAAAAAAAGGCTGAATTGGGCTGAATTGGCCCTTTGCGCACACATATTTTAAATATCTAAGACCTTTATGCAAAAACCTGTTAACGTAGTTAAACCCGTGGACACCATGTCTGAATGGCCCTAAGATTTATTTTCTTCTAGCCTGTCTGAAGAGCACAGCGGTTCTGCTCTGGTTGTTTTTACCTGCGGTCCCTGCCACTGAAAGGCACCACGTGGATCCCCAGGGGCCCACCGTCGTTTGACACCTCCACCAGTTTGACAATGTCTCTGGGATCGGAGACGGATGAATGACAGAGAGAGACGGGGGTGGGTAGGGGGGTTGGGGAGGAGGTGCGGGGTGGAGATCAGAGGAGAGGGGTGACACCATGTGGGCAAAAATAAAAACAGGAAATGAGGCAATGAAGACAGAAACATTATGACAAGAGCTCAGTGGTGCAAACAAACAAATAAAAATAGAAGTCAGAGGAGACAAAAAGCACAATAAAACAGAGCAATCCAAAGAAATCAAACACATGTACGGGAAAACAAAAAAAAAAGGTTTTCAAAAAAACCCTCACACCCCCAATTCGGACTTAAGATGCTCTTCAGAGGGTGTAATGAGACAAATGCAGTGTGTTTGCTTTTTGGTGCGTGGGACCTTAATCCTACGACACATTAATATCTGTGGAGTGGAAAATTGCCCTTTCAAAGCCGGAATTAAGCTGCATGTAAGCGAATGGGTGCTGTTTGAAGTTGTACACAGTGGGGTAGAAACTGAGTGTTAATTAGAAAGTTCCTAAACCAAATGGTACAGAAAACAATCAAGTCAAATCAATGTAACCGCACCACACAGACACATTTAACATCCACTTATCCAAGAAAGAAATATGTCAAAATTTGAAATTTAACACTGTAGCACTAATAAGTTCCCTAAAGAGGAATTCAGCTTCCTCTGCTCTGCTGGAAAATCTCTTCTGGCAGCACTGAAATGCACAGTCAAACTTGGCAAGAAAAAAAGAAGAAAGGAAGCAACTTCCTGACAAGATGCTGGATCAACATATCAGGTTCCTTGAGAACAAATGGTACATGTTACTCAGATTTGAGAGGTGTGTGCATCAGCGACTTGACAAACAAGATATGTTTGTGCATTTCTGCAGAGGTAGTTTTTTTTTTTTTTAAAGCACATCTGATGTCCTTGAGTAAGCAACAAACCAAAACGTTCCAAAAAGTTCTACAAAAAGCTCAAGTTTACTGATGTTTTTGGCTTTTGCATGTAGAAACTGAAAACAGCGACGGGGGAGACCTAATAATGAAAAAACTGACAGAAAGTTGCATTCTTAAAGCATTTATATGTAAATTAGAATGTGTGCTGATATCCATTTAAAAGCAAAGAAAACCCAAAACAGTTCCAGCTATTTGCATTTCTGAGGCTGACCATACACTGGCAAATATTATAAAGATGCAAGATCTAATCCATCCACAGCTTTGATACAACGACTATGATTAGCCCAGGGAAAATGGGCCCCTTACTGACAACTAAGAGGCAGGAGAAACCAGAGTCTCTGGGAAATCACAGGAATAATAATACCATACCTGCATATTAAACTGGAAGCATGCAATGGAGCAAAATAACAAAACAAAACACAGTTGTTAATAACAGAAGCTGAATGGGTTAGTGCGTGGGAGAGCTCTGATGGCGAGACGAGGATCATTTTGCTCCCACAAAAGAGAATTATGTAAATCAGAAAGCAGGGCTGAAAATGACATTTTCGACAAACAAACCTCGGCTACAATATAGAACCTGCTGCTTTAGCTTTTAAGTGCCTATTATGTGAAGAAAGCAAGCGGAGAACAGATTTACAACGGTCAACTCTGAAGAGATATTCTAGTCTCGAACAACCAAAGTTGTTACTTCTTCGTGTTAGGTTGTGTCCATCATACTTAACACTGCACGTACCAGGTTGCTGAGATGAGGAAACAGTATCGCAGTATTAGCAAGACATCAGGCGCTGGCTTACAGAGGTGTGGCGACACCACAAATATTGCAAGTTTCAGCCAATACATTTAGTTTAAACACACATAATTCAATGTATAGTGCAATTATTGACCAGCAAAGGTTGAATGATCTTCTGGTCAGAGTTACTTGGAGAGGATGAGATTGACAAAGCTGCGCGTCCTCTACAACCATCATTCTAGCGAAGGCAAAGACGCTGATCAGCGAGTGACTTACTCTAGTGACCTCACAGCAGTGTGGTCAATGGAGTCAGCTCGGCCAACAGGCTCAATCCGTCCGTTTTCTTCTTCTCTTGCCGCTTCCTCCTGGAACGAAACAAAAGGAGAGAAAAAAGAAGAATTTGGTGTGAGTGACACTCAAAAAGCACAAGAAGACTTGAGCCTGAATCTCTTTTACATAAACAGATTAATCTGAAACATTCAGCTCAGCCACCAGATTACAAGTGTGAGGTAGATGAATCCTGTTTTAGTTCAAGGACTGAATGATGTCCATACGACTGTTGGCAACACACACCCATGACTAAATGTCTGCAGGATGAAACCGCATACACAATTTTCCAGTTTCTCTTGCCAGCCAATGAAGTGGTTGACAGTCACTCACATTATCTATGCTTTACAGAAAAATGATGTTGTCAACAGGCTACACAGCATTTTCTGCCACTCCAGTTGGTCCATATGTCACACTGGGCACTCGTGCTCGGCCATGAGTTGGCCAACGTTCACGTCAGTTGAATGCAGTCCAAGAAGCGTATGGTTTCTCACAGACCTCAGATGTGCGGCTATGATCTAGCAGCAGGTTTTCAAGACAGACTTCAGAGATCAGGAATGCATAACCGGCGTGTCAACGTGTTGAAAATGTGTCAAGTTAGAGAACCGAACCTCCGTTATATCTTCAGGACCTAGTGTCATTTCCTAGTTGGTACAACAAACAGACAAGACCACGATCAACGCTGCTGGATTAGGCCATTTACGAGCCAATATTCCTCACCCATCTTGTTTCCTGCCTTTCTGTTTGCATGCTGACACAAAAACAGTGCCGTCCACCACCCAAAAAGTCTTAAATGCAAACCTGATGTGGCCAAGAGGAGCAGACCAGAGGAGGTTTTCCACAGCCATAAAAATACATGCCCTTTACAGCCGTACGCCATCAAAATTACATCGTCTTTGTTCTCTTCTTGTATTAACTGTGGACACTTTGTGCGTGTCAGTTTGGACAGGGAACTTGACATTCATGACACACACGCGTGCACAAACACACACAAGGTGCACCGAGAGGAGAAAAATGAGAAGCAGAGAAAGAAGGTCATTAAAATTTCAGGGCGACATTGGAGAGGAGAGAGGAGCGAGCGGCCGCGGCAGCAGAGGCGCAGGCCTCCCCGGCAACTGGCCTCATCAGTATGAAAATGAGCCTGCTGTTACCGTGGCTGCCGTACGGTTGCCATGACACTTTGGTTGCCTTGAGGACATGGAGCTACAGGGCAGCACACGAGTGTAAGCATGAGTGTGAAGAACTTTCGGCTGCTGTCTTTTAATTTAAGTCGTCTTCTGCCAGCCCGAAGTGCTGACTGTAACAGTGAAAACAGAAAAGTCAACAAACGTGACAAATGCAGTATACGCATTATTTACAAACAGACAAAAACCTGAATTGTCAAGGACTCTAGATAGTTAGAAAAGTTACAGGAATTTAGATATTAATTAAATGTCTTTTTATATTTACAGGGATACACACCTGGGACTCTGAGGACGTACATTTCTTTTATTTTACACCTTGTTTTGTTTTGGTCTATGCCATCCAGGGACCAGGTTAGGAATAAGCGTTCAAACACTAATGACTAATGCTGAAATCTAATGCGTCTCATACTTGGTGAAATCGTACAATTCTGGGACTCCACCCATTAAAACCACTGAGCACCTCTAATTGAAATTTAGCTCATTTCACCATGCCCACCTCTAAATTTCCCAGTGCACTCCCAGTCTTCCTGCTAATAAAGTGTGGCTGTGTGGAGCTTTAAACCAGACAACCTCTGTGTCAAACTGACCCAACTTCAATGTCAGGGCCAATCGCTGGCGATTTGACTAATACACTGAGACAAAACCACACTAGGAGCATAAGCATTGCTTTGCACTGAACTTTGCACCCTGAATTCTTCCAGGTTAGTCCATCAGCACCAAGATTTACTTTAACCTCATGAAAAACCTTTGGCCAAACCATCACATACAATTATTTCATCATGCAGTGGGAAACACTGATGAAAAACAGCATCTTTTACACCACATGAGCAAAACCACTGCTGACCACATTGCTTTTAGCAAGATTTGGTTTTGGTCACAGATTTGGCTACCTGTGACCGTTTTCTATTCTAAATTTGAAGAGATGCATAAAGCTTAAACGTTTTGATCCATAGACATTCAGCTTTCTGTTTCAGGATTTAGTTTTTCTTCATATCAGCTTTGGCACTCGACTTCCCTGCCACTTATAGCAGGGATCATCACACATCAGCTCCTTGTTTCAGCGTCGAAAGAGGCTTTTTCTAGCAACTGTTCAGAAAATCCCCTACCAAAAAAAGTACTGCTTTGCAAAAATTGTAATTGTAATTGTTGTTGAGCTAACTGCAGAACAAACGTTTCGCAAGAAATAAAAAAGGGCTTACTTCTAACATTATTTCTGAAAATCCCTGAATCCCCCCAAAACAAGGTATTGAAAACATGATCATTAGTGTAATAACACAAAGTATAAATAACGTGCTTTTTACATCGAAGCCATTAGCCAGCTAACCTCTCCATGCAACATTTATTTAGCATCCAAGTCAACTTTTTATTCATTCCACTGACTCTCTCTGGGTTTTTGTACAAGACATGATATATGCTACATACAGTGCAGAATAGCGCAGGACAGTCTTATGTCTCATCGCTGTTTTGCCCAATTTGTGTGTGAACAAGCTGTGCAACACAATGCAGTTTACACAACCACCACCAACAGTAATACAATTGATTGGAATTGGAATCACTGATCTTCCATCACATATGCATCGATAAACAACAGCAAACATGTTAGACATGCTGACAATTTGTAATCCATCCATCCCCCTTACAGTAGTGCAGCACTTACAACTTAGACAACTGCATCATAAATGCAATAAAGTTTCAGTGCTATATTCTGCAACTTTTAGTGTGGCTGTATCTAATAATATTCAATATTCTCTGCATCATCAAATAAGAAATTTAGTTCAAAAATGGCTCAATGAAGAAGAACATTAAAGTGTTCTGCTTCAGTCTCCTGGATACAGAGTTGATAATATAAGCACTATGGGGAACACTATAAAGAAGCCAGCGTGGCTCTTAAAAGAGCTCTCTCTGATCGGTGGAGAGAAGCACCGAATTCCAAGTTTTTTACATGATCATAAAGAAGTTATGTAATAATAATAATATTTTAAAAGAGAACATTCTAATGTGTCATTTTGACATTGCAGAAAAACTCTTCTATAAAATGGTGCAAACCTATGATCTAATCCTCCACTGAATATTTGCCAAAACCATGCAGCCTTGTTCATGTGCGCATTAGAAAGAAAACACACAAAAACCAGAGCAAAAAACCCAGCAGGCAGAGAAACAATAGCACCTCAGAGCGCCTAGTCCTAATACTATTCAACACTTATCAGGAGATGAGGAAGTGAGGCAGGGGGACATCAGAGGGGGGAGAGGAGTCGCTATCTGGGGAAGACCAAATGAGATCCACATTCATCACAGCACACGCTGTTTTATTTCATTAGAGGAACAAAATGAGAGACATTTATAAAAGACAAAGTGTGCCGGGAAGAATGTATTAACAACATCATATTATTCATTCATGGCAACTCCCATGGGCTAATGTGCATAGATGGATTTGCCAGTTGTCGTCAAATAACATCAACACAATAGAAAGTTTACTAGTGAAACATGGATAACGCCATCTGCTGATGAACTTTCTGTGAAATGACTGAAAGCTTCAAAAGAGATGATGGGAAGAGACGTGCAATTAAAAAAAAAAAAGGAAGTACTCGCTGTAAAGAAAAAAAAACAAAAAAAAATCGTTTTTCTCAGACAATTTTGGCGACAACTTGATTCGACCGGTTTAATGGAACAAATTTTCTTTTTACTTCGGCATCCTTTTCAGAAGTCCAGCTGGAGACACTCTGAGAGGCATCGCCACACTTTGCAAACCACACAATCAAGACGTCGCCCATTCCCGTTGCTGGGAGGGGGCCGAGCGAGCAAAGCAAAGGATAGAAGCATTAATAATTCAGGGTCGAGTTGGGGGGTTAATGGCTAGCAGGCAGACAGGCAGGTACGAGGGCCGGCGGCCGATGTGTTTTCCAGCCGAGTCATTGCTTGTTTCCTGGATGTGGAAAAGTAGAGGCAGGCAGGCAGTTTTCAGGCCCGGGGGCTCATTAAAGATTAATAGGAGAATCCATTGGGGTCTGTCCTTTCTATCTCTCAGACTAAATGAAGTGGTCTGCACCTGGTGTGTATGCATGGGAGGGAGACTGAGTGGAGTATTGCTGCACTTTAATGAAGTGTTGCCCACTCCCCTGTCCTGCCACTTTGACCATACTGTCACTTACGAACTGATGCGAATGCACACATAAACACACACGCAGACAGATAGAGGAGTGAGTGTTATTTGCAGAAACGAGTACAACTTTCTGAAGACGCTAACACAAATCTGCAGAGACGTGGCAGAAATGTTAAATGTGACAGTGAAGCGTAAATGTTTAAAATCAGTAACAACCGTAGTTACAGTCATTTGTGGCATCGTACCTGGATCCTTTCATTTCTTTGAAACTCGCATTAAAATTTTAAAATCCCGATCCATTTAAATATGAATGATCGTGTCTCCGGAGTACGGAAAGTTTTTGATCATTAGGTTTGATGTTAAAGCTTCCCATCATAGTGACAACCTCTGAGAAAGACTTCACAGGAAGTGCTTTGAACTGGTGCAGCGGTGAGAAGCGTTGATTTGCTTTGTCAAGCTGACTGTTAGCAGTGCCAATTAAGTCAAGTCAAAGTTTTAAAAAAAGAAAAAAAAAAGAATCATACAAAGTGGCGCCTCACATAAAAATCAATCTTTGCAAAATGCTGCATTTTTAAAATCAGTAAAAATAAACAGCCGGTTCAGGAATAATGAAATTGCCTTTATGATGGCCTTTAGCAAAGTATAAATAAAGCTTTATATGCACACAGGCAGGCTAATCAGGCATTCTGTTCTTGGCAATTTATTTTTTAGATTTTAAAAACAGAATAAGACTATATCAGGCTGCCTGTGTTCAGTTGCAACCGCTGGTCAACATCCATGACCTGTCAACTTAGGTGGTCTTATATGATTAGTGTTACATACTGGCTACTGTGCAGCAAATATGCAGTTTTAAACAGTAAAATTCAAAAGGGCACTCCTTAAAATCTCAAAAGCCAACGATAAAAATATAAATATATCACAAAATATCATCAAAATATAGCACCTTTTTATTTTCAGTTTCATTATGATACGAGGTCTAAATCTTTACTTTTAAAAACACTTACAAATGAATGGTGCTCATTAATATGTGATTGCCTCTGTTTTATTTCAAAATGTCATAGATACATGCAGTTATATTGCACAGTCCTATTACTTCGATGAACATTCCTTTTCAAGATAACCAATGCTACATTAAAACACAAGCACACAAACATTTATCTGTGTTAACTGGTATCTGTGTCCTCTCCAGCAGAACTCCATATGTTCCCAACCGGATGAAACACTGAACTAAAGACTATAAATTAGCCTTAACCTTTAACCTCTAACCTGAAAGCCACCACACACCATCTGTGGCTGACAGACAGATGAAAGTTAAAGGTGGACTTCAAATAAAGCTCCAGACCATCTTTGCAGCATTCGGTCTTCTGTGAGCTCAACACAGCTGCTGTAAGCTTTTAAGCTCTTTTTCCCCTCATGGAAAAATCCTGTAACGTTGGAGATAATGATGTGATAGACTTTAAAACAGAGAACTGGTTTGTTAGCATTAGCACTTTGCCTAAAATAACTCAAGCAGAGCAACTCATACACAAGGCGAAAGTGCTTCAATAGAATGAGAATCTTTCCTTAAAGACAGACAATAACAACAACACCACAAAACCACTAATAGTTTCTGGGGCCGTGGCTGTGTGACCCTTTCAGGAGGAAATAAAAACAACAACAACAAAAAAACATCTACTCAATTTCTGGGTGAGTTAGACAACAAATACAGACAGCTTCAGATTTTCACCAGAACATTTACTGAAAGCACTCAAAAGGTTCATTAGAGGCCACCTGAATGAACTCACACATTTCATCACGTCAAGGGATGTAATGATCAAACATGGCTGCACATGACCTTCGATGTCTTATTCACATTCTGGCAGAGAGGAGGCAAACATCCAGCTGAGAGGATAAAAATAGCAAATAGTAAAAGAACACTAGCTCATCTCATGTTCAGCTTTACTAGCTTTAAACATTTGATGCAGGATCAAATAAACTCGTGTCCCTGATAAGTTTGATATTGTGCTGCACACAGTCCAATCCATCCTGACACAGAGACGTATAATGAATGCTGATGCTTGTCTCCGTGCAAGACCACAATGCATCATTAAAAGCAAGCTTTCAATTACAGATCCCTGCACTAATTCAATTAGTCTCCTTTGAAGACACTTTGATAATGGGATCCAGACGGGCGGACGGCATCGTCAATAACTCGAGGATTTATTGAGCCAAGGGGACGTTATCGGAGTTTATATCATCCCGGCAGCCTGTCGCGGTGCTACACAAGGAGAGGAGAACGCTACGTGTTCGCGTGAATTGTGCGGTTTTGCATGAAGGGCATATTGAAAAATATATAGAAGATTTCAAAAGATAACGTGAAATTTTGAATGTATTTCACTTTCAAGGACTTTACTTTATCTTTAGTGTATGCATCTTTGTGGTGTCACTTCTCTTAAATCCTGGCACAGAGAAGGATTTGAATATTTTTCTTGCTCTTAAATGAGTCCTAAACAATTTGCTGTAAGAGTTTCCCGTATTTTGACATGGCTGAACAGTTCCTCCAGTGTAAGGGGAGGAAATGTTCCCTTGTTCTAGTGAGTGGTGCTTGTTAAAAATGGAATAACAATATTTTATTGTGTTTCTGTATTGAATTACAATGAGTGTTAACTTAACTGGTCCTCCTCAACTTTTAAAAGCTTGTTTTGCCTGATCGTTTAAACATAATATGAACAAAGACGACCTTAACTTCAATCATTTGAGTTCCTTTGGTCTCAGCCCATTTCAGTTGCTTTGGGACCATTAAACCGGTTTATGGCGTCATGCTATCTGCCCATAGGTTAATGTTGCCATTGGGAGGTCACCCAGTGGTTTTTGAAGTCCTGCTTTGAAGCCTCGGTTTAGTGTGTGCATCTTTTTTTGTTTTGTTTTTTTACAGCCTGGGTGGAGGGCAAAGTGCATCGATACACTGTATTGGTCTAACATACAGAAAACAGATACCAGCTCATTTCTGCTGAGCAGCATACAAATGAAATCCTGTATGTTCTATTTTTGGTGGACTTGCTCAGGCTTTTGTCAGATAATTGCATTAAATGTATCCTATAACACCAACACCACAAGCATGGCTGTTTGCCCAGTACAGTGATTCTAATTAGCCGAGCAGAAAGGTAGCCGCATGCGTTAGCATCCACCTGTCAGTTACAGCAACCATGACATATATAATGCAAACTTTCTATAGCCAGCGATGTTTTTGTATCAAACTGTAACATGTTTATTTTATTTCATTTCTGCTCTTGTGAGTCTACGTGGACCTTCTTGGTTTTGTAGCCTTAGTCAGGTTTACAGTGTTATCCAACACTATTAGGATGAACTAGACCACATATAGTAAACCAGGCCCCACATTAAAGTTCAGGGTTCAGCGTTAATAAGATGAAATCGGCTGCATTTCTTTGGTCACGTCTGTTATCTCTGGGTTCTGTGTCTGCAGCGCCAGGCTGGCATGGATCGTTTCCCCCAGCTCAGGATTATTTCACAGTGACTCAGTCCCAGCCAGCTTTCCTTTGTTGCCAAACATCCCCATCAGTTTGATTGATCTGCGTAGTTCTCTCACCGGCTCCTGTGAAAGCGTTAACTTCTATTCAATAGCAACAACACGTCCATTCACCAGATGTGGGCACATTATCTTCAACCCATCCTTGCACTGCCACAGCTTTACGATGGTCCCATCTTCAAACTGTTGGGTTTCAGGCGTGGTTGGACTGGTGGCAGCCGTACTACAGATTCCAGCTCAAAACTAGGAGATGCAGAGACCGTTATTCCTCAAGAAAATTCCTTATGCAGGAAAATTCTGTGCCGGTTACAGTGCCATCACTCCCAATCCACAGTCACCTTCTTTGAAATCATCTCCCTCCCTCTTAATGCCTCTTTCTAAAGGCCTGCTGATACAGCGCACTTCCAAAACACTCTCTTGTGAAGGTCGTTTGCACAGTCTCTGATTGTGACCCTTATCAAAGAAGCTACTTTTCCTTCTTTCAATGCAAATATAATTCTTTCTTTGAATGTAGAGGTCATCCTCATCAACTCTCCATATCTGATGTCTCCCGATGAGCCCGATGAGGAGGAGTGTGTTTGACGGGCTAAATGATTTCTCAAGGCCAATCTGCAGAATAGTCACTCTTCTCATTTCTTCTCTATATTTGATGGTTTCAGGTAAAATTATCCTGTGTGTTTTCTTCTGATTTATACACGTCTCACAGGGCTGGATTGTAAGCCCTTTATTTAGACCGGTAAATAAAACATTAAAAAACTCATCCCCTCCTTGATCTTACTTGATCCTCCAGAAGAGTGTGTAAATGTTTATATTTTCCATTTTAATGTGTTCAGCTTTCCTGATGGTAGGATATTTTTCTTCTTTCTCCTGGAAGGAAATCTTCCCTTCTTTTTTTATAATGTATTTTTTTCGATGTCCTCCCTCTGCTGCGCTCTTGTAACCTCGAGATAGTCATAACATTTTTATAACTTTGCAGACTTTTAACTTTAACTCTTTTGAACAAAAGTATTGTGTTAACTCTTTAGGTTATTCCATTACTGCCAGTCCCTAACAGCTCTAGGTCCCCATGGTTCTGGTGAAAGGCCTTTGCAGAACAGTGGAGACTATGGTGACTGTGATTTTCTAGGTAAATGTACAAAATCACATTCCAGAAAAGTTTAGGTGTCTTTGAAGGCCAAAAAAAAATGCTGACAGTAACGGCACGTCCTTTCCTCGGCCCCGTCTCCACACATACAGCACTGTTTCTGCGACACTCATGTACCTCATGGAACTACAGGAGGCAGCAGTAATATCGGCGCGCACAAAATGAGACTTCCAGCACTTCCTAAATTACCGCAGAGCCGCTGTAGCAATCCACTTAATTCAACTGCAATTTCTCCGATCCAATTCAATCAAAGTGGCTGGGGTTGGTGGAGGGGTATCAGCGCACCAAAATATGCAATGCAATTTACTCAAACATAATAGACAATGGAGGCCTCATCAGGAATCAAAGCAATTTCAAAACTCACATTTTAGAAGAGATGTCCCCTAAGAGCTCAGTCAGTCTCGTTTGAAGTAAATTTGTGGGTTGTGTTAAAAACGCTCGTATTGTGAGTCTGACTGAAGACGCGGAGGAGGGCAAAGGGGAGGGTTTCCCTTTTAAGCCAACTTTATTCCTTTCCCAAAGTTATCAGATGTAGTCTACAAGAAAAATAAGTGAATACAAAGGTTACAGAGAGGTGTATCAGTATTCCTCCAGAGATTGAAGGGGAGATGAAGCGAGTGATGGGACAGAGAAATGAAAAACTACAGAATAAAAGGAACAGTAGATTGAGGGAGTGACTCAAAGGATGACAGAGAGGCAGATAGCGAGACAGACAAAAACGCATTACACGAGGGACAGAGAGCCACGACAAACCTCGTTCAAAGGATGACAAATGACACTTTGAAAACTCCCAGCTATAAATCTGAGGGGATTCTGAGATCTTCTGACATTTTACAATTTCACACTTTTGGCTGTCAAAACAAAAAAGAAGCTGAAAGTTTGAGGTTCTCCGGATGTGTCAATCATTCAAACGGAGTATTTAGAAATACTAAAGGAGAGTCGCACGAGTGAGCTGGAAATACCACCAGGGGGTTAACTATCTAATGTTTGCTGTGGGGGTTATACCTGCCATTGTCACTCCTGAACACATCCTGAATGGTGACGCGACATCCACTGATATGAGCCACACAGAGTGGAGGTGCGAGAAACAGGAGGAAGAGCGAATGTGTTCGACTTTAAACCATATGCATCCCATATGGAGAGTCGAAATATGTGGCAACTGGAACAGATCAAGCCTACACACGTTGCACTTACTTGCATATATAAACTTTGAAGTGCAATTCATTCCATGTAGAGAGCAAATAAAGGGGATGGGGTGCATATGCGTATGTTGCAAAAACGTGCTGCATAAAAGTAACGAGGCACGGTGCCATTGCTGAAATTTTTGCTGTTGCGCGTGTCAGCTTCTAAAGGTTTTAACTCAGGAAGCTAATCAACATGAATGCTCAAAATAATGAGCAGCGCAAGCATGTTCAGTTGGACAGAAAAAACACAGACTGAGTCTGCTGAGGAGGGCTGCGTAATTCTTTTAAACTGACCTCCCGGGCTGATTAAGCTGCTGATTGATCTTTTAAAAGTCACGAAAGAACTGTCAACTTCAAACATACCATGATTCTTTGCATAAACAGTACATACCAGCTGATTACACTGAAGCTTTCTGAGCAAGCTCTGCACTAATGCAGCATGTTCAAATCTCTGCAAGTAAGTTCAATTTCAGACAAATATCCTGACAGAGGAAGGAAGTGGCGAACACGTTTGAAGCAATATTTACTTCCTGGACATTCTAATGGTGTTAGCGCAACGAAGCGTCTTTTATGTTGGTAGTTTTCTAAAATTATTCACCTGGAGACAGAACACAGCTGGAGTGGCGAGGGTATGGGGAATGTTTTAGAGCATGAAGAGTAGATATCATTTATAACAAAATAATCAGATAATGAACCCAAGTACTTCCTGATGTTACAACGTCAACCTTTTAGCTGCCACAGTAACAAAAACCCAAACAGCGTTTTCTTTATAGAAATTTACGTCAAACTTGAAGAAGTTTTTATTCATTTGTGTGCTTTCATCAGAGGTCTTAGAGCTACCGCAGGTCTAATCTTCGTGGTGTATTCGCCATATGCCCTTACAACAGAGCAGCATGGGCCGTGGCCAGTCACACAGCTTGTTATGTGATGCACCATTTACCAAGATGACACTCCCGATAGAGCCGCTGCAATAGAGCAAAATAACAGGTAAAGCTGACCAAACTACCCCTCTGAGAGGAAGGGAGCTATAGATAATAGTGACAAGAAACACACACACACACACACACACAGCGGTAGAGATGTCAGATTGAAAGCCATTATTCTGACTGACTCAAACTGTAATGGCTGCAGCTGAGAAGAGTGTGTCTATATAAACAAGTCAAGGGGAAAAACAAAACTTCTCCCTATCGTCTCCCTCTGGCTTTTTCCTTCCTGCAGCAATGCGTTCGGTACCTTCAGCAGAACTTCTGTAACTCTCACAGCACCGTTGATGAGTCAAAAACTTTAGCTGAGCTATGACTGAATATAGTGCATATATAAGAGTGTTTATTCTTACTATTAAAATTCAGGGAACTGTAATTTAAATTAAGCCCCAATTTCAAAATTTGATAATTTATTTTTACATTTTAGAAAAATCCACCTAGGGCTTACAGCATGTCACACATTTGAAATTTTTTGGTCTTGTCAACTGATGATTTGCATTTATTATAAAGTTTTCTGCATGTTCTGGACCCTTTCTGGACAGAAATCAAAACTAAGCTAATTAACAAATTGAAATTCTCGTGTTTTGCAAATGAGGGCAAAATGAATTAATTTGTAGTGAACTGGCAAATCACTCTGGAGGCTAAAGCCCAGGGATGAAAAAAAGTTTCATCTATATTCACTATTACAGTTTTATTCAGATGGTTAGAAAAATGCACTTTGAACCTGCTTGCAGGTTTTGAGATCAGCTGTTTTGGATGTGTACTCGTCGTCCTTCATTTCAGGACAATCTGCTCGACTCTTCGGTGGGCAGGTTTCATTTCCAGAGCACAACAGACGTCAATAATCAGCTCTGTCTCTCTTTTGTCAGATCTCTGATTCTCCTCTGATAACAGCTGGCACCTGCTGTTGTCATCCTTCTCATCTGTCTTTGATCGTTTTATAGACCGCCGATAAACTCTGTTGCTCACGGAGCCCGTAGAGCGCTGCAGATGTACAAAACTGAGATCCTTATCTTGGATTTCAGTCTCTGCTGTATGTGTTTCTAACCCTTCCTGAACATCAACAGGCAACAGGTGGATTAAGTTTTGAGAAAGAGCTACCATCTGTCCAACCAGCGCAGGTCTCTTTTAGGTGTAATTACTTCTTGGTAGCAGGTGAGCAACATGGAATTACATGCTCGCGTGTGTGCCTGCAATGTCCTGACAGCAGCTTGCAGCCTAAGATGGAGCTCCCTTTGGGAAAACTGTGTACCCACAAGAGGGGGAGAGCTGTCTTTCATCTCTCCTCCGTCTCTCTGTTCTGGCTCTCTCCCTGCGTCCCTCCCGGCTGGAAAAGATCTGGGCTCCCACAGCTCTCTGTCATATTAAAACCAAAAGGTGATGAGGAGTGGAGGACCAAAGAACAGACAGAAAGAAAAGAGAAATGAGAGGAGTCAAAACAAAGGGACTGATGTGAGGACGGGATATAAAGAGCAAAGAGAAGAGGAGGATCAATAGAGAGAGATGAGGAGCGGGATCTGTGAGAACGGAAAGATGAAGTGAAATGGAAAGTTTTTTGGAGTTACGATGTGTCGCTCTAAAAAAAGCTGACGCTAATTCTACTCAACTAAACGTCTTCCTGATTGAAGCAGAGGAAGAAAAAAAGAGGAGGGGGGTGTTTAAGCAAAGAATTTGTTCAATCAACAGCAGCGGAAGCACATGTCAAATAAACAATGATGAATATGTGAGATTGGATTTCACACGTGGAGACGTTTGTAAATGAAGGACGGAGACATGCAAGTCAAACACGGGCGGTTATTCCAGGTGGCTTTGAGGCTGTAAGCGTGATGTCCTTGTCCTTCAGTCATGTGTGAAAGAAACTGTTACTGTAACCTTCTTATTATTACAACAGCAACATCACTCCTCCTCAGAGGCCTTTAGAAATACAGGAAAAAGAATAAAATGAAGCCATCTCTCTGTGTATGAATATAATTAATAAAAACAACTCCTCCCACGGAACATGAAACAACTACTACACAAAATTAACAACCACACTGCTTAAACAAGCTAGCAATAGCTGGTCACAACCAGCAGACCGTCATTTCAAGGTCACTTTGATCATGTTTGGCTAAGTACATAAACATCTGAGACTTCATTCTCACAGTTCAAGTCTGTTTAAAGTTGAAACATGAGCTGCAGAAAGGCCAGCTTTGGCTCTATGGGAACAATACAGAATTAAAAGAAATTTCTGTAAGCACATGTGAGCTGGCAATGGGACTGATAGCATTATTCTGCTTTTAACCTCATGATCATTGAGATGGATGATAAATAACTGCCAGTATGTTAACACTGCAAGCTCATGGAGATATTCCATATACTTCCTGGATCGTATTTCAACTTCTCACAGTGTAAGAAGAGCCTCCTGTTAGACATAGCCAGTCTTGTCACAATACCAGATTACTAGATATAAATGAATTTAATCTTTTGTTCACAAGTATGTGAAAGAAAGAGGAGGTGGTATGACAATTAGGTAGATATGTCCTTAGATAGTAAACATGCCATATTACTCTGTCATTAGTTACAATTGCATAACTGGCAATATGTCAGTTACTTGACACATGCCTCTTTGTTCTTATCTTTAGCTCTTAAAAATCAAACCTTTTCCTCTGTGTGCGTTTTGTTTTATATTTGTATTATTTGACTGTAAGATTCCCCCCAGATATGCACCCAGACCTGGTGACTGTGTGAAAAAGGCAAATAAAAGATTTCATCTTCATCTTATCTAGCAAAAATTAAGCCAGAATGAAGGTGCAGTGTGCGAAAAACAAAGTACACTCAATGATTTACAACTTGTAGAAGTCCCTTTAGCAGTAATAGCTTAAAGTAAGCATTTTCTGTGCTCTTTTCATATTATTAGATGAATTTTGGCTCTTTCCACAACCTTGCTTTAGTTTATTGAGATTTGTCTGCACAGCTCTGTTATGGTCCTGCCTCAACATTTCAATCAGGTTGAGGTCTGGATTTTGACTGGACCATTCACTTGATTCTGTCTTTATTCTTTTTCCCACCAGCCATTCCTGCTGTAGATCTGCTGATGTGCTTGGGATCCTTGTCCTGTTGCATGACACACTCTGTCAGACAGATTGAGTCTTTGGCATACAGAAGTGGTCACGGTCAACTCAATGACTGCAAGCCTCCCAAGTCCTCTGGCTGCAAAGCAAGCCAAAATCATTGCCCCTCCACCATTTAGCCTGACAGTTTAATGTGTGGCCGTTTGTGCTGACGTTTTCTATGCTAACTGAGGCCTGTAGAGTCTGAGATATAGTTCTTGGGTTTTTTCAGGATTTTTTGCAGGTTCTCTGAACAATGCACGGTCTGACCTTGGTGACTTGGTGAATTTGGTGGGGCATCCACTCCTGGGAAGCAGTCTCAAATGTTTTGCTCTTGCGAATAATCTCTCACACTTTAGAATGACGCACTTCAAATAGTTCTGAAATGTTCTTACAACCCTTCCCAGATTGATGGACAGCAACAATTGCTTCTTTATGATCATTGCTGATGTCACTGTGTTAACACTTGAAGGCTCCAGTCCAGCAAACTGTCAAGAGTCCTGCTTTTCTAGGTGCGCTCACACTTGCTGATGATGAATTAATTAAACAGATCTGATTAGCGGCACCTGGCTGCTACTTACCACCTTAATTCCTATGGAAGCAGGAAGGGTAAACTCAGCTTTTTTCCACATTCTGCATTTTGGCTTAATTATTGTTAAATAACTAACAACATGGTGTAATAATTCACCTGAGGTTGTATTTACATCATCTTTAAGACCTGCAGAGGACCAGATTATTATTTCCATTATGTCCTAATACATAAAATGTCACAGCTGAAAGAGGGTGCACTTTCTTTTTCACATAACTGTATCCGTATACTATTCCTAGTACTCTTTACAAGTGTTAATGAAGCCATTTAGTTCTAGAAAAGCATAGTTTTATCTGTGCTGTGGAGATTTTTTGTTCTAAATTAGCACTACTATAAGTAAAAAGGAAAAATGTATAAATGACAGTATGCTGTGGTAGGTGTATGTCATGTCTGACGAGTGGACATCAAAGCTAATGAGCACAAATGTTAAGATGAGAAAGAAAGGAAAACTGATTGAATGAAAAGAAGACTGTAATTACCTACAGTGTGCATGGACATGAGGGTTATGATGTATGAGACAGAATAACAAAGTTCAAATTAAAATAATAACATTGGAAGAGTGAGAAGAAAAAAAGATTAGAGGCTCATTATAACAAGGTGACAGCAGATTAACACTGTTCACACATCTGCAAACACACACCTACAGCATTTATCGATACACTCATTTACACCACACCAACATATTGTACAAAAACAGAAGGAAACACCTTCAATCTAAGCTCCACAGCAGCACCTACTGGTCGCTTGCACAGAATCTGTTTGCACTGATCGTACTGCTTTCACCCATCACTTTCATCTGTCTTATTAACGCACAGACACACACACACAGACTCTATAGTATGCACCCACAAATCTCCTGAACCATCACACAGAAAATGATATGTACACCAGACAGCTGCACAAATGAAAAAAACAAAAAACAACAAAATAAAAGAAAATCATATACACAGAGACACAGACATGCCACAAAACTTGAACATGCAGGTTTCAGTGCACATACGAACACAGTCTCACACAGTCTGAGGTGATTTATGACTGTGCGGCTCAGGTTTGCATGATTTATCCTGCTAAAGCTGCACTGTGCACCTGAGGGACTCAACCCTCCACTACACACAATGCATGGAGGCTTGTTAACAGCAAAGCAGCAGAGGAATGTGCGTTTGTGTGCGTGCTTACACATTTTTGTTTTTGTGCACACTTCGAGTGTAATTTGCTTTTATTGTGTAGGTGTGCACACGGCCTTGATCACTCTGGCTAAGGAGTGCCTTGAATCCATAATATAAGTATAAGGTACTTCTGTGTTTTAATGAAATCTTCGTGTACGTTTATCATGTGGACGGATCATAACATTGTGCTAGTATCTGCAAGCTTGCAATGTAGCATGTTACTCGTGTGTAGCAAAGCTCACAGTGCAGATATGCAAAAGCACTGACATTCCTGCACAGGTCTGTAGGTGTGTGAGCAGATCCACCGTCAGAATGTCTGTAACAACAACATCCCCAGTGAGCCGTGTGAAGCCTCCATCCCACCATGAAAGATAACCTGGTCCCCCAGCAGTCTAATGGCTGAGGACACGCAGCAGCAAAACAAGCTTCTGTGATCGCTGCATCACATGCTGTGATACACTGAGCTGCTTTATGCTACCAAGGATTTTTTTTCTTTTAATATTACATTTTGAAAAAAAATTCTCAGTTTTTTTAAAGGCTACAGCCAGTTTAATGAGGTCTGTACTGTTTCTGAGGCCATGGCGGCTGCAGCTTTGTCAGTAGATAGTCTGTAGCGAGCACCCCTGGAGCTGCTGATAGAAAAATCAAAAGCATTTTCTTCCAAAATCATTTGACTTTATGTTATAGTTGTCTGGAAAGAAGTCTTGCTATCAAATGGTAATTGTTTTAAACTAGCCCACAGTCCACCACTCACCTAAAAGTATGAAACAATCCTAATAAGAATACGGAGTAAGCAGATTACTCCTTCTAATCGTGGCATAAATATGCAGATACAACAACAATTGTAAACAAATTAAATAAGTAAATAGAATTAAAATTGTTTACGACTTCAACTAATAGAAAAAAAACCCCCAAAAACAACATTATGCCTGAGTTTAATGATATGTATGAGTGTTAGAAATGAGTTGAGAAGAGAAACTACATTTCCTGCATTAACACTATGGAAGCTCCAGCTCTGGGTATCAGGAATGTCAAGGGAAGGGCTCCAGGCATATTACACATGCACAGAAAGAAGCTCACTGCGGTCCTGTGAGTTGTTCATCCCAGTTCTCAGTTATTGAATTTTTAGGTAGAAATAAAAGGAGCCTTTATTTGAATTGTAAAATTGTGAGTTGGAGTTCTTTACTTTTTTTATCCACCAATCTGATCTTTTTTTTTTTAAAATCAATTTATTACAATTTATTAATTTGCTGACATTTAATGGACAAATAAACGCAGACAAATATACAGTTTTGTATCAAAACTACATACAAGTGCAATTCACATAAACACAGATGCCAGATATTAAAAAGAAATACACCCAGTGCACCAAACAGAAGCAGACATGCACTGACCTGCAAGTCCTCAGAGACCGCCGTCGAAGACTGACCCTGACATGTTACAGTGAGAGTGTGTACGCGCGTGTGTGTGTGTGTGTGTGTGTGTGTGTGTGTGTTGTCAGGGATCAGCTCACTAACACTGCAGGTGGTTCAGTGGCTTTTGGTATTTCCTCTTAATTGGTTGATTTGCAACCCACTCAAAAACTGTTTGGATTTTTGACACCTGCTCACAGCTGACACACAAAACATACACACAACGCATACACACACACAGACGATGCCACAGACATGTTAATGCATAAACACACACGCACACACACAGATGCAAAGATCCATAAATGCCCTCACGACTCATGAATATACACACAAACGCAGACGGCAGCACAGTGCAGGCCTCTTTTCTCTGCATAGCCTCGGCACCTCCACCCGGCTCTCATTAATACACACTCGAATGACAGCTCGCTGTTGCCATGGCGACCCCCTACCTGTTGCCAAAGGAGGCTGGTAGTTTAGGGGGCTTGTGAACGCTGCTCAAAACTATTGCAGCTCAATTTTTTTTTTTTTAGCTGTGTGTCAGGAAGCTGCCAGTGCTGCTCCAGGCACGCACAATTAACCACTTTGGAACAGAGAATAGTTTCATTCATTTCAATGCAATTCAATCTGGCTCACTTCAGTGCAAAGCTATGCCCTGTTCTGTGCGTTTTGTTATGAGAGAGGCTGAATTCTCCTCAGGAGTAAAATAGGCCTACTCCAATATATGATGCTCTATTCTAATTCTTCTCTTCATTTTCGTACTCGTCTGTTCGACGTTATTCATTCTGGAAAGATAAGATGAAACTAACTTGAGGAAATTGCTTTGCTTAATTCATCATTCCGAGCTGCTCTATTCTAATTAAATCACTGCATATTCTATTCTTGCTCTGCTATTCTTCTTCACCACACCATTCTATTTTATATTGTTAACAAAGGTTTTATACACTGCTGGAAAATGGCTTTCTGGGCTAATTGTGCCGTGGAGGGATTCTTCTTGCTTCTCAAGAGGAAGTTTAGGAACTACACAGAAACTGTACATCCATTAAAAATACATGAAATATTCCAAATCAGCACTATTAAGAGAAGATGCTTAAAAATCACACCCTTGCTGCAGTTTCTCCCACAGGTTTTTATGCACCACGATAACTTTTCTTTTGGTCTATATTCTGCTAATGTGTGGTGTTATTTTTTAATGACCCATGGCTTACATGCCTGTGCAGCCATGTTGGCCAGGGATTGCTGGGGTTAGGGTAGGATGTAGGGTTTTAGCGTCTTTATGTGTAAAGTTTGCATGTTCTTGTGTATGCGTGGGTTCCCTCCAGGTACACCAGCTTCCTTCTAAAGCCCAAAGACACGCAGTTAGTGGGGTTAGGTTAACTGGTGATTCTAAATTGCCCATAGGTGTCAAGCTGAGTGTGAGTGGTTGTCTGTCTCGCTGTGTTAGCCCTGCGTCAGACTGGCAACCTGCCCAGGATGTTTCCTGCTGCTCGCACTATACATACACATACACATGCGCACACAGAGGTATGGACCTAAATGTTGTATGTTTAATTGGTAGTTAAATGTTGACCTTTTATAATATCAAAGGTCAAGCATATCCATGTTACACCTATATAGGTGATTTTTCTTGCTTCAGCACTGTGTGGGTGTGTACAAATGAATTAAAGCTGAAATCTCAGTCACTCACTTATTTAGTTGCATTCTTTAGGGAGGGGATTTTTTTACCTTGATCATTGTGATTTTCACATGGAGTCTAGTGAGATGGCTTTCCTTCAGCCTGAGCAAAGGTCAATCAAAAGTCTGTTACACTGTGTACGAAGACGGTGCTGAAAGTGACAACTGATAATTAAATGGCACCGTCTTGCTATAGTCAAAGTGGAAGTAGATGCTCATATTAAATGTTTTTAAAGTTTAAAATAATGATGGCATATGCACAGATAATCTCAGGATTCAGACTGCTCTCTTTTTGCACTCCTGGTTTTGGTTGATTTCAACAAGACTTTTCCCTTTATCGGTTACTAGATGAGCTGCACCCCAAGCACAGCACATGTTCTGTCGACTTAAATTTTTATCCAACACTTCCTGCTTTGACCTAGCTACTCTGCAGGTTTTCAAAGTTAATCAAAAATGCCTTTACTGTGGTAAAGCTAAATGCACTTAGCAACAAGGAATCCACATAAAAAAAATCTTTTTTGAACCCAACAGGAGGTAAAGGCACACGCTCACTTCACAGAGGGCTTTCATCAACAAAGCTCAGTATGAAGCTAGTTTTTCAGTTATGCTAATGCTAACACTATTCCACCTTAAAAGCATTGTTTTACATAGTAGATAAATCCAGCGGCACACTTCAACTTTAGTATAAGATAAATGGGTAATTTTTCAACTTTGAATCAAACAATTAAAAAAAATACAAATGCAAAGCTAAAAATGAACATTTGTTTTTACCTAAACAGGCAGCAGACTTTGTGCTATTTCATAATTCAGACATGATGTCTAAAGACAAAACTTCTCAGAGGGCCAGGTCTGGTTTAAAGGGTTGCATTTCTATATAAAACAAAGAAATGTCTCCTTTTCATTTAAATTCAGACTAACAAAATGAAATATAGCGATGAACAGTGTTTCGGTCAATGCAACAATAGAATAAGACAAACGAGAGCATTTTAAACTTAATAAAGCAGCAGTCACGGTCTATAATCAAGTGTATACCAGCAGCCTTTAGCTTCAAACACAAGCCACCCCATCCCCCTGGTCTGGTATATCTCATATTCTTTCATTTGATTACAGTAAAAGTCCGGAACAAAATCAAGGCTTTTCTCATCATGCACTAAAGTTGCACCATCCTTCCTGGAACAAAGTAAGCTAACTGGAGCTTAAATCAATGTGATACAACCCTGCACACAGAGGGTTCCCGTGCAGAGTCGGCCAACACAAGCAACTCGTGAGGTCTCAAGACTGCGTTTGTAACACTGCAAAAACCAGTCCAACTTTACATATGATGTAATGTAACAAGATTCAAACCGTTTCATTGGGTTTTTTTCTGCTCGGCCACACACACACACAAACACACACACACACACTCCACCTGAGCTCTTGCAGAGCTAGCACAAAAAAAAGCTGTCTCTCTCCATCACAAGGAGAGAGACAGCTTCAAATAAGACAGACACACACTCACACACTCCAAGGCCACACAGAATATTGTAGAGGGTCCTGTCATTGTGGGAGCTGTCAGGATGAACATATGGTTGGGGAACACGTGCTCGAGTGTGCATGTGTGTGACTTTAGGAGGGCAGATGGCTTTCAGCAGGTCATTAATACCAACTACACATCCTGCACTTATCCCATCACTTAATCCCCATCAAACTAAAACCTGTTGTAAGGCGGAAGGAGGAAAACGGCGCAGCCCCAAACTAATAAATGGTGACAACTTGTTGTACATTTAACCCATCAACCAGTTTACGAAAGACCTTATATAACAACAAAGGAAGCAACCACTTTAAGCTAAATGGCACTTTGCAGAGAATCTAAGTGCTTAAGACAATAAATCAACATTAATCCATAAACAGTTTCAAACTGCTTTTAAAGCTTCTGAGAAACGGGTTAAATTGTTCTGGCTATTACAGAACGAGCACCAGGAAATTATGACATATCACAGATTATTTCTTAATGAGGTTCCACCAGAGCACAGCGTAGGCAAGGTTTAGCTAATTGTAAAGCACATGTGCATGAAAACGAAAAACAAACAAACAAATAAATAGTTTGAATTTGTCACTTTTTTGTTGGGTGACAAACAAAAAACCAAAAAAAAAACGCTGATGATGTTGGATTTCTTCATGAGCATGAAGAAACGGCCTGAATGTTAATAAAATTCAACATTTTCAATTGGCCATGTGTTTAGCGTTAAGAGCTGACAAACCAAGAGACACAGAATCTAAATCCATTAAACGTGACGCATTCAAACCCAAGATTAGCTCATCTCCACAACCACACTTTGATGCTAGTCTTTATATGTTCAGTTTACACTATGGGCATTAAAGTGAAACATTTTAATGAACGCTCAGTTTTCACAACGATTGTGGATCAAAGCCGAATCGACTGCTTTGTTTACTTCCGTTTCATCTTCTGCATTACACAAGAGATCATCATTATTTCAACACAGGACTCGACTTTAAACCCAAGTCATCAAAGCTAAACAGTTCTACTAGTGCAAAGCTGAAAGGCCAACCAACAGAAAAACATCCTGAAGCTATGAAACTGAAAACTGTTCATTTCCAAACCGAATACAATCCAAAGGATACATGCAGATCATACAGAGTCATCAGTATTTATCGTGATATTCCGAAAAACTCCATGTTATACTTCATGGCATACATGACCCCAGTGGGAAAAGATCCCCCAACTCGGCAATGTTCTGGGGATCCAGTTAAACAAAACCACATGTACTACGGGTGCTTATGTTATTTACTATATCAACATTATGTTATTTCCCCATCCTCAGCTGCTCGCTCATTGTGGATTTATGGTAGAAATTCTTCACTTTTTAACCTTTCTGCAGAGATCCAAAGGGAGTGATAGAACTGCGCTCAGGCTCTGGAGTGGATCTAGGCCACTCAGACAGGCTTTCAAAGAGCCTGGGCCTGATGGGTAGTCTCAGGGTAGAACTGGCTGTAAATCTCTTGACCTGGAGAGTTGAACTTATCAGGTGTGCGCGTCATGTAAAGCCATAAAAGTCTAACAGATGCAGTGCTTTCTTCCGGAACAGTTGATTAATCCTCATGTCTTCACTTTCCACACACACTTTGGGAACAATACACAGACAGAATGCACTGCTTTGAAGGAAAGCCCTGGTAGTACACATGCAGAAATAAACTCCTACCTGTTCCTGTCTCTCCAGCCAGCGGTCCACCATGGGATGATTGGCGCTGAGCGATGACCGTGCTGTCTCTCTCTGGAATTCTCTCTGATTGGCCCAGGTCCCAGCATCTCGTGGCAGACTGCGGTACGTGTCCATCCCTTTACCCTACAAGAAAAAAAAAAAGGAATAGTTTTAGTTTTTACTTTTAATACTGTTACTACATTTCTCAGACATATGCCATGTCTGCTTTTTGTTAAGTAAATGTTTCTTTTCTTACTGAAAAATGCACATCAAGCATTAAAACCTTAACAATAAAGGCTAATCAACCTGCGCTGAATTTGTTCACAAGTCTTTTTAAAGACAGACCGGACCACTTTATAGTTGTGAGCTGGTGTGTGTACATCTGAGTATATTCTCGAGCATCTCACACTTCTGATAATCAGCTGTCTGCTTGATGTTTATTCAGCTGTGTAAAAACTATAACTTTAATCTCAGCCAAACCGATTTACTCAGGAACAAATAAAATACTAAAGAAAGCCAAACAATAACATTTTTAAGTTATCTAAGTGACTTATATATGTTTAACCTGAGTAGCGAAAGACGGCGGTGGGTTTGAAAACGATTTGCCGGGAGTCCGGTGTTCTCACTGGCTCTAGTGATCCTTGCCCCCGGCTAGCTATCGAGCTAGTGGGTAACAGACGTCTCCGAAAACGTCGGCGCGCTTTTAAAAATATGTGGTGTCTTGATAAACTGAGCCAATATTTGAGGTTTACACAGTTACATTCTCGCCTGAAAATATGTTAAACTTTAATTTTGTGACCCAGAAAGAATAATAAAAGTAACATTAAAACTAACTAGCTGCTGCCATTGTTGAAAACTGAGCAGGGCCGCAATGGGCCGCGCTATGAATTCTGGGACACAGTCTTCTTCTTCGGGGTTTAACGGCAGCTGGCATCCTTGTACATGCAGTGCTGCCATCTTCTGTTTCAGTCCGTTATTACACTCTTAATTCCTACTACTTCAAACGACGCGTCGACTATTAAATCAGTCGTCGACGATTTTGATAGTCGACGTAATCGTGACTAGTCGACTAATCGTGGCAGCCCTAGTCTTCACACTGACAAATACAAGTCGGTGGGTGTCTGGTGGGCTCGGAGCAAAACATTAAACAGTTACTTTTACAAAAAGAAAAGGAGAGACAGAAGATGTTGGAATTAAAGTGAGTCTATCTGTGGCTCAGCAGAGCTACAAAAACAAGAAAATCAAAGATGTCCAAATAGCAGAGTTGTGGCTTCTGTGGTTAAATAAAAGCAAGCTAGATACAACGAGCATCTCTTAGTCGATGATGTTTATTCACACTTATTGGGTGGTGCATCTTAAACAACAGTGTGGAGGTATGTGGCTTTAGGCACAAACCGAGCAGAAGGGTGCAAATGTTCAATGTGATCAGTTTCATCTTGGGAAATTACAAAAAGCCATAAAGCAGCTTTTAAGGAGTTCTATGGTGATGAAAACAAGATGTTGATATATACCAGATGCAAAGGAACCTTTAGTGCATTTGTACTAAAAAGACAATGGCATCCCTCATGCAGTTTTGTGTGTGCAATTTCCTTCATTACCGTCAAATTATTCAAAATTAGCTAGCGCAAAGCCATGTCTGGTTTTGACATCCAAGCACCAACCTTCCTTTCCAGGCTATTTGTGCCAGACGAGTGGCGAGCTTTCAGGAAGCCAGCGGTGGTCGACCAGCGGGTTGGGTTCTTCCTTGATGGCGTCTCATCTGGTTGGACCCGTGACTCACCGCCGCTGAACGGCCCATTGATGGTCATCAGAGCAGGGTCACTGCTGCGCCGGACGTGGAGGGGCATATCTGAGGAACGGGTCATACACCAGGGCGTCAAAGCATTGTTGTACCTTTTTGTTTTTTACTTTTCAATGGAAAAGTTCCACTTTCATACTTATGTAAAAAACAAAAAACAAACAAACAACAAAAGAAACCCTCGGCTTTAGCTGTTAAAGACTAACGGCAAAGGCTGAGGAAGAAGACAGTTTGGAGATGATTGATGTAAATTTGCTGGAACAAATTTTACGTCTCAAACAATGTGGGCTAATAAAAGAAACAGATTCCATTATCATCCCATTGTGAATTAATGTGAATTATCGCCACAAGTCTAATCAGGCAGCCCTGCTTTACTGTCAGTGCATCTCAACCATAACGCAGAGCAGCAGGCTCTGTGTGGGAACAACAATAAGAGGAAGAGCCTATTGAGAAACCCCAGCGTTAGTGGATGCCTTCCATTAAAACTCTTCACTCTGAAAAGTTCCAGTGTGTGGGCGGTGGGCCAAGGTCCAAATAACAACCTCCAACAGGGGCAGCGCGCACGAAAACACCGCAGCCCGCGCTTGTACACAAGACACGACGTTATGACAATAAAAATAACCTCTGGAAATTTCCACGAGCTCATTTGATTAGCTGAAAGGGCAGCCATCAGACCACGCAGGAGACACGGATTATAAAAGGTTAGAAGTGTTTAAAAAGCCAGAGCGTTGTCTCGGGACGACCACGCCAAGTGTCATGTTCCCATGTTCTCTTCCAAAACATATTGCTGTTTACAAGCTTTCAGATGTTTGGAGATGGTGGTGTGTGCTCATACAGGAAATGCTGTGATCTTCCCAAAGAGTGTGTATCTGAGTCAACAGCTTGTTTTTGTGTGTGTGTGTATTGTGAGACTAGATTGACTGTGTTCGTCTGTGTGTGTGTGTTAGTGTGCCTGTTTATTTGTGTTTCCTGACAAACTGTTGAGTTTGCGCATGAGATCATCTAATAGTTTTGTTTAGAGTAGGATGCGTTCACATTAAGTGGATCTTTGTGTGTGTGTTCAACTTGTGTAAAGAATACACATTAATGATGAGTTTTAATTTCGGATGTGCACAAATCAGTGACCAATGTTGTTTATGTTTGGAAGTACTAGAGCCCACAGCTACAGTGGTTGATGAGAGTGTGTAAATGTGTACACTCATGTACTTGGCTCGGTGGTTCTTCTGGGTCATCCAGAGCGTGGGATATGAATCGCTCTGAGCTGTGGGAGGCAGTGGCTCTCTGGGGGATGGAGTTCAGGAGGGGACAGAGTGCGGGCTGCCTGACAGGTCTCAACAACACCTACAGCTGAAACTGCAACTCCCAGGAGGCATTAGGATGCAGGGGTGCTTCCCTCGAACCGAATCACGGTCAAGACTAATGTGTCCCGAACCCACATCTATTGAATTTGCATCGGCTCTGTGGAAAATGCTTGGCGGTTTCACGCAGTCACAATGCTTTAAACAAAGACAGGTCGCTACCCTTCTTTGTCATCGCTCATCTTAAATGCCATTGTGATCTCGCGGCACAGCTGCAGTCATTAACCTTTTGTTCGTCTTGTCAGACGCAGTGATCAGAAAACAATTATTCTAACTACAGCACAACAGCTTGGTTAATGAGTGCCGGTTAAGATACCGTTCACCAGCTCAAATTTCACACTACTTCAGACATCTCATAAGTGAGAAAAAAAGAAGTGCGTAATGACAGCACCTATGTCATGAACGCAGCTGCAACAAAACACAGAATAAATTACACCAAAGTCTGCATAACTCTTTGAGTACAAGACCTAATCAAATTAAATGAGGAGTTATTAAAAGCAGGTATGTCATTTAGAAGTAATTGCAATATTTAAGGGATGCAGGGCAGTTCGGCAATAACATTCCCGACATAAAAACAGGATTTGGGAACTCTAAGGCTGCAGTCCCAAACTTTTTTTGCCCCAGGGACCAGTTTAATGTCAGACAATATTTTCATGGACCGGCCTTTAAAGTGTCGCGGATAAATATAGTAAAATAAAACAATACGATCAAGACAAAAACTGTGGTATTTTGTAAATATAATAATAAACATGAATTCACTGTGTAATTGTGTAACTTTATTAGCAGCGTCCTCTTGAAATGCGTCAACAACATTGAGAGTAACATCCTCCTCTCTGCCCCTTAATGCTCTCTGGTCGCTATGGTAATGGGTAAATATTTCTTTCAAAATAAGACACACAACTACAACACGGGAAAAGACCCAGGGAAACTGAGTTAACGATAAAAAACCCGAAAACCATAAATTTCACACCTGAGCCTCAACTCTTGCGGATCGGTACCGGTCCCCGGGGGTTGGGGACCACTGCTCTAAGCCATGATTACGGTCCCCATACAGCGTACTTTGATGTATGTCAAATGTATGATGTATGCAAAAAGTTCCTCAAATAATTTTTTTTTGCTACACCCTCCTGGTCTTCATTACAGCTAGTTCACACAAAACAAATGATGCTTCTTCATCCCCGACACAAACAGAGCTCTGTTTTTACCTTCGTCTATTCATATCAGGTTGTTTTGGGGATTTTTACCATTTGCACCAGTGTGATATGGAGTGAAATCATTTTATGCCCAATTTTTGTTGTTTTGTTAGTTGACACGGGTCAAAGCAGCAGTCACGCTGTGAGATGGCCAACCTTCATTTGATCCCAGGCCATCTCTGATCACAAGACAAGATGCAACAGCCAACTTTCACCATCACTGTGCAACAAAAGACTACTGCTCTGGAGGAAAAAAAAGTAAGTAAGTAAGTAAAATTTTATTTATATAGCACATTTCTAGATAGAAATCACAAAGTGCTTTACAAGATATAACAGATTATAAAAAACAAAAAACAAACAAGATACAAACAAAACTAAAGAAATCATCACAATTATTTCACTTTGATCATCTCTCATGTGGAATAGCGCAAAATCACACAGGGTACACCAAGCTCAGTTTTTTTGCTATGTTCAAAAAGACAATCTTTTTCAAGTTGGCATCTGAAAGCCTCACACATCCACAACAGTAGTATTGTCCCTTAATTATTATTTTCTTATCTGCAGAGGTTTTTCCATTTAACAAAGCCAAGAAAATAACATCAATCCATTTGTGAATTTCGATAGAGCTCTCTGTCTAATAAGCTTAATCATTTTTCTTTTAAGCTCCTGGGCCGAACAAGAAAACTGGCAAAGCCCCACAGAGTCCAGCGCTTCTCATCTCCTCTTCTCTCCAACATAAATCAGTGATTGAAAGCTAGTCTCATTAGGGTGCTTATGAAAAAAATAATCGAATTCTTTCTCTTCCATGTCAGACATTTTTCTTAAAACCCATTAAAATTCAGCTGATGAGATTCTGAGTCGTCAATTAAGCAGGGTTAGAATTTATTATGAAGAAAGTTAAATTGGACGCATCTGGCAGGTGTGATTGTAGCAGAGATGTCAATTTCTTACTGAAAATTCACAATCAGCATTCTCATCCAGAAACGCAATTAGGGCTAAAGTGACCTCCGTCACACTGTGTGTGTGTGTGTGTGTGTGTGTGTGTGTGTGTGTGTGTGTGTGTGTGTGTTATTGAGACCAAGAGAAAAGGAAAATTGTGCTGTCTCTGTCAGTCAATGCTATTTCAAAGGTCATTAGTGAATAAGACAGTAGAGGGCTTTGGTGCTAATTAAAAGACAGTAATGAAAAAAAACTCCTTTTAACTTTTACTCTTTCTGATAACTACACATAAAGGTGCTCGACACATCCAGTCTAGAGGTAAACAAGCTCTATGCTAAAAGTGAAAAATCTTAATCAAACTTCTAGTTTAGTGCAGGAGCCTACTTTACAGTGCTGCTGTGATCACTACATGCTAACACACTAATTCTCTGTTTAAATAAGACTGAGCTAGCTAGCTAGCATTAGCATTAGCTGACAACTACCCGCCTCCAAAAGAGACCACAAAAACGCAGCACCAACAAACAAATAAATACAAAGAGAAAAAGAAAGGCAAACATGAGCCTTCGATTTGTTTTAATACAGTCTGTAACTATAGATTTACTTTAATATCTTTTTGTCTGCATCCTATTCATTAAAAAAAAAACAAAAAAAAAAACAAAAACCTTGGTATGAATTAGACGCATTTCTTTTGGACCAAAAAAATATTTTGAATTTATGATTTTCTCTATTTTTGTTATTCAATTTTATATTAATAAAACCATATTTTTTTATATCAACTGTATTCAATAGACGGTGAAGAGAGGACAGGAAAGCAGGGGCAGACATGCGGCAAACAGTGTTGCCAACTCCTCAGTAAGGAAAATCGCTATTGGCTGTCCTAAAAGTTGCTAGAAGTCGCTAAATGACGTCACTGCCTAATTTGCATAATTGGTCATGCTAATATAATTGTAACCTACGTTGTTGGAGAGAGAAATAACATCAGGGAAGAGACATAAAGTGAGTAAAAAACATCCTAAATGCATTTAGAATTTATTTAGAACTACAAATTAAATTTATTTTAGCAATTATTGTTTTTTGTAATGTCACAATTCCAACCCTGCTCCTTTATCTGGGCTTGGACCGGCAAAAGTGGCCCGAAATAGGCGCTCTGGTGGAGTTACACTGTGTGTGTGTGTGTTTATAAGTAGTTTTAAACCTGATCCACAAAACAGCATAACAGTAAAAGAAGAACTGACTGCGTTACAGTCAGTGCGGGAGCAGCGGCTTCGCTCATGCGCGATTCATTTGCAGTTCGGACGCATAGGTGTGAACATCTTCTGCCCTGATAGCAGCTGGGGGAGGACTATCCTCCGCCCGTGAGCGCTTTGGAACGGGTGAGGTGCCCCCGGCAGCACCCGCTGCTTGTTGAGAGTAAAAGCGATACCCGCTTTCACGTCAAAAAGTCGTCATAAATAAGTCTCCAATAACACCAGAAAAAAGTCGCCAGATTTGTCGCTAGTCGCTTTTTTAGAAAAAAAAAGTCGCTAAGGGGGTCTGAAAAATCGCTAAATATAGCGACAAAGTCGCTAAGTTGGCAACACTGGCGGCAAAGGGCTGCAGGTAGGACTCTACACTAACCCGGGCCAGCTGCTCTCAGCTGCATGGCATGTGGTCGCCCGCTCAACGTACTGAGCTAAACTGGCGCCCATAAAACCATAATTATTAATTATTCTAATACAAATAGAAGGAACACTTCTTTCACTTTAGGTAGTCTGATAAAAATATGGACGGGTGGTGACGGTTGTCTTTCTGTATATTTGCGTGTACATGTTTGCTTGCTTCTGTGCAAAAGATCTCGCTTGATCCGAATTGACAAATCACCTACACGAGTCACTTTCCCATCCAAACTCAGAGTAATTGCAGTAGAAGAAGTGACTTGGCCAGCGAAACTGCAGAGGTGAATGGCCTCAGCGTCACATTTGATTTAGGAGGCAGCGAATAGAACCAATTAGCCACTTTGGCCGGGGATCAAACGGCTATCTGTGTCTGAAAAAAAAAAAAAAAAAAAAAAAAAGGCACCTCCTGTCCAATTAACAAAATTTATGAACAGGGCGACGGTATGGCTGGGACGTGATAAGGTGATTTGTTGTGTTTTCTCTATACTGCTGTGGTTGATGACATTTGACTCCAATGAAGATGATAACGTGAGGAATATAAGACGAACTGAATTAAATATTAATCAGCCAATGTTGCAGTTCCTGATTGTATCTTTAGGGTAATGATCCATCTGTCAAAATAATGCATGCCTGTGCTAATAACCCTAATGGTATTTGATCCAGAAACGCGTGTTCTCCAGTCTCGCGACTTACTGGTGCGCAGGGCCGAAGGCGTGACCTCGATCTCGCTGGCGGCCTGGTAAGGCTGGAAAGCAGAGGCTCCGCTGCCTGCGCTGAGGTCTGCAGCAAACAGGTCGGGGCTCTGGGTGCCTGTGGAGCTGGCACTGGTGCCATCACCGCCATGATGGGGTTCCTGTTCATCATATATAGCTATTAACTGCAGGAAAAAGGAAAAACAGAGGAGAGAGCACAAAAGGTCAGATTTCAGAAATATGTAGCGTAATGTTACACCGCAGTATCGAAGTAATATGGCACAGGAAAAATATATATATTTTTAACTTTATGGAATGACAATGCTTAGCTGTAATCTGGATATAGAGAACAATTACAAAGAAGGTGCAATGGCAGGAAACAAAAAATGATAAACACCTAAAAAGAAGAAGATGATAATGATGAACGACTCTTTTGTAGCAATACCTACTCATTTTCCCTCAGACTTGAAATTAAGCAGCATTCATGCATTTCCCCCCATATTTAAAACTACACGGGAAAGGAGAGACTTCATTATCTGCAAATCTGATTTTAATCCATTTAATCCAGGAAGAGGCAAATAAGAATAATTAAAACACAGCACACTGTGTGATTTTTGAAGGTAGGCATTAACACCAACTGAACCACACTGGCTCAAAAATCAGTCCTACTGGGTGTAATCAGGAAGTCCAAATCATAGCTGGTGTTCTATAAATGTAGAAGTGGCTTCCCTGAAAATGTGCACAGATAAATAGAAGCCATGGTGGTCCTTCTCGGCTCAAATGCACGGGGACCGCACATAAAGTCCAAAGGAAAATTGAGGTGATTTAGACCCCCCCCCCCTATTTTATTCTATGACAGAGACACACTCATTATGTCCAATCATATTCTCCCTCCACTCAAAAAGCTTCGTCTTTCACTCCACGTCTTCATGTTCAAAGACCTCACAGATCTGATTAATTCCAGCGTCTGCAGAGTCCCTTTATTAGATTAAAGATTACATTCATGCCATCTCTCTGCGACTCCCACTAGGCCGGCGTATGTGCTCAGCTGGCTTCAGTTAGCTGAGGAGAAAATGAAAAATCCATCCAACACGTGCCAATTTGAGGGATGTGATCCGAGCGTCCCTCGAGGTGAGATCTGATGCAGAAGCACGACTGTGATAAGGTTTGCCCCTAATGCACAAAATATTAACCACATTCAAAACTAGCACACGTGCTCAACCGCTCAAACATCTTCAAGACATCACTTCACTTTATCTGGGTTTATTGACATGATCCTAACCAAAGGAAACGCCTGAACTTTAAAGAAAAACTGACCAAAAGCAGCTAGTCACAGACAACATACTAATTTCACCTCAAGGAAAATATATATATTTTAAAAATACCATGCTGTGTGTGAAATAAAGATATGTTTTTGCAAGGGCTCTTTGAAGATCAGTAATAAGGGTTTCCAGGTTTATCGATTTTATTTAGCGTCAGAAATAGATTTTCCTCTTAGAGGAAGAGTTTCAAATGAAGCCAGTTTAACATTTATAAGAGGAGGGAATTCAAAAGGAGAAGCATTTCACTTCTTCGAAGCAAGCAGTTCTTTAATCAACAATTTTAGTTGCATATGCATCATGAATACTGCTTTTAATATCATGGGCTAGAGCTAATCAGTAAGGTAACACTCAGGAGTATGAAAGCAAAACAATCACTACAAGCGAAGGTGTCTACATAAGAAGCCTCGCTTCGACTGCAGTCGGAGGAGAAAATCTTTTATACTAATCTCAGGAAGTTCTGATCTTACACCGTGCAGAAACACGGTCTAATTTCACTACGGGCAACCAAGAGAGAAGTTCAGTGTCAAACTGACCCAATTCTGATCAGCGATGACAAGAGTCCATCGCAAGCGCTCAAGTGCAAGTGGTCACACCGGGACATCCAAGCAGCGATTTAAAAAACAGCCGCCACTCAAACCAAGGTCGAGGGGCGCCACTGGAGAAATGACCAAAGAAGATCAGCCAAATTTCTATTCCATGCGGTTTTTGACTTTTATATGGGCATAGACGGGGAACTAAAGGGTCACACCTCGCCGTTTATGAACGTATGGTACAAAATGACTGGAGGGTTCTTTTAAAAGTAGTATATTTGTTTTTAAAAGTAGTATATTTGTTTTTAAAAGTAGTATATTTGTTTTTAAAAGTAGTATATTTGTACGTAACGTATGACTAAAATAAATGAAACCAATTCCATGGTGGAGTCGTTGTGCGTCTATTGCTTCAATGATTCTCACAAGTAACATCAAAGTCCAAACATCATCTTCATCACACTAAAGATGAAAAGAAACTGTAAGCACAAAATATTAACACTTCAAGACATTCAGGCTGCATACAGTGCAAATTAAAACACATCAAGTTCTCTAAATCACACACACACACGCACACACACACACACACACACACACGGACAAATAAAAAGAAATGCACACAATTACATCTAGAGACACAAAGACACCCACAGAATCCATTAAAACACACACACACCATTCAAATCCAACGACCATTTTTCCAGCACATTAAACCTTCATTTCAGCCACATTTAGCCTGAGAGCTGTGGAGTTTTATAGCTTGCTGGACAGGCTCCCCTGGTGAGAGAAACATACTCTCCAGGGCACACACACAAACACACACACACACTTAAAAACATTTACAGACCTCAACACTCATTTTTCCCCATTAGTCCCTTTACATAAACGCAAACACATTTACTTCGAATTACAGCTCGCTACAGCCAGAGGCTAATGTGAGCGCACGTTAATGAGGATTACAAAGGTCAAAGGGCGAGGCTATGTGTGCGCTGCAGAAGTAATGAAAGTGCCAATAAAGACAGAAAAGAAAGGAGAAGAGGTGAAAATAGTGGACTGACAAGTAAAACAGGTGTGTGTGCTCAGGTGCGAGCGTGTGTGCGCTTTAGTGAGACTCATGAGAAAAGGGAGTGTGTGCTGTGTGTTTGTAATTGTGTGTTTTATGTGTACAAATCTATATAAACCTGTGAGTGTAGTCTGCTGCTCCCTCATTAAAGCTCAGTTCAGGCCACAAGGGCTGAGTCAGCAAACTCCCTGCCTCCCCGGGCTACTCCCCGAGGGCACCACAGAAGAAGAGCTCTCAACCCCATGTGCTTTTTCAGCCCATGTGGCTGTTATTACATGGTAATCGGTTCAGCTGCAGCGGGCACTAAAAATGTGTTCAGGCTGAGCTTACCTGATATCGCTCAAAGTAGAAATAATCTGCAGCAATTAGCATTGCAAAAATAAAAGCCGTACAGCGCTGGGATATCTGACAAAAAACAGCAGCAATCATAAAACCTGTTGAGACATACAAATATCTGCCGCTAAAGCCATTTTGGACAGATCGTTAATCACATTCGCCCATTATCCCTGACGCTTTTCTGCATTATTATTATTCTATGGCATTAAGCTCCCAGTCTTTGACGCCTGAAAAAGCCTGCAGGGACCTCAAAGTTTTTCGCATAATTTAAATTATTGAAACCCAGAAACAGTCACTGGAAGTATTTGCATTGCATTGTTTTCTACACGGCATACAAATTGCGCATGTACGGGACCATTTGCTTACAGTGAATACATCCATATGCAGATGAGTAGATAGTAATAAACATTTTTCAGTACAAAAACAAACGCTTGCTGCGGGGTACACCAATAAGACACAAACGTTGCAAGAGTGTAGCTGCTAAAAAAAAACACTTAACTAGCAAACGCGCCTCAAGCTTTCAGAAGGAACTGTCAGGAATAAATGCTGTTCAAGAAAAGTCCCCAAGAGTATTTTTTTAAACCCCAAAATATGCATTCAAGCCTTAATTTGCATTCCCATGAAAAGCTTGTATCAGATTGCAGCAAGCGGCATGCGCCAAACTTTGGAAGGGTGGAATTATTTAAGTCGTAACAATATGAGCAGAAGATTGGTGGTTTGGAATGTCATATTTCCTACTAACATGTCCATCATTTGAATGCAGCACAAGACTTCAAGCTTAATGTTCCGCTCGAGTGTCATACGTAACGCTAAAATGCACAGTAAAGTAAAAATGTTTAAACAAAAATTAAAAATACATTACTTATAATCCGAGTTGACTTTCAGTGTCTCGGTGGATTTGGCTTTTGGCTGCTATTACTTTACACGCTGAATAAGGTCAAAGGGAACATCAGCTGTTGCCAGACTTCCCTTGGAAACTGACCAAACATGGGTTTTAAATAAGTGAATATGCCGTAGCTTCAGCAGTACAGGGCAGCGTTGTGACTGACAGATGCTCCCTCGAGGTTACGTGTTATTTCTGTCGGAGGTTTTGAATTGTTGTCTGCGAGCTAAGAAACAGCCCCGAGTCAAAGCTAATTGCTGAGGTTTGTTGACAAGCACAGCCCTGACCCTGCCACAAGAGAGCTGCTTAAACGCATAGGAGCGCACGCTCACAGGCACACACACACACACGCACGCACACACACACAACAACACAAGGGTGACATCCAATTAGCAAGGTTCTGAGAAAAACAGAGGATGTAGAGTGAGAATTAGGTGTTGATTGGTCTGTGGAACTGTGTCAATATGTTGACGACAACAAAAATAAATATGTAACCTGCTGTTTGCAAGGCACTATGTGTATTTTTCACTTGTCTTTCAAAGTAAGAGTACTTATCGAAAACACAACTACATTTGCAACTTTTCCTTTATGTAACTTGCCATTTGTGTTATTAAGAATCTAATAATAACAAAAGAAATATGAAACTAAAGGACTTCAGATTAAAGGAAAGAACTTTTATGGTAATTATAAAATCCAAATGAAAATGATTTGCAATCCATCCGGCTTTATTATGTGCTACATTTCTGCATAGCTCTGCAATTACACCTGCAAAACTCGAGTTGACCTGAGGTTTCTATGCACTGCTGATATTCTTGCCCACTGAGCTGAGCAGAATAAATCAGAGATGGAGCTAACAGTAAACACTGCAACACACTAGGGCTGCCACGATTAGTCGACTAGTCACGATTACGTCGACTATCAAAATCGTCGACGACTGATTTAATAGTCGACGCGTCCTTTGAAACTTTGTAAGATCACAAAAGACGCAGGAATAAGTAGTAGGATTTCAGAGTGTAATAACGGACTGAAACAGAAGATGGCAGCACTGCATCTACAAGGATGCCAGCTGCCGTTAAACCCCGAAGAAGAAGAAGCAGCTGTGTCCCAGAATTCATAGCGCAGCCCAGCTCAGTTTCCAACAATGGCGGCAGCTAGTTAGTTTTAATATTACTCTTATTATTCTTTCTGGGTCACAAAATAAACGTTTAACATATTTTCAGGCGAGAAAATATGTTAAACTGTGTAAACCTCAAATATCGGCTCAGTTTATCAGGACACCACATATTTTCAAAAGCGCTCCGACGTTTTCGGAGATGTCTGTTACCCACTAGCTCGATAGCGAGCCGGGGGCAAGGCTCACTAGAGCCCGTGAGAACACCGGACTCCAGGCAAATCGTTTTCAAACCCACCGCCGTCTTTCGCTACTCAGGTTAAACATATATAACTCACTTAGATAACTTTAAAAATGTTATTGTTTGGCTTTTTTTTAGTATTTTATTTGTTCCTGAGTAAATCGGTTTGGCTGAGATTAAAGTTATAGTTTTTACACAGCTGAATAAACGTCAAGCAGACAGCTGATTATCAGAAGTGTGAGAGGCTCGAGAATATACTCCAGTGTCCTGTTATATTTTAGATAGGAAGGAGTTTATTAAACTTCACTGAAACAACCTGCAGATTTCATTAAAATTTAATAAACTATCATCTTGTCTTTATCTTTAGTTAGCACATACTTTAAACACTTAAAGCTGTAAGCTAATGATAGTTATATAAGCGCAGATGCTGCTGGTGCAATAAGCTGTACGTTTTACGTCCAATGGATGATGATCTGATTAGTCGACTAATTGCAAAAATGATCGGTGACTAGTCGACTATCAAAATAATCGTTTGTGGCAGCCCTACAACACACACACACACACACACACACACACACAAAGAGCAGACCTAGATATAGACTAAGTTTGTACACAGACTGCTAGAGCTACGACAACCAGAAAATAGCACCTAGCAAGTCAGGAATATTACACATGGCGGTCACACTTGTCATAAGCTGGATCATGTTAGCAACAATGGGTGTATGCCAGGTGGAAAAAATGGCTGATTCTGGTCTTCATATGAACAAACAATAAATAAACAAATCAATCAATCAAAAACCAAAAAACCCAAGCAGATGACAGTTAAGAGTTAGCAAAGAGGTATTTTGGAACAATTTTCTCTAAAACATCCATCCATCCATCCATCCATCCTCATCCGCTTTGTCCGGGGCCGGGTCGCGGGGGCAGCAGCCTAAGCAAAGAGGCCCAGACCTCCCTCTCCCCAGCCACCTCCTCCAGCTTGTCCGGGGGAATACCAAGGCGTTCCCAGGCCAGCCGAGAGATATAATCTCTCCAGCGTGTCCTGGGTCTGCCCCGGGGCCTCCTCCCGGTGGGACATGCCTGGAACACCTCACCCAGGAGGCACCCGGGGGGCATCCTTGTCAGATGCCCGAACCACCTCAGCTGGCTCCTTTCGATGTGGAGCAGCAGCTGCTCTACTCTGAGCCCCTCCTGGATGGCCGAACTTCTCACCCTATCTCTAAGGGAGAGGCCAGCCACCCTTCGGAGGAAGCTCATTTCCGCCGCTTGTATCCGCGATCTCGTTCTTTCGGTCACTACCCACAGCTCGTGGCCATAGGTGAGGGTAGGGACATAGATCGACCGGTAAATTGAGAGCTTCGCTTTTACACTCAGCTCCCTCTTCACCACGACGGACCGGTGCAGCGTCCGCATTACTGCAGCTGCAGCCCCAATCCGTCTGTCGATCTCCGGCTCCCTTCTCCCATCACTCGCGAACAAGACCCCGAGATACTTGAACTCCTCCACTTGTGGCAGGAACTCATCCCCGACCCGGAGTGGGCACTCCACCCTTTTCCGACTGAGAACCGGCTGGTTCTCTAAAACAAGTCCAATAAAAACATAATTTGCTGACGGGCTGTACTGCCTCCCTAACATAATTTAAGTAAAGCCTCTGAAATGTTGGAAAAAGATGCAACTCTCTCTTCATTCTGTAAATCCCTTTTTAAAGCACAGATTGATGTCACATAGCAAAAATATAGCAGTACTGTGGCTAACACAGCAACAGTAAATTCTCAGGGAAACTTGTGTGCAACTGTAGAAATCACAGCATGGAATACTAGAGCAGTTATGAACTAATTCAGGTGAATCAGTTTAATCCAACTTTATTTACACACTGTAAAATCACAATAACAATGAGATAATATGTGTTAAGCAGATTTGCCAAACGCTGTCCTTCGATACTTTTATCAACTTGTATCCCCTTTCTTGCACTTAGATTCCTTTATATACTCAAAAACTAACAATTACTGAAGAGCAAATTACAGTGGAAAGTGTGAGTCAGCCCACTTTTCAGCAGTCACTTTCAGCTCGTAAATCATCATCATAACTCTGGCTAGAACAATATGCTGGCAGCGGGGCCAGAGAGAGGAAACCAGAGGTTTCTCAAAGGGGAATTAATCCTCACGGATGTGTGTTGGGGAGAGGATTGAATTTAGCAAGACGCAGTCACCGCTTGTGCCACATCAGCAATTGCCCATTTTTATTTCATCGAAATTCCCCAGGCTTTTGCGGTGTGACCGTCCAAAAGTTACACTTGCCTTAGTTCTGGCTATCAACTCCAAAACATAAATCTTTCCAAGTTGAGCCTCCATCTATCGAGCGTTTGATTTATTCCCCCGTCACATAAAATAACGTCAAGTCATTACAGTTTCACACAGAATTATATTACATCAACAGACCGCATTTTCCCTCATGTCAAGCTCCACATTGCATATCCTCTGTTCTTTCATAAGATTTATTTAATCTAAACTGTATATATCAATAAACGCAGACGCATAAAACGAAAGTGAGCTCGACTGATTATTTGAGCAGAGGGGAAATTATGCTTGTCATACACACTGCAAATGACGAGACGTTGGATCCTGACACGATACCAAATGTGTCACTGAAATTATAAATGAAAGACAGGATTAAAAATGGTGATAAAACTGATTATTTTTATTATTAGTGATTTTCATTTTAACAAATTCTCTCTTTATGTGTTAACTCTCTAATGCATGGGCACTGCTCGTCAAATTACAAGCAGACACTGGTATCTTAGATTGTTATCTACTTTCACAGGTCCCAGTTTGCGTTTATGTTCTGCTGGTTTGGTGCACTGACAGTCCAGAATGAAGCTAAAGACTAAAAATGTAATAACGTATGAAAGGAATTGAAATTTTTCAGATATAAATATTGGTAGAAGGCTATTTCAAGCCAAAATCAAAGAGCTCAAACGTTTCTTTTTAGTTATTCTTCGCCATCAAAGATTACCCTGATTCTGGGAATCAAAACCTTTCAGTTCTTTGGCTTGCACTATACCAGTTTCAGACCAGGAAGTAAGAGGGCAAAAAGGACAACGTCAGCAAAATGAAGGAAGTAACCGCTAAACTTTCACCTACACAGCTGTGTAATCCAAAGCATGTCGTCCCGACTCTCCTCTCAGGTCAAGAAACAGCAGCCTGGAACAAATTTTCTTGGTTACACACTTTATGTCGAAAGTGCGAGGTTGCAACAGGCCTTTTCCCAAAAGCAACAGCCATCAAAGCCCTCACCATCAGCTAGCCAGAGCCAAAACCCACACGGTGCAGACAGGCAGTGACCAATGTTACTCCTGGGTCAGTATACCACAGTATTTATGAGAGGAGTTTAGTTTCAAAATGAGATATCTAGCGATGCGGGAAAAGACGAGACACACCATCAGTTTTAAAGAATGGTTGCAACTTAAAACCTCAGATGACAGTATGATAAAAGATGAACTTTAGATCATTTCTTATTTGAAAATAGATATTTACTTTAAATATTTAAAAATGAAGCACATACTTATTTTGTCATTACATCCATTTCTTTCACTCATGAAATCTGAGGTTTGGGAAACAGGAGGAACACGACTCTTGACAGGTTCATTAGGTAAAAGCAGGAAACCGACTGTACATTATGTCTTTCTTTAGAACCCTAAAAAAGGTGAAAACGCTGTGACAAGAGTTATGGTTACATGGTTTCTGCTACATCAGTAACATATACATGAAGGCGGCGAGAGCAATTTATCAAAAGTAGGGAAAGAAGACGTTTGACTTGTAAACTGAGAGGTTCGTGAAAGTTTTTAATGTAGCTGGTGGTGGAAAGCTGTACGGCGAGGTCATATAAAAAGGTACATTATCACATATCTGGTAGGATATATGGTATTTTCCTCAGCTTTTATTAAAAAAAGGAAAAGCATGTGGCTTAAAACACAGCCTCTGGTATGAATCCGAGACCTTTAGAACCAACTGGAACAGTAAAGACAGTCTTATTTCCCAGGACATTAAATACTGAAAATAGGGAGAACTGAGTGAAAATGGGGATGACGATGGTGGGGAATCTGGTAGGGAGTTAGGCCCCGATTATGAGATGTATTTGATGGTCTCGGAAAGGCAAATGCCGTTCGGTCTGCCTTCGCCACAGGATGTCTGTGGATGCAGATGGGATGTGCCAGGGGAACTGTACAGTAGTCACGGAGCGACAAAGAGTTAGCTGTTCCAAGCTGCTAAAAGTAAATCAGGTGACCTTGTTAAGAATAAGAATAAGAATCCTTTATTATCATTATGGGTTCACAGAATAAAAAATGTTAGATTACTTTCCCCAAATACATACTGTTGGCAGAAAGCTCACAAAAATGTTGTTTTTGTAATAGCTAGAAGCAAAAATCATTGGCAAAACTGAAATTTGATTAGTATCTAGCATCTGTGCCTGACTAATCAGTTTAGGGCAATATACAGAGGAGCCTGTCACTTCTAACTTGTCACGTACGGGTGCACATAAACGAACCTCTTGGCATCACATATAAACACCAAGCTGCTCATAGTGTCTAAACCTAACCAATTCCGGTTTGTTCAAAGCTCCCACACACGACACAAATGATGGCCTTCCTCAACTACAACCTCCTGAGACTCCTAACGTAGCTTCTGTAGCTCTTTCAACAAGGACCGCTGAGGAATAGTGCATCAACGCAGGGACGACATCCTCCAATTAAAACACAGTGGAAAGTCTCATGTATCACAATGAGTCCTATCTCACTTTGTGTGTAATAAATCTATCCTCCAAAAATATATATTTCTATTAAAAACGTCATAACTGACATCAGAGTACACTTGCTTTTCTAAAGCTTCCCTTTCAACACATCGCTGTCCTTGGAGCATTAAATGTGTATTCAGAGCCACTACTAGATTCTTGCATTAACTTCACAATGCAGTTAATGCAAGAAGTGCTGGATATAAAAGTGTTTAGTTATTCTGAAACACTCCTTCACAGTCACCAGATATCACTCTAATCCACTCACATCTACAAGGTTCAGAAACACAAATTTAAGACTTTGTGGGAAATCACTGGAGAAGAGCTCCCTGAGACTAGAGGAAGTTTTGTAAAGCAGATTCGAAGCGTGCACTATGAACGAAACAAATACGAAACACGTTTACTGCCCACAAACGCCACTTTTCCCTACATACTTTTACTTTGTTTTCTCGACAGTGTGCAATCCTTAATTACTTAAGTCTGCGTAAAATAGCGTAAAGTTCAAGATGTCTGATTGTTTAAAACTTTCTCTTGCTTTTTAATTTAATTTGACTCATTTTTGTACTCAGAAAAGAGTGTTGCAACAATTAGTCTTTGTGGAAAAGTGTTAATCTGAGCAGCACAAGCCAAAGGGGCAGTGGTTTGGATGTGTGACTGATGTGACTAAGATTAGCTGAGGTTGCCAGACGAGCAATGCAACCCCAAACTCCCACAGAGACTGGGTGAGCTCAGGCAGAGCACGCAGTAACCTTGACCTCAATGAGTTTCACAAAAAACACACAAAGGGAGAAGGAGATGTATTAAACACAGGGGAAGGAGACCCGACACTGACCAGGTGCGAGCCAACCTTCCCAAACCTTTCAAACATCCACTCCAAAAAACACCTTCGTGCCGTTTCGTTCATTCAGTTTCTCATTCAAAACTCAATCTGACACAAAAACACATTCATTTGTGAGAAAGCACACATTTAGGATTACTGTGTAATAGAACTGGGGACAGCTCAGACCAGTGTGAAACAATCCCAGTCACACTGATGACCTACTATCCATTTCACTTTAATCCAGACAATAGAAAACATGTGGGGGGAAAGCAGTGTACAGCCTGAGTCGAGGCCAAACGGACAAATGAAAACGGCAATCAGGCAGAGCCAGGAGGGAGTGAGGGAGCGAGGCACTGAAGGTAATTCATTCTCCAAAATGAGAGCAGGGCTGAGCTGTGACTCGTATTCCCTGAAAGATACTCCCCTAGTACACCGCTTTTTACTCAACTCAAGCCACATGTACGGAAACAGTACTTGCAAAATATTTACTTTGCATAGCCATATACTTTTATCTTTGATTTCTTTTCTTAAATATAAACTTGAAGACAGGTTTTGGAAGACATTTGTCTTCTGATCTGATCTGAAGCATTGAGGTTTAATGGCAAGGAGGAAAGACATTAACAACAATGAAACAATTGTTGCTGCCCATCAATCAGGGAAGGATCATAAGGCCATTTCCAAACAATTTGGAGTCCATTATCCACATGTGAAAAACACTTAAGACAGTTGCTAATTATCCCTGGATTGGCAAATTCACCCCATTGGCAGACTGTGAGATACTCAGATAAACTGGAAAAAAACTCAAGAGCTACAACTCAGACTCTGCAGGCCTCGGTTAGCACGTAAAATATTAAAGTTCATGGCTTGTTTGGAAAGGTTATGGCGTTATGGAACAGTATTCTTTGGACAGACAAGACCAAAGTCAAGGTGCATGGACATCATGCACAGTGTCATGTTTGGCAAAACACCAAAGAACATATCAGCACAAACACCTAATACCAACCATCAAGCACAGTGATGGTGAAAAAGGAAAGAATCAAGGTGTTGCAATGACCCAGTCATGTCCAGACCTCAACCTGACTGAAATGCTGTTGTTTATAGAAGCCAAGCAGGTATAGAAGCAGGTGACCCACGTAAGGCTTCTCCAAAGGCTCAGGTTTAAACCTCCCATTCTCTCCACTAATATGGCTTAGACATTTTAGCCAGGCTGCTGGAGAGGACAGTCCATCCATTAGTCAAACCTCAGAGGAGAAACAGTGTGGCTGCAGTGATGCTGCTGCCGTACCAGTCAGTGTTCTTTATTGCTGTATTTAAATCACTTTGGTGAAAACGTATTGCCCCTCCAAATTCATTTCAGTAATTACTTAATGAATACCTACAAACTAGTTATTTATGACTCAATTATTTGATGTATTATTCTTTTACAATCATTTAAATCTGGTTATATGAAATAAAAGATTTTTTCTATCGACTCCCACCGTGGAGTTTTATTTCAGGCTCATCTTCTCTTGTCAAATTAGAGAAGCCTTGTTCTCAACTGAGCCCCATCTGCTCATTCACTTACCTGCGACAACTAAACTGACTATTCTGGATATCTGAGCTTTAAAAAAAACAACAACACAGAGTGCGGACAGTCTTTCAGCTGGGTGAGAAGTGTGTTTAATTTAAGCTGCTGAAAGCTGATAGATGTTGATACAGCACAAAAAAAGAAAGAAAAAAAATCCAAGTGAATAGAAACACACAGACCATTTCCTATGGCCAAAAACCTGATACTGCACGCTGAACCCATTACTGAAACCTCTGTAAGAGTTAAATATCCTCTGGTTTGGTGGGTAGAGCAAAATACATCTATCGGCATGAGCACAGCTTCGTTTCTCATTGAGGCTGCCCGCTCTAAAAACAAAATAATCTCCATCATCATCAACTTATCACTCATGTCATTGACTGCTTTATATACGTTGTATTCACACTTAGCCAATTTAGAATCACCAACTCCTTAACATTCATGTCTTAGAACTGTGAGAGGACCCCAGAGTAAGGCTGCACCACCACTCTGACAAGTTTGGTGTATATACACTAACAGCAGGCAGATTCTGGTGTTCACTGTAAACTACAGACTGCAGGAGGAGTTCCTTCTATTTCAATATTACTGGAAGTACAAACTAGCCCTGACCACTTCTTCAAACTTAAAATCATTTTGTAACAAATATATACATAAATTCAGTTGTTAGATATCTAAACATTCAGTCCCCACTAACATTCTTACCCAAACTGGCCTACTTTTTTTAAAATCAGCTGTCCAGGACTAAAAGGTTTTGGATCTTGAAATCATGTTTTCTGATATGAAATCCCCACACAGTTGTACCGAGCTCGGAGGCCGTTTCTGCAGAATAAACCTTGTGAGCTATGGACAGTTTTTCACACAGCAGCTTCAGGGCCGAACTGTGTGGTGATCCGTCTCTATCATTTCAGTTACCAGAGTAAACAACCCAGACAAGCCAGTGCTGCTGGCTAAAAGAAAATATACAAAATAGCACAAGGAAAATCGGTTAGTCTGCTCAGCAATGCTCACTGATATATTGTGCACTGTATCTGGTGAACCAGTTGTATATTTGTAAAGTAACCACGACTGATCGTTTTAGCTCTTACCTTTGTGAGCCTAAAGGAAAGGTCACTCCATTTTTAAGCTCAACATAAATTTTTGGAACTCACGTTAGACTAAATAACAAGTAGAAAACCAAGCCTGAACCGAGCACACCCCAGCCTAACATATCCTTGTGAAACCTGATCTGACGGAGATGGCACCGACACACTTTACGTCCTGTATTGATCACCACTCCTGCCATCAAACAGAGAGATAAGGAGATAAAGATGAGGCTGAAAAGCAAACGGGGACTCCTTTAATTGAACGGCCACACAACGGGGTGTGTGTGTGCGTGTGTATGTGTGTGCGCGCGTGCGTGCGTGCGTAGATAAGCTGGTTCTGGGTTCTGGGTTGAAAGCTAGCAAACTAATGAGCACCATACATCACATGCTATCACTGTTAATCACACTTAGGGCTATATTTAGCCATTTAGCTTTAATTACCCGTTTTCCATAGAGGTAATCAGTACTTAGTAGGGAACACGTAGCAGGCGATACTGAGTCTAGGTCTGTGTGTGGACGTTTACGTTTATAGGTGTGTTTTAAGTAAGACAATCTACATGAAAATAAGAGCTCTTGGGAGGAACCTGTGGCTCTCACCATAAACTCATAAAGCTAACAGGTCATCTTAGGTTTCAGTGCCACAGTCCTTGCAATTGCTTTGGTTGCTAGATGGTTGCAACAGTCGCCAAAAATCTTCATGAAAGGCGCTCACTTGTGTGAAAACTTTGCTTTAAGAAGAGTGTATTTTACTTTGAAACCAAATGGTGTCCATTTCCTGTGTTGCACTTTTCACAGTTTCATTACTGCTTAGTGAGTAATTTGCAAATATTTACAGACAAGTTGGCGTCTTCCACTCACCCTACAGCAACTTGCAACCCCAAGGAGGTGTTTGGTACTGTACAGTATCCCACTTGCTTGCTGTTGTTATCACCTAGTAAGCAAACGTCTAGCATCCACTTGTTAATCAGTTGTAGAGTAGACACTTTTCCCACACTTATAGCACATATTTACACACCAGTGGTTGCAGGGATCACCAACAGGTCTCTAGCAGCACCTGGATGATGCTTTAGCAGTAATTTCACGACGACTCCAAGCAACCTTGAGCAACCAACTGGTCAGGGAATACACATTTTTGGCATCATGAACAGTGGTTGTCAGATGGACCTTCGGTTAAAAACTCATGAACTATGGCTACAGAAATCAAAACACCAATCACTTACAGCCAACCAGTTACTTACACTTACTTACAACTACTTTGAGATTACATAAAAAGGTCTAAATTCAAATTTGAAAGACATTAATAGACATTCCTTGTTTATGTTTTGCTGTGATGGCTTCCATTTTCATGAGAAAACACACATTTCTTCAACTTAAACAACGGCTTTTCCCCTTTAGCTGACAAAAAAAAAAAAATGTGTAAAGTGTAGAACAAAGGTCTTACTTTTCCTCCATGTGCCTATTTCACGATAACAAACGTGTTATTCATTTTACTCCCATTACGTAATATGAGAAACAGACAGCACACTTACTGGATGTGTCCTGAAAAAAAGAGAAGTAAACAGGTGACTCTAGGGCTGTTCAATATAACGATATATATCGGATGACGATATAAAAACATCTATCATTTCATTTTACACTATCGTTTGTATCGTGGTGTCGCAAAATAAACTGTTTACGACAATATTTTTTCACCGTTTTGATGGACACTGTAGTGGCTATATTAATTTCTTAAAGTTCTCTCTTTCTCTTATATTTAATATAACCACACTACAGACGGACTAGCGCCTGTTTTTATGCGTTGTCGTTAGCAACAACGACAGTAACACCATTGCGTGTCCGCGTGTTTATGTACCACATAAACATTTCACAATAAAGCTCAAGATCCTGTTGAGACTTTTCAAAATAAACTGAATCACTGAAAGAGCAGATTATTTAAGGATGAGAAGTAAAAAAAGAGCCGCCAGGTGCTAAAAAATAAACCTTAGACTCAAACGTTAGAACAGGCTTTTCCGTGTAACAAATACTCACAAAGAAAACGGCGGCTGCTACAACTTATGTCTAAAAATGTATCGCTTCATGCATCGGTTAAAACACTCGACTCCAGCTACATGACGCACAGCTGGAAACACTTCACGCAAGTCGAGCTGCCTGAGATTCACAGAAAATGTTACATTTTTGTGATTTATATCGTTATCGGGACGATAGATGTCTTATATCGGGATATGAGATTTTGGTCATATTGCACAGCCCTAGGTGACTCAGGTACAACAAAGGTTTTTTTTTTTTTAATTAGTTTTTTTAAAAAGGGGGTAAAAAAAAAAATGGCTGCATAAGATGTAAAAATGTAGATGCAAAACACAAAGAAAGAGAAGTGTGAGGAAAGAAAAAAAGAATACGTTTGGATGGAAGAAGCTATAGAGGGGAGAAAAGGAAGAAAAAGGAAGGAATAGATAAGAAAAGGACAAGGAGCAAGGAGATGATGGGGTTAGCAGAAGAATGAAGAGGAAGTGGGTGAAAGGAGGAAAGAGGCGAGACCAATCGTCCATGAGAAAGACTCGTCGGAAATAGCACAAGCTCTCACGATGGAGCCGACGGTACTTTAAACTAAGCTGTTTCTTCACAGAGCCTGGCTGAGATGCTCAGAACACAGCGAACTGGACAGCTTCCTTTCTCTCTTTGCCGGGAATTATTCTGTCACTCCCTTGGCCTGGACAAGTGGTGCTGGGAGAAGTGTTAGTGTAGCATGAGCGAAATCAGCGTGTGAGTGTGTGAGAGAGAAAGAGATTGCAGCAACACAGCTGGCAAGCCTCACGCTGGCTCGAGTGGTGGGGCATTTTCTGTTGCACAATGAAACAGCCATCAGCGAAAGGGAACCCACTCTTTTTTTTAGCAATAAATCAGCTGAGGTAAAGAAGGTGGGAAGTGATGGGAGGCAGGGGGAGGAAAAAGAGGGGGGGTTGATGGGAGATTGAATGGCAGAAAGGACGTTGAAGAGACACACACACACTTGGAAAAAAGAAAAAAAAAGACAGACTCTATTGCCTGTATTAAGCATATACTTTATAAGAGACCTTTCAAGTTTTAAAAGCCTAAAGAGAAGTCCAAACACATCGCATGGCAGGAGCAAAGGAAATTACTTGTTCACACATAAAGCTAACACACTAATGGGGCTACAACTATTTCTGATGAACACGCATTAGAGTCTTGTAAATATTGTTTTTGGGGGCTGTCCATATTTGGATGAGAGGTTGAAATGCCACATCATCAGCCAACACTGGAGCTAGCTTGTTTATCAATGTGAATCCGTGCACGGTCCCTAAGCACACACACACGCACCTGCAATAAATGCAATACCAGAGTATCACTGAAAAACCAGAGTAAACTTCTTGTGCATGCTGCACCTAGCAGGCCACACATTTTTCCAGATATCTGCAGTAAAAATGCTCCAAAATCTCAAACACAAAGGAGAGGTCCGAACTCTTTTTAATGTTATGTTTGCAATAATTTTCTGCTTAACAGAAAACCGCAGTCTAATACTGAAAAGCTTCAACGACAATTCTTCCCTAGTTGTCTGCTTTCTCTCTTTCTGGTCGGTGTAAGATTTTTGGGGGGAGTTTTTACTGCAAATATGGTAAAAATTACATTCACCCATGTGAGAAGGTGCACTAGTGAGAATAGGGGGGAAAGAAACTAGCATGACCATCAGTATGCATCAGCCTAATGACTCCCACTGAGCCGAAATGAGTCCAGTGCAAACAAATTACATCAATAACGAAAACACAGAGGGTAAGGGTTATCTTGGTTCAGTTTTCATTTACAGTGCTGTGAAAAAGCATTGTAATATTTTCTTTTGCTTCATGAGATTTAATCAAAAGGCTCTACAACTTCAAACATTATGATAAATAAATGAACAAAAGGAGCTCTGCATTAGCTCAAAGAACCATTTATATTAATGACAGCAGTGCCTGTAAATTAAACTGATGTTCTTCATGTTTGCCTGTGTTTGCACTCAGTCGCTAAAAGACTACAAGACTGTGCTGCTGTGTTGCACTACTGTACTTGCACATATTGTACAGTATAATGATATTCCTGGGCATATTTATTTGTTACATTGTATTTTACAAAGCTAAGAAAGCAATCTCAAAGTTGAGCCTGATGTTGCCTTCCTAATAAAAGACTGGTAGATTAAATTGGAGCAACCCAACTCAATCTAAAGAGCTTAGAAAGAAAAGCGTCTGGACTTTAAGTTCTTGAAGACGTTTCACCTCTCATCTGAGAAGCATCTTCAGTTCTAGGTGGAGAGTCCCAGATTTAAATCCTAGGGGAGTGTCCCTCAAGGGGGTCATGAACCCCTTAACGATCCTCTACCTAATCACACGAGCCAAGGTGTGAAAATGGGTGTAGGTCACAATCAGCCAAGGTTTCAGGTGAACCCGCTGTGAAACCTAGCCCCACCCCATTTGATTTCCTGAGTTCAAAAGGCCCAGGATGTGAGTGGGCGTTAAGAAGTCTGGGAAGGGATCTCAAAACTGGATTATAGATGGCAGACAGTTGGTTTCATAAACCATCGCCTCTGTTCAAAGATGGTCGCTCACAGTGGACATAGATGGCTTCTTTCACTCTTCTTTCAAACCACCTGTCTTCTCTGTCCAAAATGTGAACATTGGCGTCCTCAAAAAAGTGACCTTTGTACTTTAGATGCAGATGGACTGCCGAGTCTTGTCCCATGGAGGTGGCTCTTCTATGCTGTGCCGTGCGTTTATGAAGTGGCTGTTTGGTCTCTCCAATGTAGAGCTCTGAGCATTCCTCGCTACACTGTACAGACACAACCCAACTCGCTATTTTTTAAATGAGTGTGTTAACTTGGAGGACGACCCTGGACCCTTTCGTAATGAGACACTGGACTGGATGAGCACCTTTTCTTCTAACCTGCTCCTACACAGGCTACTTTACCCCAAACCTGTTCTCCAAGTCCATGGAGAAATATATTTGTTGCACTCTGCTACACTTACACATACTGTTGTTCATAAAGCCTGCAAGTACTACATGGTAGAATTCCAAGAACTACACCAATATAATCTCTGAAGACATCATTAAAAGAATATTTGCAGAACAACTATTACCCCTGAGCTGTGTGGGCAGTAACCCATCATAAATAAAGTCCAGATCTGTATAAGAGCAGCCCCGGTGGGAATGAAAGTGCTAATACTAAACATGTTAGTGCCCTTAAAAAATCTGCAGAAACACTTTGTGTTATGGAGGATTTAGGGATACTTTCAAACTGCGTGCCTGTCATTAGACGGCATCTGCGACTTTATGCGCACATATGTCTGTCCAAGGATTTGAAACCTCAAGATGTAAGACTGACCCACATATGCAGCCGTTCTCCAGCCAGGCGGAGGTCTCGTAAGCCTTGCTGTAATTGAGGGCCAAGGGAGCACCTCGGGAGTGACGGTCGTTTAATGAGAAATTATAGTTGTGCTGATGCTTTCAGAAAACCTGACTCCATTTGATAGTAATTACATCTCATATGGTTTCATTACGCAAGCTCCTTATTTGGATTAGGAAATATTACAACTGAAATAGGAGAGGATAAACTCTGCTGGGATTAACACTCATCTGAGACCCGAGACCCCCACAGCCCCTTAGCAACCCCCAACACACACACAACCTCATTTTTGTGTGCGTTTGTAAGGGAATTCGCTGGTCATTAATACATAAATAATACCGTGACCTTATATGAATCATCTTCGCTTTGTCAATTTGCTCAAATTACAGTGATTAGTGCCATTACAGAAGAACAGGACTAACATAACTAAGTGTCTCCAAGGTGGTGATCACACTAGATTAGCCTTGATGCATATGCAACTGGCTCCGGCGGGTTCGAAGGATTTTGTGCACTCTTGATATTTCCCATCTACTTCTTCCTGAAAACTGCATTTCTTAGAAGCTGTTTAAGCTAAAAGAAAGGTACAACTGTGAGTGGGTAAGTGCTCAGTCCACAGCACAGTGCAGGCTGCGAGCAAAATGAAGAAAAGTCCTGCAGATTCTGTTCTGGACCAACTGAAGTAATACTATATAAAATGAATATATTTCATGTAGGGCTGTGCGATATGACCAAAATCTCATATCCCGACATAAGACATTTATCGTCCAGACAACGATACATATAACTTAAATTTTACATTTTCTGTACATTCTGTGAACCTCTCATCTTCACTGGCCATGCTGGTATTCTCTGCGCCTGCATCCACGTGGTGACTGTAAAAACTCGTGTTTTTATTTGAGGTAATTTGTTTGATGCATATTCTGAAATTTGATGTTTGAGAATAATGTATTTTGTCATCATTTCAGTTTATTTTGAAAAACCTCAACAGGATCTTCAGCTTTATTGTGAAAGGTTTGTGGAAAATAAACGAGCGGACGGTGGAGCCACACGCTGGGTTTACCGTCGTTGTTGCTAACGACAGCACGTAAAACAGCCGCTTGTCCGTCCATAGTGTGGTTATTTTAAATATAAGAGGAAGAGAGAACTTTGAGAAATTAATATAAACACTGCAGCGAGGATCAAAACGATGAAAAAAATATTCCCGTAAACAGTTTATTTTGCGACACCGCGAAACAAATGATAGCGTAAGATGAAATGATATATATCTATATCTGATATATATCTTTATATCGAACAGCCCTAGTTTCATGACAGTTTTTATTTGTCAGTTAATCGTCTTATTTGATTGCTTAAATACTAACAGTTAAATATAAGTTACATGTTTTGTGCTTGTTTTTAAAACACTTTACCTATTGAGCCAGTCAGTAAAGGTAGAAGCAACTTCAATTATAAATTATCAGCTGAATTGTATTATAGTATTGTATATCGCATCGTATTATGAATACTAGGTGTGTTATAAAACGTGCATGCTTTGGTCTGAATTCAACTTAAAGCTCATAAAAAGGGCCAGAAGCCTCCAACTCAGTGACTGCTTCAACCTTTATTTCACTTGGGAGGCCTTTCTGGGTCAGTCTAACTGCTTTTATGACCACTGTTGACAATGGGACACCTAAAGTTTGCATAGAGAATATTTCAGGCTGCGGCAGCTTTCCCATTACCACAGATAGTCCACTTGAGATTTGAAGTGCTTCTGCTAAGTCAGAGGTAAGAGCCAGTGGATTTGAGGTGCAGTGGTATTAGCCCTGCGAGTTTAGGCTTTAATCCAGGCCGAGGTAGCGCAGACGTCAAGGTTTTCCTCGAGTCTATCTCTTACACCCACACTCACTCTCAGGAGGAAACACACACCCCCACAAGTTAACTCTGTGCAAATTTATGAGTTCTAACCTGCATACACACCAACGCAGAAGTTAACTCTTACCTTAAAAGAACCCGAAGTTTCCTCATCTCTCTTTCTCACACACATACACCTCCCCAAACCCATCATCAAATCTCTTTGCCTTTCACCACCTCCATCCTCAGGAGAGGAGCCCCAGCACTGAAATCTAATTAAAGGCTCCATAAGCAGAGCTCAAATGAAACTGTCACATCAAAGTCGCAGCTGGGACGGAATGACACAAATCAATAAGATTGAGAGCTTCGGCAGATCCCCCTGCACCCCGGAGACTCCTGAGCAGACCTGGGCTGGGATTAGGCCAGTCAGACTCCACTCAGGTGGGAGGAGAAAGGGCTCTTCTTTGTCTATCTATTAGTTTCTATGTCTGCCCAACAAAATCCGGATTTAATTAAGAGTGTGACTTTGATTAGTTTCACCTTCTTCACCCTGAGCGCATTACAGAATCAGGTTCTGTGTCTTTTAAAGGTTATCTCTGCTCTACGACATTTTATTTCCAATTCTTCTCAAGTCACCCAGTTTACTTACTGCCGGGTGTGTCGATAATAAACACACAATACATTCCTTGGTTTTGATGCTACAATGTACAGGGTTTAGGTAATAGTTTAGCCCACCTGACTCCCAACTCCTTGCGGTTGCACTTAAACACACTGAGTAAGCGCCTCCTTCCCACAGGCAGGTTTAGTGTTATGACTGGCCATATGCTGAGTTGGTTTCCTTTAATTTTGGTAAATAAACCGAACAAGTGAGTGAAAGTAAAACATAACTACAAACAACTGAAAGCAACAGGGAAAAAAAGTACATCCAAACTTTTGTCCACCCTCTAAAACAGGGGTAGGCAACGCAGGTTTTAGATGCGTCCTTGAGCCAACGCAGCTGATTTTAATGACTAAATGACCTCCTTAACATGTGTTGAGGTTTTCCAGAGGCCTGGTAATGACATAATCATTTGATTCAGGTGTGTTGACGCAGGGTGATATCTAAAACCTGCAGGGCACCGGCACTCCAGGCCTGAAGTTGCATACCCCTGCTCTAAAATAAGGCCACTGTGTCATGGCCACCGACGTCCAAGATCACCTTTATTGGATCTTTGTGACGTCAGCCGAAGCTTTCAAGTAATATTTGACCCTGTGCGGCAAAAAGCATCAAGTTAAAAAAAAGAAATAAACGAAACAAAGCTTAGCATACTGCTACTAGCTTTTATTCTTATGTATATGTACATTTATATGTACATATGTAGAGTATTTTCACTCTACATATTTATCCCACTGTTCTGGGAGCGGCACTAGTCACAAGCTTGGATTTATAAAAATCTGGGTTTCTGACAAAGGATCCAAGTTAATATATTATAGCTCAATGTGAGTCACACTGTCTGTTCGCGTCACTGATCTATTTAAAAACCCCATACATTTTTCTGAGAACTGTGCAAATCTACTTGAGGGAGCCAAGTGGGAAACTTTATTTCTTCTAAAATAGATTGTTATACGGATTTTATTTATTTTACAAGCCTGCAAGATGAAGCGCATTACTTTTTAATAAGTGTGCAGCCATAACTTGCTGCTCCAGGTGTTGTTCCGAAAGTGGCCCAACTTTCAGTGTTTCCTTTTGCATAAATTCCCCACAAACTAGCACACTGTATCAGACAAAGCGCAGTATGAGGATGATGTTTTTGACAGAACTTCTAATGTAAACTGAATCCCGCATGCAGCAGGTTTCAGTGGACTGTTGTGGGAAGATTCAGAGGATTTACAGGTGAACTGGAACAACGGTTTAAAGAAGGGAGAACGACTTACCTGCATGGATGAAAGTCGAGAAGATATTGAAAGGAAAACATGAACACGAAAAAAAGAGAGAAAATACAAATGAGCTACTTCAGTAAGCCAGTGCACCTCTTATAACACACCCCTAAACCTTTCATCTACACTATAACTTAACTTAAAGCAACAACAAGGTGTTTGACACTTTCACATGTTTGGGGTGCAATTCTGCAATCCCCCCCCCCCCCCCCGAATCCTACAGTTCACTAAGAGAGAGCCAAGAGATATTTCAGACAACATCAGCTTTTATTGGCCAGGATTTCATTCGTGCTGTGTGAACTAATCTCCCCCCACAGGCTTCAAACCTAATTATACGTTACACAATATCAAATCGCCAAACAACAAACGCATTGTTTCCATACAAAAACCAGTGGGTGCCAAACAGTCTACTCTTTTTCCCTCCCCCACTGTAATGATTTAATTTACAAGTAAAAAGACGAAACTACTTCTGCTGAAATACATCAACGCTCGTCTGGCATTTTTTCCCCTCACAACGAAACAAACCTTGTGATACGAGACGTGACGGTGCGCTATTCAAATACAGGTTTTAACTGTGGTTTGAGGAGATTTGATTTCACCATTAAGAAAGTGTTGTGCAATTCAAGTGTGAGAGGTTAAATATGCATCCGAAAGCAATCCTCTTGACTTTAACGGTAGCTAAACAGCAGATTCCCATTTAATCTAACATTTTTCTCCAGTATCCCATGCTTTCCATACCACTTAGGGAATAAAAAGTACATTATCCCACTCTCTGCAAAGTAATGCTTGTCTTAAAAGACACTGATACTTAACCGAATACCAAGGGAATAGGAGAGTGGGGCCGACTACGCCGCCCTTGTTGTTGAAATAAGCACTTTCAGTCTCGCACAGACAGCAGAAACCTGACAACGATACCTTACACAATGGCCATTGTAGGAGGCAAAGCCGTAAGGGAAGAGCAAGCAAATGGGCTAATTTGCTGTGTGAACAAAAGGATGTTGGTGACAGCTCAGCAATGACACATTTCTGTTGCATTAAGGCACGAGAGGGGATTAGAGAGAGCGTGCGATCCCGTCTTGTCTGACTCTGATCTCCGTGGAAAAGACGCTGCGTGGCTGACAGAAAAATGTCTACAGAAAACAAAATAATAGGAGCAACAACAGAAGCCTCTCATTCACTACATTTATCCTTTATCAATCCTGAAGAAATGCTGCAAACAAAGGCGGTCACTCCTCACGTCAACTTTATGGATCACACTTTGTTGTCTTCCCTTTACTCGCTGCCTCTCTAGGAATAAAGACATCTTTTTTCTTTATTAGTAACAACACGTGAGCTGACACTTCACCACTGCACACCTTCCTCTGCTATTTGCACTGTGTCGTACGTCCCTTGAAACAATAGGGATGCATAACACTACAGAGTAAATGGTACAGGCCATAAGCTGAAATGGTCACATTTGATTTTATGGGAAATGCACTAAGGTTATATTCAAAGTTATATCCAAATATATGTCACTCTTAGTAGAACTGTTGAATTTCAACTTTCAATGCATAAAGCTGAATAAAGCTATTTAAGAAGCTGTCTGTAGTCTATATTTTTTAAAATGTGAATGGGTACGAAACATCTAAGGAGATCTGTGACTGGCCCGAGTATAGCCAGATGATTTGAGCAGCACTTCTAGTTTGATAAATAATGTACACTGCAAGTGAAAGACAGGCTATGTGGTTTCGAAAGCACTCAGTTTCTGAGAAATGCTAAATTGTGAATGAAACACCCTGAGACCTCGTTTCAGCCTTTCCCCAAAAAAGATTAGTATAAAAGACGAGTATGAATTATCTATTTATCCTCCCTTTAAAGTGAAAACACTCAATGAATGACTTAAAACACATAAACTGGATTAAAAGCAGCATTTTAACTTCTGAGGAAAAAACAATATTTTTAAATGACTTATTTGTTTTCTGTAGAAAGATCAAAGTGCAAGCGCAGGGATTTCAAAGAAGTGCTGGTCAGCTGTTGTAAAAAAAAGCCAAGCGTGAATTCAAAGCTATCAACTGACTGCTTGACCTTCCTTGCCTCCCCATGAACCGTGGCTTGTGAAGGAGGGGAATAAAATCAAAATGAAAATGAGCTTCCTCACCTTTAGGATGAGCAGCCGGGTTATTTGGAAGAAGCTCGGGCTAGAGCTGTTACTCGTCTGCACTGAAAGGAACTAAGTGTGTGGTTCAGGTGTTTGACTAAAATGATGAGGCATTTCAGGCATGTCCAACTGGCATTCCCAAGGTAAATCCAATATATGCGGGAGAGCTGTCTTGACATGAGATAAAAAGTTGTTGATAAAAAAATAATCCATAAAGAAACTCATTTTTAGCATCTGACGTAGTTTTCTCTCTGTGCTCCTGAATATTGACGATATATGTTGGATGGATCTACTTGGTATTCTGAATTCGGTACACTAGTCATGTGTGACAGATAAGCCCGTGCAATTCATCACCAACCCTGAAGCAGAAGGTGCACTCTGACTAGACATGGAAACACACAGTTTCACAGTGCGATTCCTAACACACATCTTTGCAAAATCCGAGGTTGTATGTGCACGTCCAAGTTTGACTAAGCAAAGAAAGAAAACATGGTGATATTTATGGACGTGAATTCATTTGCAAACATGGCCACTCACAATCTCCTTATATGGGCCAAGTTGGACTTCTGCATCCTTGAGTCTTATCGCAATTCCCTGAAAAAGCTTCAGAAATAAGTTCCCATGACTGAGTTGATACTCATACAAAGTCCTCTTACAACCGTTATGGAATAATTGCATCATCTTCATCATCTCCATTAAAAAGCTTTCTCTCTGGCTGATCTGAGACAGATTTGGTCTAGATTGCTCTTGATCAGCCCTGTCAGACCAAAAGTTCAACCTTTCCCCAGTTGCAAAGTATCAAAGGCTAAAATTCCCATGATGGGCGAAGGCCTGGGTGGTACTGAGGAGTTTAAGACAGAAAGACAGGCAGAAAACAAGCAGAAGAGATGGACAGGAAGAGAAAAAGAAACAGGCGTGCAGAGAGATGGAGCTCTCAGTGGCTCCGGTTCAAAGACAACTGCACCGGGGCTCTGTTTTAATGTTAATTCAACCAAACGGACAACAAGTGCTGCTCTGCTTCTCTACTAGGCAATTAATCTTGCGTGAGCCAAGCAAAGAGATTTCAGAGAGGGCTAAAATAAGTCTGCATAATTTTTCTGAGCCAATTACCGTGACAAGAAGAGGAGGGGTGAGGAGAGTGAAGGGGAGAGGGGGGAGAGAGGTGGTTGGACAGAAAGAGAACGAGGAAGGAGGTTAAGGAAAAAGGAGGCATTTGGGAACATAAATGAGGATACGAAACAAAAAATGAGAAAGTAGTAAGGAAAGATGCCACGACTTTGTTCTAAGGTCAAAAAAGTGCTTGAAAAGCAAAAAGAGGGCTATAAGCTGTCAACAAAAGCTCAGAGTACGACTATCCCAACTTGTCAAAATGAAAATATAAATCAGTGTGTCACAGAAATCACTAGTCCTCAACGTGCATGAAAAGAGGATGTGAAGTCTGATACTTTGAGAGCTAAGCTGTCAGTAATGCACTTACTTTGACAGATAACCGTTATTATAGAAGACACCATCATCAAATGATGCTGCGAACAGAGATATAAAGACACTGAAGGCAGCTTGTACAATGAGATGATTTCCCCTAAAAGTAGTTAAGCCAGGAACATTTTTTTAAACTCCCACGAGACTATAAAGAAACAGGATCGTTTCGAGGAACGTGAGAATAAATATATGTATAATTCAGAGCCAAACTGGTATCGATATTTGGTGCTTTTAAAATCTGACGCGTCCGCCAATTATTTTCCCCCGTTTGCTTTCAGACACAAAATATAAAAATGCATTTCCCATTATCCATTCGACATTATTTATGAGTCCTTACTAATTTAATATGACTGCTGTTAAAAGCCATGGATTACTTGTTTATGACACGCCCAGTTTTGTTCAGATCAAATGGTGTTGCCATCAAAGAAGCGCCCTCTGGTGGGCATGTTAGAAGACTTTTCCAATCACTCAACATATTAGTAACAGCCAATATCGGCCCTGCTGATATATCAGTCGAGCTCTAGTAGAAATTCCGTAGAATTGTGACATTTATGGTTTTCAAGGTTTTTAGCATTATTTTTCATCGTTTTTATCGTTAACTCAGTTTCCCTGGGCCTTTCCCTGTGTGTTAATAATAATAATAATAATGTATACTTTACTTTATTGATCCCTGTGGGGAAATTCCTCTCTGCATTCACTCAGTGAAGCAGTGGCCAGCCATTGGGCGCCCGGGTGTAGGGATGGTTCGTTTCTCAGGGGTACCTCAGGGTAGCCATTTAGTGGATTTGAACCCCCAACCTTCCAATCATGCTACCGGTACTGGTTTTATTTTGTTGTATTTATCTGCACCACCTTAAAGGCTGGTCTGTGAAAATATTGTCAGACATAATCAGGTCTGTGGCGCGAAAATGGTTGGGGACCGCTGCTCTAATACCAATAGGGATGTTTCACCCCCTTCAAATTAATCCTTAAAACTTTAAAAGGGTCTGTGTTTGTTCCTTTCTTTGGTGACCACATTTACCAGGACATTCACAAAGACCAACTCCGGACATTTGGAGCCTTTTATGAGTTGCCACATTGTGTTCTAACTCATTGTGACAGTGTGGGCAAAAACATCTCAGGAACAGCAACGGCAGCAGAAAAGTCCCCATGCCTGGGGTCGGACTGGTTTTTGAGTGGTTTGTGTGTCTGAAATAACACTGCACAATTACACAACTGGTTCTATGACAGGCGAGAGGGGGTCACAGCTTCAAATGTAGGGCGCAGCTGTGTGGATCCAGTATTGAATTGCAATTATTGTTGCTACATATCAGTGTAGTCACACTACAGTCACGCAGATAAAGGTTAAAGAGGTGTTAATGAAGATAATTACAGGCTCTGTATATTAAAATAATAAAGTCTGCATAAGGCACTGATAACATTCTCTTCTTTGAACTTTAGGTGTTGAAGTCGAAGTATTTCCAAAGAAGGCTTATGTGTGTATCTCTGTGCATGACCGTATGCCAAATATAATCCGGTCTATGTTCTGACACTGTGTCCACACACGTTTTTTTTGTTGTTTTTTATTTAAGTACATCAATGTGCTCATGTGTGTCTGCTCTCTCCCCTGCTGTTCTGTGAGAGATTGCGAGGGTTATTTCATAAAGGTCCATCTCCAGCCCTGCCTCAGACCGAATCATCCCGCCAGCAAATCTCATTTAGACCAAAGCCCCGGGGACATGACGGCCATTTCTGCTGCTAACTCTATACTGCAGCAGCCTGCAGCGACGCTGCTTTTGGAACAAAAATAAAGAAGCTGGAGGACGCTGACTTTGCCATTACACTATCTCACATAGAATGTAAGTTTTAGATCACACTGCAGAGTTAAAGCTAACTATCATCAGATTCTACTTTCGCTCTGGAGACACTTTGCACACATCTGCAGGCATTTTCACTGGACACTGTGGCCTTAATGAAAATCTGACATTTACATTGGCGGTGATTTCACCAGTGCTGTTTTCAGAAAGCTTCTTATGCGGTCTCAACATCTGGATGCATTTGATATGCACGAGGGTTTGCAAGGTCAGATTTTGCCATTCGAGGGCTCTGTGGCAACATCCACAAACCTTTCACACTCACCTGTGTGCAATCTCATAACAAACATGTTGCCTACTAACAGTTTAGATACCTGGCTATAATACTCGGAAACCGAGTAAATAACTATGCAGATGCTGACTGCATCAAACAACAAATATACCATTACTTTACAGAGATGAAATTCCCATGTGCCACATGTCTAACATGGTTAGTGCCAATATGCTGCATAAATTGATGAATGATGAGCTTTACTCTTATTAAATTGCTGAAGTTTCCATATGGTTCTGTGCTGCGGGAAGCAAGGAGGGTCACAAGCGTGCACCAGATAGTGAGTTTGAGCCTAATGCGAACCAACACCGCAGATCCGCATCTCACATTCACAAACGATTCTACTGCTGCTCGTCCTCCGAGAGCTCCAGGAGCCAAAGTCAGACTTATCAGCGTCTCTGTTATGGCAACCGAGCTGATTAAAAATGTGTTTCTGTGTGTGTGTGCGTGCCTGTGTTTGCATCGTCTTCATGGCTGTCTCTGTTATAGCAACCAAATGTTTGGGATGAGGTTAACAGTAGCTGAGACGGTAGAGTTCTTGCTCATCACATGGGTCCTGACTCAATTATTTTTTTTTTTAAAATGACTTTGGGGCCCAAGCATTGAACTTTCAATGACAGATGAATCAAACCTCTTAGTTTGGAACTTCAGAACTAAATATTTCCTGTAATATCTGACTTGTAAAAATGTCTTTTTGGAAATACATCTGGAAATCGTTTGCCTAAACCACAGTCCCTTGTGACTTTGGAAATAGTAACGTTTTCCTCTTTTTTTCTTGGATGCACAATCACTTTCCTACATGACTGTACCCTGGAGGTTTACCACAGTCTGCAGACATAGCAGCCATTTGGTTCATAGGTCCTAACAGTTGTGTGTGCAAGCACCATGGCTACAAATCATGTACGCGTTACATTTTTGCTGACTGTGTAGCAATTATTTTTGATTAGCTTTTGGAAGTTTTGGCTGAATCATGGTTGCTGCTTGCAAAAACCATCAAGTCTGCAGTTTTTAGTTTTGTTTAGTTTGTTTTGGTGTATGGTTTAAATTTTGCTTTTAAACTCACTAAGAACAAATTCTACCAGAATGGTAGAAAAATGTAAAACACATGTGATTCGAATCAATAGGTCCAAAATCTGCTTAATTAATGGCAAAGTGTGTTAAAGGCCAGAAATGACACGATACAAAAGGAGCCATTGTACCACAAACACATACTTTACATCCTTCCCACACTTTAGTCACTTCATATATCAGACGATAACAGGATGTCTTCCCATTTGGGTCAACTGCTGACCGGAGCGTTCAGAAGTGGTGTTTAGATCTGATAAAAACAGCCAGAAAGTAGCGCGGCTGGCCGCAAGTCAAGAATTTGCTTACTTAACACTCACGTAGAGTCCCTCAGATCAAAAAAAAAGAAAAAAGAAAGAAGAGCACGCACACACACATACACATATGCTTCTCCAGACTAGCTGGGGTGAACTTGGCACTTGTTGATTAGCCGTAATGGATTTAACATGCGCTGAGAGCAAAGAGGCACTGGCCTTTATCCCCACATGCCAGAGTTTGTGAATGAAGGAATAAACGAATGGCAGGATATCAGGGCACTCCATCACATCCGGCAGCCCCTCAACCTGCAGCTCCCGATAATGTGGCCATCTGTTTACACAGCCTATCAGGCAAAATGCTGCTCACGCCACTCTGAGAAAAGTCTTTTGTGGCAGATGTAAATATGTGAAGACACCAGGAGATCTGCTCAATTGCACTGGAGTCCACTTATCACGTACTGACGCAACAATTTTGCCTGAATTGTGTAGACTGCACAAAAAAACCCCGTTGATAAAACACATTTCTTCAGGTTTCATCATTCAGTGATCTCAGAAACACAGACCGTTTGATTTTTCTGCTCATGTTTATGACAAATTACTCTAATTACTCCAAAAGTCTTCAGAACAGATCATTATTAAGGTGGAATGGAATGGCCTGTATGACACTCGGGCGATTAAAGGTTAAGGATGTTCTAAAAGCTGAAATGGTCCACGGTTCAGAGGTCCAGTTGACTGAACTGGCAGAGGTGAAGCCTAGCAGATCTGCAAACGCCATTCAAAGGGGCAACGGTGCATAATTTAAGCCTTAAGTATCAATAGTGTGTTAATAATAATAATAAGGCTGCCATATCGCGCCATCGGCCCCTCTGGCCAACACCAGTAGGCAAGTAGGGTAAAGTGTCTTGCCCAGGGACACAACGACCAGGACAGAGAGCCCAGGGATCGAACCGGCGACCTTCCGGTTACAGATGCGATTCCCAACCCCCTGAGCCACGGTCGCCTAGCAGTCCAAAGCTATTATTTGTACCATCAAAACATGATTTTTAACTTGGTGACATTTTAAGACTCACCTTCACACTGGCTTCATTTTTATTTTTTTTTTTAAAAGTTGTCACTTCCTTCAGAAATTATGTTAGGATGACGTCAAAAACAGTAAGCTTTTTGATTAATCAGTGATTTTAGGTTTTAATGCTGTAGTTGTCACACATTTGGTTCTGTTTAGTCCAATATGTACATTCTTCCCCCCCAGCAGCTTAATATTATTGAAGTCCCCCTTGTGCCGCTACGACAGCTCTGACCTTGGGCTATCAACACAGGACCTATAAGAGTGCCCTGTAGTGTCCGGCACTGGGATGTTTTTATATGCTGCAGTTGCCAGGTTAGGTCTTTGTGGTTGAGGTTTCGTCCGGTGCTTGATCTGACTAGGATCTGGAGTGTTTGTGATTATATGTCTTGGCCTCACCACCATTTAAATTTTTCCAATCTAGGATGCAGTTTTGTACATTTCACCTGTCATTGCTTCTTTATTTGGCAAGACATACATTTAGAATTGGATTAGCAAAAATCTAATGAAAGAATTATGAAAAAAAAGATGAGATCAATTGGTTAAATTGTTATTATCGGCGATATTCTGGGAGCATAGGTGTAACATTAAGGCTCTATTTTTTTACCTGACAAATCTATGACCATGTCATCAGGACACAGTTGGGGGCAGAAGTACAAACAACAGGAACTGCTACTGAAAACCCTGACAACATGCAAACCATTATATGGCTCTTCTGGAGTAGCAGTGCTGTGTTTGGGTTGTCTTTAGTGTAACAATGGGAGGATGAAGTGCTGACAGGTGAGATGAAGTGCCGAGTCCATTTGAAAGAACTCCGACTCTTAGAGGTTAATGAGTTTGTTGTGAGAAGGTGGTTTTCCGTGCTTCACGCTGTTCTGGCATTGGAATTAGCTGCTTAAAGGAAGTCTATATTTTGAGTGAAGGTATGTACAGCACATGCAGGAAACTGTACAAATAATATAAATGTTCACTAAAACTTCTGTGCACACTTCACAGTTTATTATTTTATTGCTTTCTTAATTTTAACATAAGGGTAGCAAACCTCCCATAAATAGTATAGCATCATGTATGGTGACCAACACTGTGAGAATGGGAATGCTTTCAAAAGATTTCAATGACTAAACTAAAATGCGCTGCAAAATAAAATGGGACCCCAGATGCAAAACAACAAACAATCAAGGAACGTCCTCAATTCATTGCACGTCATTTTAAATGGAACATTCCAGCTACAATGGGAAGATCAAAGGCAATCTTTCACAGAATATTTCTATTCAAGTCGAGTCTGTGCCTGCAGATGAGAGAAAACAATTTATTTTCTCACTCTGATTTATTCCTGACGACCAGGAAGGAAGTGACTACACAAACAGTGTCGATCACATCACAACATCCTGTTTATTCCCCCCAACACTCACTTCCTGCCTGCTTTCTGCCACTTCCTGCAGTAGGAATTAAAAATTTATAGTTGCCCTTTGGTAGAAGAACAGAGGAAATGATGACTGTTGGTCGTTAAAGGTGGAGGTCGCAAGATCGGGGGAATATTTTGGAAATGGCAATTCGTGCTACGCGTTTCAAAAACGTGTCATGAGAGATTTGGATGAGGATATAACAGAAACCTTGCAGTTAATACTGCAAGATGAATGCCCTGTGTGTTATCGATCCTATGCTACATCCTCTACTGACCTCTGCCACAGAGCCAGAGAATTGTGGGCATTCAGTATTAGTGTAAGTAACACATAAAATCACCTATTTCCTGCCATCTCCCACAAACACTCTAAAAGAACCTTCTACAAGCATCCTAACAGTAACTACAGTCCCAGCAGGTACAGAAAACACCCGGGGGAGCGTGATGCAAGGCCTCACAGCTTTAAGAGACACAATTACTCCTGCTCTACCCCCTCTGCAAGCAGCACCAAGTCCATGACCTCTGCCTGGTTAATCCTAAACCCACACTGCCCCCTGCTGGTGCAATGAGAAAGTACTACAGGACAGACTGAGTCTTTGAGATCTTAGTGCAGTTACAGCCTATATAAGAACACAGAAATAACCACCTACTAAAACCTATACGAAAATTACTAAGAAAAATATGCAGGATGGATTCATTTAATCCCGCATATTCTGATATTTGTCACAATAAGTTGTTACATTACCTGATACTTAGAATATTCTGGATTAAATTCACAGGATTTACAGGAAGTACATTTAAGATTTTGGCTGGAAATCCCACATATACAAGTGATGAACTATTACAAAAGCCCTTGGGGCTCTTTTCAAAACTGTGTCAACTTTAGACATAATGCAGACACAACACACAGAAATAGTCCCACACCACTTCCTGACTGTGCAGCCCGTTCTCACAGACCACAGCTGGGCTGGCTGAGTCACCGTGGTGAGAACCCCTCTGGCAGAGTCTACGTACGAGTGAGGGAGTGAGTTAACATAGAAAAGTAAGACTCAAAGAAAAATGTCTAAGAAAGATTAAAAAAATAAGCCATGATAAAAAAACAATTTTTTTTAAAAATGCAGGCGTTTGCATATTTTGCTACAAGGAAATGTTTATACTCATTTAAATGAAAATATTTAAATGAGTTTGTTGCTTTCCTTTCCAGCAGCAAGCAGCACATTTTTAAGTGGCAATAATTTTGTTTAAAACGACCTGTAAAGTACAGAATTTTTCATGCTTGGTTTTATAGTACTCATGTTAATTTAAGCCAGGTGCATCGTGGTGGATCATGCACCAGTAAATATCTCTGCAGAGATTCCTGAAAGCGGTGAGAAACTTCACTGGAAAAACGAGCTGACCTGCCCCCACACGTTGCAAGAAAATCTGCACTCTGCATGTATGACCTCCACTGGTCACTGAAACAACCCTCAGCACCAGACCCTGACCAACAAAATCAAAGAGCCCCCACAGGGTCAGACGATCACAGCATCACTGTCTATGTTCGTCTCTGTGGTCTCCCACTGTTGCTTCTGTGGCCCAGAGGCTGTCGTTAGCAGTTATTTTGGTAGAATGGCCGGTCCTGAAACAGCGACAACAAGAAGCTCACAGTCCTTTTTAAAGAGCTTGAGGAGCTCCATGTTTAATCCTTCAAAAGAACCTGCTATGCTCATTGACACCTGCATATTTTTTATTCTTGGACTGAGCAGCTTTGCATGAATCACAGCGCAAAATACTCCGTATTTATCTGACACCAGGCTCTGATCCAGACCATCAGTTTATCCACTGTGTAAAAAAAAAAAAAAGAAAAAAAAAAAAGAGAGAAGCTTTCTCTTTTTTTTGCTCCTCTCTTTTTAAAGCCATCACCCCTTTTAAGCCCATTCACCCTTTAAGATCACGGTCTTATTTACTGCTGCTCATAACCAGAACATCTGAAATGTATGCCCAAGAGGACCACATCTGGAACATCTGCTTTCACTGATATACCGAGCAGAGAGTAGAAAACATAACCTGTCTGAGTGTTTAGAGTAGTCTGAAGCCTGAGCTTTGGGCTCACAGGGACGACTTGTACATAAGCCGACATAAGCTCATGAAATGTGGAAAAGCACAAGATCCCACTTTTAAAAAGGAGACTAACAAAGTTACAGAGTGAACAGTATTAAAACTGTGTGAGAGCCAAAGCAAACATCTCTGCAGCAACAACCAGAAGTCACCACGTCTATATTTTTGCTGTTCCAACTCAACTTTAAAGAAAACTTTTCTATTTGCACACAGCTATGCAAAAGTACTGAAAGATGCACTGACACAACAACACCACTAGATGGCAGGACAGGCCTAATCTTACTCTTCCTCAATCATGATAGTTGAAGATTTTTATATGAGGACTATATTACCGCACAAAACCTAAGTATAACACGGAGCCAGTACTTCAATACTTCACAATATCTTGATTAAAACACTATTGTGGTGGGGAAGCAAAAAACCCACACAAAAAAGGAAATCAAGCATTGAGGCAGGGGAGAAAAAGCAGAGAGAGATGGATGGCGAAGAGAGTGGATGGAGGAGCAGAGATAAAGGAGACAAGGAGGGGAGGCGGGGGCGAGGGGAGTCATAATCTCATTACCGCCAACACAGAGACACAAAAACATCTGTTGTGAGACGCTGTAATCCAAACACTGCTGTTGACTCCTTACGCGTAGTCTTTGTTTCCTCCTGACAGTTTTCTATCACAAATTAAGATTAAAAACCTCAAGGCCAATGCAAATTCCTGCGAAAGCAGGTTTTAGTCAAACGTGTGGTTCACGGATTAACAAAAGTCTTTTCTCTTTGGCAGCTGCTGCCTTTTGTTCAAATCTTTTGAGTTAACGGAGTAATTTATGTTTTTTTTTTCTTTTTTGCTATAAAAGCATATTCTTATTCAACTATTCTAAACAAAAATCCATATAGTCTGACTTGTCTTACAGGGGGTCATGTGAACTACATTGCCATCAATTTAACACAAAGTGAGAAAAATCAGAAATACATTGAACAGCAGCAGTCATGCAAAGAATGTTTGAATATTGGGATTTCTGGGTGAACATCCACACCCCAGAATCATGTCGGTGCCCTGCTAAAACACCTCAGCTCATCACTCTTATTTTAGTTTCATCAGTGTTTAGTTGCCATCCTGAAAGCTCCCTGTGCCAAGTTTAAATGAGCTTGCACTGCTGGTAGGCAGCACTGAACTAAAACTGGTACGGGACGCTGAATTAAAGCTGTTCTAAAATGAGATGATACAATTAAGTGAATGCACGAGGTATTTATGCCGGATGTGAACCGATGTGTTCAATATAAATAGAGGTGAAGTACCATTTTTAGCTTCAAAAACAGTGTATATGGTTACAACAGCCAGCGTAAGCTATGTTTCCTCAGTTTAGAGTTTTCAATCCAATTTCACTTTATCACCATGACGACAGAGAGTGGCGTAATAGTTTATTACAATGTCAGTCAGTCTACTTTTTAAAGCGACTGAATTTTTTCCTACGCTCTTCAGCGTGACATGGATTTATTTCTCCATGTCCATGTACGGTGTTGTCGAGCTCAGGCCGTGTTGTCGGTTCTCTGGTCTCTGACCGTATCAGACACAGAACGAGGCAGGGAAGCGAAGACTCACCACACTGTTACCACAGAAGGAGATGACAGCCAGCGACGCTTAACTCACTGCTAACCTGCAATTATGCTGAAGGACCCGCAATACAAATGATGAACGCATAAGACACAATGCACAGAGTGCAAATGCACTTAACATGCAGGAAGTCTACGCACATATGCATGCACACACAAACACACTTGAGTAATCATTACTCTGAATTCGTGTGGGTGACAGTTACTCAAGGTGAAGTGCTGAGACTGCTTAAGTGTGGGTGAGTAATCGTTCCACACAGCACTGTGAATAATAGACGGCTTATTAGGGGCATAGGAGGTATAGAAGAATCTTATTTAAACTGTTTTTCTGTCCAATCTTACAAATTTATGATGAAGCAATCTGCAATCTGATGTTAATTATAGAAGAAATTGAGACCATGGTTTTCACACATAACCAATTATTGCAGCTCGTAGGCAGTGTAACCTTTTTTTAATGATATAATGAGTCCATAACAGCAACAATAGGTCAGCTAAGTTCACTGTGACACATAAATCCTATTTATTTTAATCATGTTCGTAATATAAACATGCACAGTAAGAACGGATGACTTGTAAAGAAAAAAAAGACAAGTGATTTTATTTACTTGCTCATATACTGACACTCTGCATGCACACATTTGACTCCATTCAGCAAAAATATATGTTTAAAATGTTGATTTTCACTTCATTATTTAGAGGTAATTCCTTCCATCCATCCGTCCTGTTCCGCTTATCCTTGTCGGGGTCGTTGGGGGGGCTGGAGCCAATCCCAGCTGTCATAGGGCGAGAGGCAGGGTACAATCTGGACAGGTTGCCAGTCTGTCGCCCTGATTTAGAGGTAATAGGCTATTAAATGTGTGGCATCAATGCCAGCATACTGCAACTAATTAAAGCAGGAAGACCTATGAAGAAGTCACAAATTCATCGCAACATCAAACAGTCTAACGCTGATTTTCATCTGGGAAGCACAAAGACAGAACTGTATACCAACCAAGACAGTATACCTATGATTTGTACACGATACAGACTAGTTCAGACAGTATGAAGAAAAGGCCTACATTTCACTGATACAGGCTTAAAGATTGCATGCACTTCCTAAAGAATTCAATTATGGTCAAGAAAACCTAAATTCATAAATTTGTGGCACAAAAATAACGCCATAGTATTCATATGTCGGGTGAGTAAGCCACTGTCTGCAGAGCACAAGAGGTGGGCTGTTTGAAACATGACCAGGCACAGCAGCGGAAACACACCTCCGAAGTTTAAACAGCTCTAACATTTGCAACATTTCTTCTGTTTAAACAAGTACGTCTGCTACGGCTATTAAACGCGCTCCAAACAACGAGCTTAAACGGTTTACAAAGAGGGAGAGAGTAAGTGCTTGTTAAGACAAACATGCTAAACTCCGCACTGATGGCAAGCCAAGTGGATGTCATCAATCCAGCAAGTACGCGTAAATTCATTTCATAAAAGCTTCGTGTTGCTTCACACGGCACGACAAGGCGAGGTTTGGCACGACTGTTTTGACAAGACTCCAAAATAGGTAATTTGATCGATGTTACGTAGTACGCTGTTCTAAACAGATTTTTCAGGTTTATTTTTAGTATGTTATTTGCAATTGGTGTTTGTTCTGGGAAAGATATTGCAGAATGAGCAATAATGCATTTCTTGCATTTCTCATGGGTTCTAATGGGGGCCTTTCTTAAAATGACTGGTCCCAGTAACAAAGGCGCTTGTCGACTCAGAAATCGATAGAAAACCAACAACACACCCGGCAGAACATTATGTTATTTACACGGGTGCACATAAGTGGTCCGCATGTGCGCATTCACTGTCAAAATAAAAGACGCGCACCAGATAAGAAGTTGCAACGCGCGTTTGCGTCCATATAAAAAGCACTGTTTTTGTCCGCTAGAGTGGGATTTTCACGGCACATTCCGCACCACATCTCTGTGCGTTCATCATTTGTTTGAAGCCAGCTCACCTCCTGCAACCACTTTTCCAAGAATACGCGCTTCTTTTGTGGTTCGGACTCCTTCTGATAGTTCTTTGGAGGTAGAGGAACACCAATGTAATTGCTTAAAGGAGCTTCTTCGACATCTTTAAGAGTTCTAAACAAATGTCTGTCCTCCTCCTGAAAATCTTATGTATGCAAACACGCGTTGCAACTTCATATCTTGTGCGCGTTTTTGTTTTGTTTTTTTGACAGCGAATGCGCACCTGCGGACCACTTATGTGCAGCCCCGGTTATTTAGCTCATCATATTGCAGCCACAGAAATTCTTTTGTCCATGAAACCATAAAGCTGCACTTTCTTTTTGCCTTATAGTCTGATTTGTCATAACTTTTCCGTTTTGTGGTAAGCTTTTCTTTGGCTGTCACTTCTTCACCCTGACCTGTCTTATTTGGCTCAGCAGAACTAAAATATATATCCTGCTGCTTTTACACACACACACACATAAGCTCAGCGATTCTCTGCGCGATCAACCTCTCATATGTTTAAGCTTGCTGCGGGAGATTTCACTTGTCATGTTTGCATAGTAAGCTAACGATTGATAAGACGATGTCAGAGGAATTGGTGCACAAATTATCATCACTCACAGATCAGTGCTGTCGCTCTCTATACACAGTTCGCACGATTGCAAAGTGAAAGCAAAAAACAAGCGCAAATTCAAACGCGATTTCAATATGTCACATATTGACAGTGGCTCACCGATGCCAATGACATAATTACCCAGCTACATTTCTGAAAGAATGCAAAAGCATTGACATATATTTTTCCTTCCTACAATAGCCCGACGGGCAGGGCAGAGATAGATTTTGGTAGCCCGACTGGAAAAATTGCTAGCCCCGGGACGTCGGGCTAGCGATATTGCGAGCCCTGATATTGTAAGGTAAAGACCCCGCAATAATGCAATCACAGAACTCCGCATATAATGCATGCAGTTATGTACTGGACCTTTAGTGGCATTATTTGCACATCAGACTTCAGTAAGGAGCAGGCAGGTTAAAGAGCAACTAACGTGCGTATGACTGCGCCAGACACTGGCGCCTCTGTCGGGTGACGTCGAGTTGAGTTCAGAGCTGTTGTGCATGTGTTACAATGGCTCAATATACAGTCTGTATTATACTAAATGTATATGTTTGTATGTACTGGCCAGTATAAAATCATTTGTAATTATTCTGAATATTAATTCTGACATCTGCCAGCAAAAAACGGTCATTCAAAGTCTACTTTTTGTGTGTCTACTCACCTCAACACAAATGCGAAAAAAAACATTTTGACACTTACACGCAACTGAAAATAGTTAAGATACTATATTAACTTTTTGAAAAAGGCAGTCACTTCCATATATTCATGCATAGCATTTCTAGAGTTGATTGCTCTTTCTGTGTCCACCCCCTCGACTCATGCAGGAAGACTTGCTCAGAAAAATTCTGTGTCACCCATCTGATTCTGGTATAAAGTTGTCATCTTGTTCTCATTAGGAGGCTAGAAAGAGGGAAGAGAGAAAGGGAGGAGGAAGAGAAGGAGGAGGGCTAGCCTGGAATAAATGAGGTCACCACTAACACTCCCTGAGGAGGATCACTGAGGCCTGGAGGAGGGGCCCGGTCGGCCGTAGTTTGGTAAAAGTGAGATGTGTTTTAGCAGTCCAAAACAAGACAACCTCTCTGTTTGTTGGGGAAATATTTATATTATATAGTCATATCGTATTCTGCATCCTGCACTTTTAGTTTTCCACGAGTTCTTAGAGGGCTTTCTCTAGAACTAGAAGTGAACAGAAAGTACACAGAAGCTTATGCATTTTCTGTTTACAGCAGCAGCTCCAGGAGTTTGAAAAACAGGATAAAAGTCATAAACAGCAAACACGCAGCTGTATAAGTAGAAGTACACAGTTCCTTCTACAACCAGAGCTTTTTTCAGTGCTGCTGCTGACTGGCATGAAACTGACAATTGTTGAATTATTAAAGAAAACTCTCACTTGCAACCAACAGAATTTATTTCAGTATGTAAGATGCTATTTTTGTTACTTTTTAACCACCACATAGATGAGAGGTCATCTGATACATATATCTCAACCAACTGTTGTTGGAACAGCTCCACACAGGCAGTGGTCCAAACCAAAATCCGCCTCGCAGCAGCACTATCCATGGTATCCATCTCCCTATATGGTTTTTAAAAAACAACTTTCTTTTTCATGCTCAGGTGGCTCAGATCGGCAGTATCTGTCTAAGGTTCGATTCAGAATCTGGACAAAAATCCTCCCCAAACAACAAGGCAATGAGAGTATAATGTGAGAAATACATAATCAGTTTTACTGAAAATATTTCACTACACCCTTCAATTCCCAAGCGCTCCTCTCTCTTTCCAATATGACCCGTTTCCTATCTGAGGAAAAAAAAATCTCCATACTCAGCATCAGTCAGCATCTGCCTTTAAGAGGCCTCAGAGGGGATCAGTTTCACAGCACTTCCCCATCCTAGTGCATGCACTTAGAAAAATCAATACCAACCACAGACACAACAAATACAAAGACTTTAGATCAATACGTGTAAACGCTTCTTTTTGATTTAAATAGGTGGCAGCCTTGTTTTCAAGCTATATTTATTATCATATCTTCCACCAATGGGATCATTTCTTAAATATTTAGTTCTTGCACAAGCTATTAAATATATTTTTAATAGTGTCAACATTAAAATCTTAAATTATGCACAAAAAAAAGCTTCAAAGAAAGTAACACTAAGTAATTTAGTAGCAAGCCCTGCAAAGGCATGAATGACAGTCAGCACACTTGCTCACAAGGATCATATTGCTCCGATTCCACACATGCACACACACATGCACGCGCAACGCCAACTGTGAGTGGTAGCCTGCTCGTCTGTTGATATTCTGTGACAAGATAAACAGAAGACTGATGGAGTGGTTTTAAGAAACTTCTCTGGGTTTATTTAACCCAGCGGCCCCTCCTGTCTGTGTCTATTCGTCTCCTACACGGGAAGACGCTTCTATATTCAGCTCAGACTAAGATATCGCCTGGATCAAAATCAAAAACATGCATAAGGCAAACTCAAGCCAGAACTAGTATACAAGGAACATCACTCGGTCTTTCTGTTCAGTGTATCGTATTAATCAAAACATAACAAAACGTACAAAAACACTCAAACTTTTCCACATCCAAGTTAAACACCGATGCAATGAAGACGCTGTGTAAATTTAACATGTTTGAAGAAGGCACAGATGTCTGCACACGTACACCCCGACACACGGAGCTAAATATTCAGTGCGCCTGTCACAGAGCCAGACACCATGCTGACCGGGGCCAGACGTGTCAGCGATGGAGTGAAGGCAAGCGCAGCTGTGCGGCACACCCTGACACCACACACGCTCAGAGGAATGTGGTGCTGGCACAGCCCAGGTGCCGTCACTTAGGGTTGTGACATCGCTGCAGGAGTTTGTGTAGGGACAAGTCTGTCATCAAGACTCCCGGGGTACGTCGGTGGGTGCGCGTCAGAAGAGAGCAAAGAGAACTGGATGACAGAAGGTAGCAAAGATATCCGAGTGTTCGCATATGAAGGTCCAGTGTCCAGGGGCAGGATGGGAAGCTTTAATCTAGCATATTTTCGTTGGGCTCCTGGAAAAAAAAACAAAAAAACAATGCAAGCACGAGGGGAAGATATAAGGTGGGTAAGAGTGTACGTGTGTGTTGCAGTGCAGAAGAGTGTGTGCATGTCTTAGGTAACTATTAATGTACTGCCCCTGGACTTTAGACAACACAATAAAGATTGGTGAGGATGATCAAAGTATTTTTACGTTGCAGGCCAAACCTTAGCACGTACACTGTGTCTGCAGGTGACTACTGTACAGCTGTACTTATCTATCGTAAAGTAGCAGAAAAATTTCCACCTTTATGTAATCCAATCAAAGCAAGACGCTTCATGATCTCCATTAGTAACAATGTACAGTGTTGGGTCGCCCGAGTGAAAAAGAAGTCGTACATTTTTTAATATATATATATTTTTTTAAGACTCCATTATTATTCCAGTTTTGCTTCACCTATCATGCTTTCACCACACATTAACTACCACACCTCCATATGGCTAATAAACATGAACATGAAGGGGAGAAAGGGAAGAGGGAGCCACAGCACAAGACTAGAAAGAGAGAGCAAGAGAGAGATTTGGTTTCTATTTAATAATTAGCTCATTCACTTGCAATTAATATTGTTCCTTGACTGAGTAATTTAAATACATTAAGCACATATAGTACAGTAATGCTGTACTGAGAACAGGGAGGCTGCAGACAGTATAATTAATACTGCCCTCTGGCTGCCCTCTGCCACCCCTGGAGGTCATCGGCAGATCCTCCTGTCTCAGTAAAACCTGGGCCATCACAGCACTCCGTCCAGCACCTGTTTGACCCGCTGCCCTCTGGTAGGCACCTCAGGTCGATCAGGTCCCGCACCACCAGTCTCACTAACAGCTCCTTGCCCTGGGCCTAACCCTAACCCCACCCCAGCCCACTCACTCACTGCACCACTCTGAGCCATGATCCGAGTAACCCACCTCGCTCGGGTCACTCACACATGGACTCTAGTCAGGCTTTTTTTTTGCACTACTTCCAAGCACTTTGCAACTTGTTCTCTAATTTGTGCCCTTCTCTTATTTTTCTATGTATCCCTCTTGATTATATACATTTCCCCTGCTTGCTACTTATTCTTTTTGTCTACTGTTTATATTTTATTCTGGCACTGTTGGTGTGGATCACCCACAATTTCATTGCACATGTACAATGACAATTAAGGGTTATTCTGTTCTATTCCAGTGAATGTCCCAAGTAATACCATTTAAACCATCCAGCCAATCAAACAGGTATCTTCTATGACTACAAGCAATGACTACTAACTGAATTATGAACTATAAAGAGAGTCAGCAGCCAAAGTAGATTCTTAGTTATTGATGTTGTTACAGTTCATAGAAAATATGGTATGAAGGGGGGGAAAGGAAGGAAGTCTGATGAAAGAAGGAAAAGATGGCATCTGAAAAAAAATATTCCCTCTGTGTGAGTTCAAACTGCCACTTTTTTCTGGCAACGATGATACTGACTGTACTGTGTTAAATACACACTTTATACTTAAAGGTGCTTCCACAGATACAGACACAAACACTCGGTAAAGTATTAAACTGTGTTGTATATACTTGTATTCCCCAGATGAGCACTACACGCAGCCCATTTCATTCCAGTGTAAGCTAATAAAAGTGTCCTTGTGTGATGGGCCAGACATTCCTTCCAGTCTTTAAAAAGCTCCTGTGCAATGGCAGAGATGAGTCACAGCTGCCAGGAGACCACCAGTCATGTTCAGTGGGACACACGGAGTCACTCACACTCATGCATGTTTTATGTCCCTACGTTTCCCCTCTTTTCTCGCGCTAAGTGTACATGAATGTGGATCAGTGTAAAAAGCACATCAGACTCTTCCTGTTAGAGTGTTAAATCTACACAAATCCACAGTTTTCAAAAAACTAAAAACAATGGGAGAACATTTAAAACTATTGATGACAAATTTAAATTTAAAAGTAAAAATATTAAGGTTCACTGACATCGCTGGTACTTGAAAGAATGTTTAGAAAGCTGGTTGTGGTGCTGTTTCACATCCTTATAAGGGATATTTCTTTTGGTATGAGCGCCACTTGATAAAGCCACATTATAAACATAAGCAATTTATATTAAAAAAAAATTGTAGCATCTGTATTAGCTGTGTAACATTATCACTTTGTCATCATCATAAATAATTACACAAAAGGAAGAGCATCTCTTCAAGCGCTCACTGGGCTAATATAGAAAGGATAACATCTCGTTACAATGTCTTGTTCTGCTGTTTAATGTTCTACTACTAGGGCTGCCACAAACGATTATTTTGATAGTCGACTAGTCACCGATTATTTTTGCGATTAGTCGACTAATCAGATCATCATCCACTGGACGTAAAACTACAGCTTATATAACTATCATTAGCTTACAGCTTTAAGCTTTTAAGGTGCTAACTAAAAATAAAGACAAGATGATAGTTTATTCAATTTTAATGAAATTTGCAGATTGTTTCGGTAAAGTTTAATAAACTCCTTGCTATCTAAAATATAACAGGACACCAGGGTATATTCTCCAGCATCTCACACTTCTGATAATCAGCTGTCTGCTTGACGTTTATTCAGCTGTGTAAAAACTATAACTTTAATCTCAGCCAAACCGATTTACCCAGGAACAAATAAAATACTAAAAAAAAAAAAAAAAAAAAAAAAAAAAAGCCAAACAACAACATTTTTAATTTATCTAAGTGACTCATATATATTTAACCTGAGTCGCGAAAGACGGCGGTGGGTTTGAAAACAATTTGCCGGGAGTCCGGTGTTCTCACGGCGCTAGTGACCTAGCCCCCGGCTAGCTATCGAGCTAGTGGGTAACAGACGTCTCCGAAAACGTCGGAGCGCTTTTGAAAATATGTGGTGTCCTGATAAACTGAGCCGATATTTGAGGTTTACACAGCTACATTCTCGCCTGAAAATATGTTAAACGTTTATTTTGTGACCCAGAAAGAATAATAAGAGTAATATTAAAACTAACTAGCTACCGCCATTGTTGGAAACTAAGCTGGGCCGCGCTATGAATTCTGGGACACAGCTACTTCTTCTTCGGGGTTTAACGGCAGCTGGAATCCTTGTACATGCAGTGCTGCCATCTTCTGTTTCAGTCCGTTATTACACTCTTAAATCCTGCTATTATTCCTGCGTCTTTTGCGATCTTACAAAGCTTCAAACGACGCGTCGACTATTAAATCAGTCGTCGACGATTTTGATAGTCGACGTAATCGTGACTAGTCGACAAATCGTGGCAGCCCTATCTGCTACACTACATTAAACGGGTGCTTCTGCTCTTATGGCTGATGCCTGTGTACGTTCAAACTTTGTAGAAAAGCAAAACATCCACCCGCAAAGGATTTTGTGTCATAGCGGTGAGAGTGATGCAGATGTGTGTCAGCGAGGCTGACAGGTTGTCATGTATGAAATGTACGCACACTCTTCTGCGTGAAACGCCTGCAGGGACCAATGAGAGCCGAGCATAAAAGACCGAGGGATGTGAAAAGATGAGCATGATGACAGCTCGTTGTAAGGGTGCACACATAAACACATGAACTCACAAACGTGCAGATAAACACTGAGGGATGAGGGCTTATAAACAAAGGTTGAAAGGGTTGCGTGAGAGAGTGTGCGCCACAGAAAGCACAAAGACTCCTTTGAGCCACTGACTGTAGAGCAGATGGGAGAAGTTAAGTAGATCCTGTGCACCTGAAATCTCAATTCTTACTTTAACTTTAGCTGGAGTTTTCGTGTTTGGGTCGCCAAAGTTCTACCAAATGTTACGACTTCTAAAACTGTTAGCACCTTTGGAAAAATCAGCTCTTCATCTTTGAAAATACAATCAGTAGTTTTTATCTATGTGCAGAAGTCTGTTTCCAGTGGAATACCTCACAGAGACTCTCGATATATTTTCAGATTAGTGGCCAAATGAACCGCTTAGAAATAATACCTGGCATTGATTGGCTGAAAACAAATGAGTGCAGCGAATAGAAGTGGGAGATCCAAATATCGATAGCGTCGATACCAATCCTGGTATTGGTACTGGATCAATACTGGCTCAAAAGGATTGATACTTTCTATCCTTTAAGTTTAGTATGTAGGCCACTGAATTGTGCAATTATTATCATTTTTTAAAATGAAAATGTACTTAAAATTTTCACTATAAAAATGTTGAGTTGAGTGTCGCATCTATTTTTTTATAGCCTAGAGCACATTTAAACGACAGAAGTCGACCCAAAGTGCTTCACAGACGGGCAGATTTACATTCCAGGTCTCCAAAAAACTATATAAGAAGTAGAAGGGGTTTTGTTGCATTAATTATTGTAGAAAGTCAAAATCACAGGGATTTAGTAGCCGTTAAAATGTGTTCAGAATTTGCAAGTCGACGATCAAACTCATAAATCATGACACACTCTCCCAAAATTGTCGCACACCACCAGTGGCTGAGACGCTGCTCATGAATAACAGCAGTAAAAAAATGTTTCAGTTATCTATACAAATATCTTTTTTTCTGGACCAACTTTTTTGTCCTTCATTGTTCTTTTTTTGGGATTTTTAACCATAACACCCCCACCAACCACCATGACCTGAATCAGAATGGCAACACAGTCAGGGAGGTTGGAGTTTATGTGCACGCACAAATGATGAGTGCCTAGTTTGATAGCTGTAGACTTTGGGAAGAAAACAACTGAATATTTACATTCCTGACCTCAGAAAGTCGTGGTTCAGGAGCTCTAAAGTAAAGCACACTGCTCGATCTGTTTAACTTAGATTTACCAAGAGATAGGCGAGGCCATGTAAATATATGGGGAGCGTTCAACTGATTAAAGAAATGGTTAACGACGGCATTAATGAAAATCCAGAAACCGATAAGAGGCGCTTTGGTGCACAACAAAATCTCTTATCTGTCTGGTCAGTGAGTACTTCCTGTGCTTTGGAAAACAGAAAAAAAAAGAAAATTTTAAAGACTTCATGTCTACTCACCCTGTCTTTGTCATCAGCCACATCGCAAAGCACATCATCCAGGTCGAGGATTCCCCCATCACCATGCTCCAACCGGTGAACCTGCAGCCAGTAGCTGGCATCCTGCAGAACAAGGAGGCAACAAGATGAAAATCAACAGTCGTTTTAAAATGACCCGACACATGAAAAAGTGTGGCAGCAATTGTAAGAAGATGCATATATTCCAAATGGCCTTCAAGACCCATTTTATTCATTTTATATTTTAAATGCAAAGAAATGAGTACATACAACCTTAAAGCATAAACATCATGAGAACTGATAAAGGGTTTCAGTAGAAAAGTAGACATGACTGAAAATCCCTCGAAATCTCTTTGGAGCTTACACGAGTCCACCAGCGGACACTCCAAACATTTTGACATGCCGCTCATCACATCATTGTTGGCTCTTTAAAGCAAGACTATCACAGTCATCGAGACCTGCGAGGAATGCCACCCACCATTACTATATAATCAAGCTCAATTACGTGTCAAAGTTTCTGACATGAAAAGCACACGCAGAGGTCACGCTTGATTGAAATAAGTGGGAATAAAGGCAAGGGTGCATGAAGGGTTAAGAAAAGAGAGGGGAAAGAAAAAGACACTGTACAATTATAGAAAAATGTAGCTTTACAATAACAATAAGGCAGGGATAAAAGGTAGAGTATTACCGCCATCACGCAGTTCTAAATAGGAAATCCAACTCCCAGATGATTGTAAAGCCCCCTCCCTGGGTCTTGACACGCAAAAACATGTGCACATGTAACATGTAAGTCGAGTGCACATGCATGGAAGTGCCCAGTGTCCTGGCATCATTTGACAAAGTATTAACTTTTGAAGTGACTGTTTGGCTTCGTCCCACACACACAGCAGCCTTGAGGGTTACAGCCTCATTACCCACTTATACAGTTCCACTCCACTGCAACACACGCAGCTCACTGCAAAAGGGCACCAGACGCACGTCTGATGTGTTTAACTGGCAAACTAATACTACATGACAGGCCTGCCTCAGAGAAGGAAACTGATTTTTTGGGGGGAAAATGCAACTATACAGCAATGATAGTTTTGATAGTCTGAGTCTAAATGCACTCAGTGAAAACACGACAATTCAAACAGCTGCATTAGTATTTTTCATGTGTTGCTCTTTTTTAGCTTCCCTTTAACTCACTCACTCGCTGCTGTGACAGATGTCATAGTTTATTACAGCCAGTGTCACTTTGTGCAACCCCACACACAAAGACCCTGTGGATTCTAAAGGATGGATCTCAGACACAAACACACAAAACATTTAATGTCAGCGATTTTATAAAGGAAAAAATGATAAAGAAGTTTGGCCAGACCAGACTTTAGTAGTGATTGAACCGTAATCATTAACAGTGAACCACCCTAAAGCATCACTGTCTCAGAAACACTAGTTTAAAAAGTAATGGAGACCTCAAACACAAAGACGGTTTGTAACAAAATGAAACTTGAAGTTTATTAGGAACACTCTGCTGTATGCGACTATAAATAAAAGATGGAAGTTCTGGAAATCAAAGCTAAGCTGTAAAACTTATCTGACACAGAAAAGCAGTAGCCAGCAGTCACCAGAACTACATCTGCAAACAAGCCAATGCAAACAAATTACTGTAGGTTTCTGTGTGTGCTCAAGAACTTTTTTTTTTTAAATTTATCGCTGCCTGTTATAACTGAAAGCATTCAGTCCAAAGTATTCATCTGAAACAGAGCCAGCACGTCCAACTTTTGTGTTTGTTGTGGGAAAGAAAGCCACAAACCACTGCCTTTAAGTCAGTTCAGCCAAAACACATTTTACTGTTTTGTTTTCAATCAACTGGGGCGTCTCCCCAAAAACCATAAAATCTAAGCACTTTGATTTATTGTTTATGATTAACAATGAGTGAGCGTTCAAGAATGGCTTAAAAAGCCAGGATTTTACCTACTTTACAAAAACTGTTACGTCAATTTGAGAATGACCCCGATAACCCATCAGCTTATTAGAATATTTATATACAATGTATCTAATGCACTTTAAGATAATAAGGATGCAGATTTAAAAAGTAATACTAATCCAGCCTGCTCTTTAGTTGAGGCTTTAAGAAGATAGTCACACATAATAAGTGCACATAGCAGCACAATCTATTTCAAATCCCCTATAGTATGTCAGTGTGGGGACAGACCAGGTTTGGGCACAAAGAGACTTTAAAACTGATGTGTGCGTTTGTGTGTCGTTCTGTGGTGCCAAGTTCATCGCGCAAAAATAGCTCACAGCAAAATGTCACAGTGCCAGACTTAAGACAAGGGACTAAGTCACATAGTAAACAATGTTTCAACATAACAGCTCTCTGATGGGTATTACAACTTTCTGTGCACATCATCCCTCAAACTGTCTCGCTCGACTTTCGGAGAGAGAAAAACAAAACAAAACATTACAAACAAGTTAATGTGGCATCTTCTTTCTCACTCTAGTTTGATCCCTCTGGGCCTCATTGAGATTCTCACGACATTATTCTGCTGAAGCTCTCTGCTAAAGAAAGGAGGACCGATCTAAACTATTAGAGCCCTCAACAGTCCAACAGCAGACTTGAAAGGAGGCCAAGGCAAACAGGTTGGCAGCAGGGGAAGCCCATCACTACGTTTTAGCGAGACAATGCCGAGTCGTGAGCACCAAGATCTCCCTGACACCGTGAAAAGGAATGTCTGGAAGTGCCAGTGTCCACAGTTGAGAAGTATTCAAATGGTATTACACAGTCCTGAGTGTACTGACATGTGACAAAGACACTGTATGCAAAGTTGTGGACGCAGACTAACTCGATGTATTTCGAGAAGAAAGTGACATTTGCATGTAAGGACAAGAAAAAGAAAAAACTATGTTTTAATACTTTCAGTGCACAACTTCTCACGCACAGCGTGTTAAACAAGAATAGCAATAAGGTGAATAATACACGCAAATAAGGGCTGTGTTTTTACTTGATGGTAGCTATTTTAATTTTGAGGACATTAATGAAACTATCAGGACAAACTTTTGTTTGTTTGTTTAAATGAGGAAACTGTATTCCTGAGCTGAAGTAACAGCATCAGTCCAGAACTCTACAGTACTTTTCAAATCAAAGCACCAAACTGTTGTCCAGCATACAAAACAATACGTGGATTTATCGTAGCAACACTCATTCTGATCACAGCAGTGTGCTGTACGAGACTTTGCACCACAATGTCTCTGGAAGACCTCAGCGTATACTTCGAATCGGACGAGAGTGACGACGAGGCCAAAAAACTCTGGAGTTACGGTGAATCTGACGACGAAGGCAGCGAGGCGAATTACCGGGATCTTGTTTGCCTGCATGACAATCTGGTGAACTTTGAAAACATCTACTTAAACAACGCAATTATAGACATGGAGGTAAGGTTATTTTAGGTGATTAAATAGTGTTATAGCTGAAACATTGAATAGCTTTGTATTTTATGCCACAATAAATGATAAATGATGTTGGTGGCAGAAACGATTTCTTTATTTTTAGCACTACTTGGTGAGTGAGGGTGGACAAAGCTTTGAAAATGACAGCAGAGACTCTCCAATCGCTCTGATTCAAAACTATATGGAAAGCACTGAAGAGCTGTTGCCCAGCAGTTCCTCCTCATCACCTTCTGTTGTACCACCTGAAGCTGCAGCGAGCCCAGACACAGATGACTCGGAGAACTCTACTGTGAGGTTGCTCCAAGTTTTAGAAGATTTTACCGAGGTGTTTCAAAACATGCTCGCCTCATTCTCCTCCACTTCATCAGACTCAAGTGAGTCAGATTTACAGGGGACCAACTGGGATGACATAGACACCTCGGAATGAAAATCTAGAGCGCCAACCTCGATGGTGTGAGCAATTATCCAATAAACAAGTGCATCATAGTCTTCATGCCAATTATTTTATTTCTGTAGGAAGTACAGAAGTAATTTTTTTTGTAGCCGGGTTAAACTATAAACATTTTATTTATTCCATGGCCAGAAGAATTAAAAAACCCCAAAATGAGCCAATGACACTCAGATTTTAACAAACTCAGTCCAGATTTAACCAGAAAAGAGCTTTTAGAGCTTTATTTGATGGTAATGGTTTTAATTTTGAAGAAATTAATAAAACTATGGACAAAATTAAAGCCATAGTTTTTGTTGTTTAAATTTTGGCTAAAGAGGGTTATGTGTTCACAGTTCTCACACAGAAAACAATCTATGCTGTTAGGTTAGAGGCTTTAGCACAGATTACCTGGTATTCAGGCATTTTGTGACATTGACACTGTTTACTATAGTTAGGAAAAACTCAGTGTGTCACCTGACCGCAGATACCAACTTGTCTTCAGTGGCACAGATTAAAAATGTTCTAGGTACATGTAAACTTGTGAAACTGAACTGTGTTGACCTCGGGGCTGAATGAAACCAGTTCTCAAATGTTCACTCTCTATCAATCATCCCTTTGTTGCGCAGATCATAAAGAGGTTTTTTGGGGGTGAATTTTGAGCCAAAGACACTCCTATGTGCCTTAAAGAAACGCAGCATTGTTCTGCCAGATCCAGCCTTCTGCTACAGTGTGTCAGAGCTTGTAGACACTCTGTGTTCTTGCCAAAGGTTTGGGTTTTGTTATGATCTCTTGCAGTGGTTATGCATTACTGTGCCACAAAAGAGACATGACAAACTGTAGGTCATGTTCCCACCTACTCCTGTATTTACCACCAGTCTGCTCTTCGTCTTACTGTAAATGAGGTCTCTTTTTTGTTTTTAAACTCCCTTTTCAGTAAGGGAACACTCGCCTGCAGTGTTCCCTTACTGGGAATCCTCTACACATCTATCCAACTCACAAAGCCTACGGTGCTGGATCAGTGCAGATCCAAAAGCATTTGTTGTGTCAACTTTAATTTGCAAGTTGAGTGTGACACCGTTTTGTACTCTCCAGAGAGCTTCCCCGTCACTAAAAAATGCATTTTGCTGCAGTCTTCTCTCCTCCTCCCTTTTAATTTAGGAAGATGGGGCAGAGGAAAGAGCTGTGAAGCACAGAAGATCTGAAAGAATATTTAAGAGCATGTAGATTCTAAACACAGGCCAGATGGAGACCTGGGGAGGAAGTCACTTAAAGGAAATGAGATGGTGGAAGCTCCCAAAAATCAAGACAATGTGACACTCATCTTATGGTGAGGGCAAACACATGCTTTATCCTCACAGCAGGCTCCACTAATGAACAGTGGATTAAGAGCACACAGTGGGGTTTTTGTCACTTAAGTGGTGCATGAATGTGTGCACGCTCAACTCACTGTAGTTTCCCTGACCTTGGCATTTCACAACAGCCAATAAACCTCACTTACTTTATCGGTTCACCCAGTTTAACTTTCTGTATACGGTATTTTCTTTTTAATAACAAAAGGACTCTGATTCATGCGTGTAGCTTGCAAAAGTCAGAGATCTCTTTCGCTGTAATTGAATTAGCGTCTGAAATTAAAAGCTAGATTTTTCATCCACACTTTCGGATTTTTCCAGATTGTTCCAAACCAAAAATTACAGGACTCAAACCTTTCGTGAACCACAATCCGTAACAAACAGTTAACACTGGTCCAATAACTAGAAGTGGTCTTGATTACTGGTGTGAAAACATGTCTCAGCGCGGACTCTGTAACCTATTCCAGAACCATATCAGGAAAGGTTTTTAAAATAAAACTTAATAATGCAAAAACTTTATAAAAAAAAAAAAGGAAAAACTTGAGAAAAACAGTATTGAGAAAGAATAAGCAGGAGAGTACACTGACTGTATAATGAGTATATTGCCTGAACTTGCTCTCCCAGTAACACAAATTGCATAATATTTCTATACAAGCAACAAACTTTTCCATTATTTTTCTCTATTATTCAAAAGGCAGAAGGGTAACATATAAAATAATAGAATAATAGCCAATATAGGTTAAGTATCATGAGGTAACCTTGCTGTGATATGTGAAAAGGAGCTAAGTACTAATCTGTTTTCTTTTTACTGCTCAAGGAAGGACTATTGTAGTAATAAGCAGCTCAGGCTGACAGTAAAAAATACAAAGCGGGTTACTGCTGGAAGCACACGCTTATTTTTTCAGGCAAACCCTCCCTGGATAAATAAAAGTTTCCTCAAGACTGTACAGAACATCTTTATAAGAGCTGTGATTTTAAAACCTTAAAAACAAAACATGCTTACAACAATCTGAGTGGTGACTTTCTCCCTTTTTTTAAAAAGGAGAAAAGGTCACCTTGTAGATATTATCACCCATCTCAATCTTGCAGACAAACAATGTGAGTGCTCCGTTCATGACGACTGACAAAAATCCCCTTTCAATCACATCTGTTGTTCGGATGTGTACACAGCCACGGTAGGGCAGCACACTGTACGTTTCCTGGATTGTAGGGTCAAAGTAAGGCTGGCGTAAGGTACAAAAGACCCTTTCATTCAACTACAATGACATCAGTGAGAAGAGAAACAGGAATTGGAAAAAGCCACTAAAGTGCTACGCGATGTGTGTAAAACCGCAGACAGACGTGTGCACAAACGCACACCGATACGCGTGTGCGAGTGTAAGGACTGTGTGTAATCTAATAATACATTTTATTAGCTGTCAGTTTGACGTCGAGTACACTTTGGGTTCGATTTGAACGAGTGCCCTGCTGGGCTCCACTGAAGTGAACACCAACACTAACATTATTAACTTTACCAGTGCACTTGGACCATGCTTATCATTTCAAAGCCTCACTCGTGCTTTGATATTAATCTTTTAACCCCTGAGTTGTGTTGCCATTGGCTTTTCTTTCTCATTGTTTGGGGGTCCCAAAGACCAACCCACTACCCATGTCAAAATAATAAGAGCCATTTTTCTCCTTTCTTTTGTTCTTACCATCCAATAAAACCCATTATGTGTTGTAATAAGATGTTTTCCACAAACTGGGCTTGTTCATTTGATAATTCAGCACTTCTTCCCCAAATTTTTTGCAAGATACATGTCCTAGGGAGTTGCATGATATATGTAAATACATGTCCTCAAGGTTTTCAGAAAGCTTTGATGACATCACTCTGACTGGTGCTGTCCTCTTCAAGCACCAACCATTCCTTCTGCTTTATGTGTCAAGACTCAGAGCTCAGCATGTAGTAACAGACTAACTAACTGTGGTCTTCACATATAAATATTCATTCTGAATGGAAAGAGGTGCAGATAATGAAAAGGTTAGGTTCTTCTCTGTGCACTCGCTCACTTCCTGAATCAGAATCACTTCATTATGATCTTGATGACAAATGCCATAGTTTACCAGTAAATTTATTTAAATAAAACCTGAACATCACTTCCTATAATTAGACACGCATGAGCATAGAGCGATCACCAAAGGTCAACTACAGCAATGTCTTGAATTATGTTTCTTATCCATTATACCCTGTGTCAAAGTCACTCCTGGGGCACCAACACCATCACTCTTTGTCTTTCCATTCAAATCCACTAATGTTAGTCTTTGTCTCAGGAACTGAAACGTAGGGATAATAAACTGAGAAAAGACAGAAATGTTGCTGAGCCATACACAGAACAATGTTGCCATTCAAAGAAACACTCATATCTGATCAAAACAGGCAACCACTTGACAGCATAACGTATTACTCTCCAAAAATAGTCAAAAATTACACCGTCTGGGAGCAAACATTAAAACTAGGCAGGTAGGATTAATCAGCAGACTTTATCCAGCGCATTAAGCTTTAAAAGAAACCAAACAAAGGTATCTTTATTACAGCATGTGTGAACCGCTGCTCCGAGTCGTGCAAGGAGAGAGCTCTCGGTCTTATAAATTACTTATCTGATTAACAGAGGGGGGGAAAAGATACCTGTGCAAAAATGCAAAAGAGGATTTCACATGCAATCCAAAGAGAAAGACGCAGGAGATTTACGCCTGTAGCCTAATTAATTTAATGAATCATGAACAATCATTAAGCAGACTGCATCTTTTAATTCCTCACATGCAGCAAAATCCAAAGAAGCCCGAGAGGAAAGAAGAGTAAATGGAAATTGTGGCTCATGGGAGCCACAAAATCAGAGAAATGTGAAGTTCACTGCAAGTGCCTGCAAATCCCACTCAAATCTTTGGAGTAAAAATTATTTTTTTATTTTAATCTGTTTCAAAAATAACAGAAATCAAGCAGTGGAAGAGTGTGCAGTCAAATCCATGAAATGAAAACGTGGTTTTTGTCGTGTATTTGACAAATCACAAGTTACTTGTAGTATATAAGGTGCAAAATGGGGGGGAAACGCTGCAAACTAAGCCATTTTGTGTGTCACACAAAAATATACACACACATACTTGAGTTCAGTTGACCACAGCAGTGTAGGCAAAGCAGACTTCAGGCCTTCATTATGATCAATTGAATGCATTGTCTTCGAGCTCATCACTATAATGACCTTCACACTGGTTGCACGTTAACAAGATAAGGCCAAAAAATAAATGAAAAATCAATGGAACCACAGGGAATGCTGGGAGCAAAGGTTTTCACGTTAAACTCGAGTGAAAGGAGATAACATGCAAAAGAATTTGATAATCTCAAAGTACCAACAATTATAAAACGACAACAGCTGTTTAGTTCGGTTATATTGTCTGAACTTTTAAAACAGTCACTTTGAGCTGCTCTCGAGAACCAAACTAAGTCAGGAAAACCACATACGCTCCTTAATGATATGGATGTAGAACAACCATCTACGGTTGCAGTGTCGCTTTCTTGTACGATGTTGAGGCGAGGATTTGTCTTCCAATAGAATTTATTGATCTGATTAATTAGTCAGGTCTGCCTTAGAGTGAAGCTGCATGACACTTGATGCAAGTGAAGCTGGCACAGCTGCACTGAAATCCAATAAGCAACTTGTGGCTGCTAATAAACTTGACACACTTTCAGTTTTTCCTGGCTCAGCGTAGGCCTTGGGGGTAGGGTGGGGGTGGAGGGTAAATACTCACGTAAGCACAGTAATGGCAGTGAGCCTGTGCTGCCTCCATAAACCCCAAACTATGTCTTTGGGTGGTGAGAAACTTTTTTTTCTTTTTTAAAATTCACCGCTGTTTACTTTGTGTGCACCTTCAAGTGTTGCTATAAAGTTGCATCATCGCCACGAGACACAAAAGAATTTCTCATCAGCAGCGTCGAGGTGATTCAGATGAGATCCCTGAAATTTCAAGAAATGCCTCACTGGGGAAAAACAGTAATCTGTCGTTGGTATTTACACTGATGGCCATGGTTGAGTTCTTAAAAAAAAGAAAAATTTCCCAGGCTGAAATATTTCGGCTATGTTTACTTTAATCCCAACAGCCCTCAAATAAAGTCATTTTCCTAAACTAAAGTCTATTTTAAAGTTTGAATACACACAAGTCAGCAGCACAGAAGGTTTCAGGAAAACAAGCTAATAAATCTCAATTTCATCAGGTTCTTTTTTTCCTGTCATGTCAACAAATTTGCCAACGTTTTACAAAAATGGCCTTAATATAGGTTCATTTTCTCACTACCAATAGCTGCTTATATTAACATTGCCTCTTACTCTTTCAGAGAGGGTCAAATATTTCACTACTCAACAACACTAACTCTTTGGTACAGTTCTGTTTGGCTGCATTTAAAACCGGAGGGTTAGTGTTACATTTAACTCCTTTTGGAACAGCACGTAGATGGTTTACAGTATCACAACTGTAATACTGTTTACTACATGTAATTTGAATTACATTTTCTAAAAACTCAACATCAATTGAAGCAGTAGGTCAAATGCTTTCTGGATAAATACTTCTTCCACTAAGCAAATCACAAAAGAAAAATCAGAACAAAATACTGATGCGATCATCTCCAACAGTTATGGGGGAAATCTGGGCCTTAAAGTTCTTACTTGAATTCTAAAAATACTTTAAAGAGTTTCCTTTTTTCCAATGCAAAGCCTTTTTGTGGTCAACCAGAGAAAGCTACACATACTAAATTAGTTTTAAGTTTGGTTTCTTTCAAGGGTCGAGAGGTAAAGTGAAGACGCACGTCGGCGTGGTGTCTAAGGTTACACCAACTGTTAGCCTGCCAGCACGTCAGCCCTTAGCCCGGCATCTCTTCATCCTACAACAACGAGGGGAACTGAAATCCAGCCCGAGTGGCGAGGAAAAAAAAACAAAAAAAAAACAATACAAAATCTAGACTCTTAAAATGCTTTTTCAAAAAAGCAAAGCAGAAACCTGGCAACTGTCTATGTGAGCCTGAGATGTTAAATACCCTATAGGAGACCACAAATTGACACAATGGAAGATTTTGAAAAGGCATACAAAGCTGTTCAAGAGATAATTTGCTAGGACTCGCTGGCAGACTCACTTAGCCGTCAATCGATTTCAATGTTGTTGCCAGACATGTTAATTTGTGTTTTATCATTTCCCCACCTGACTTGCAAACTTGTCATAGCACGACAAGGGATGGGAAGAGAAGAAAAGAAGAAAGATTAATATGCCCTTTATCAAGTGTCTTTCTTCCTTTCAACATCACTGCTAGAGCGAGGCAATGCTTCATTTTTATTATCCTTTTCAGAGAAAAGCACGAGATGCGCAGAAGAGAATGAAAAGAAAACCACAAGAGCAGCAACTAGTGTGACAGGAAGGAGGAGATATAATCAGAAGGTGAGTCGGGGACAAAAAGCTCAGGTGTTTGAGAAACCGGTGATGAAAAGTTCAGTTGCGACACTTGATTCTTTCTCAGCGCTGTCATCCACAACAGACCTGCTTCGGCAGGCCTCGGCACAGAACGCACAATGACACGAGACGAGTTCAATAACGTTATTCGGTGCATTTTAGGATTTCAATTGATTCCTTGGAGGAGTCGTTTTCAGTCTTTATCGTCCAGCTACAAAGGTGAAATTACAGTGACAGGAAGAAAGGGATGTGTCCCCTGAAAGGTCCTCAGAAAGTAATACCCAGCGTAGGGGTGATACCTACCACCATAAATGATTAAAAACAGTAATATTTAGGGTTCCTGTTGCATTTTGGATAGCCTATTACATCTAACAACTGTAGAAGTGCAGTGTCAGTCTTGACAGACTGTTCGAGGACCTTTCCAAAGAGCAAGACACGTCAAAGATTTGGTACCCTAAAATTAAAAACCTGATTACTGTTTTCATCTAAACCAGCTCTGCTCATGACACTCCCTGCAGTAAAATGGAGCAGTTGGCAACTTTGTCATCTTAGCTTCGTCTGTCCCTCAAAACAATAAGATTTACCAATGTAGCATAGATTGAAGAGCTTGGATGCTGATAGTTGGCAAAAGATCAGAAATTGAATACAACTGGAGCCCATCCCAGTATCCCAAACATAATCCCAATCCTATCCAACAAAGGTCATTCCTAGTAAGCAGTGTGAAATGATAACACTGCAGCATTCACTACACAGTACTAAATACATGGATGCACTGAGTCGAACCCCTCTCTCTTTTTCTGTAGCGCTGAAATACAAACAGAATAAAAGATCATCCATCTAAAGAAAACGCTGGAACATACCTGACTGCCTCGGCATGACTCCACTTTGAGTCTCTTCTTGAGACCATGGTGGTGCTTCCACATTTCATCTGTAGCTTCCACTACACACCCTCCACCGTTCTTCCACTGCAAACAACCTGCAGCTTTAGCCTCGTCTAGGATCGCACATACTGGTGTGTGCATTTGTGCATCTGACATTTCGCGTTATGTTGCATGTGCAGGTCTTCTCTTGCATGTGTGTAAATGCAACCTATCCCATGAAAGGGACATGAAAGGAGACACACGGCTGCACAGCAACCTGCTTTCCTTGCTTCAGAGACTGCGTGTATCAAATTGCCACCGGTATCGCTGGTTATGGATACTCTAGCAGGGTAACAAGAAGCTGTACAGATTGAACTGCGTGAAAAATTACATTGATAACGGAGCTTCACAAGCTGCACGCTGTTTGCATTTATACGCCGTGTTGTGACAGCCACGTCGAGCCGTGAATAATCGTTTCATGAAGCACAAATCTCTGTGTTATGGTTCGGTGTCATATAAATGACCAGAACAGACATTCATTTTGCTGTGACAGAAGTGTAGCAAACACACTTCATTTTTGAAAGACAAAACTTTTGCTTGCTAATTATATTCTGTTGTTTAAGTAGTACTGCATTTCAATGAACCCTGCGCTTTGACCCACACATCAGAAAAGCGTTCCACTCCTGCTTCTTCCCAATAAGATCAAAACAAAACCAGTAGTCATGAGGCCCAACCTTGAAAAGTTCACTTATGCTTTTATTTTCTCTACCCTCTCCCGTATAAATTAAACATCACTCTTAACTCCACTGAGTTCAAAATGCCTCTGAAACCAGCTTCACACTCGTTTTAGGAGATGATGTCACATCAACCCAGCCCTGGCTTCTCTCCATTGGCTCCATGAACTGATTTTACAGATCACTTCTAAATCATGTCTGGATCTGGGCCCAAGCTACAAAGCAAAAAACCCACTGACCTCATGTGAGCCATTTCACAGTCTTACGTCCTGAGGTGGAAGCAGAAGTGAATGTGGCGGACAGGTGCAGGAGACTCTGCAGGCAGCTGACTCAGATCAGATGAACAATCTACTGAGGCCGAACAAAGCAAAGCCATCAGGTTCAAAGCATCAGCTGCTGAAAGGCCGTCTCAGTGATTGCAACAGAGAGGTCTGTGCCACGTTTCGCTTACAAGCCTGTTTCTGTTTTACCGTTTTATATTTGGGTCCAAACGCCTTCAGTAATTGTTTCAATAAACTTTTCTAAGATGGAGTTAAAAATTAAAGACAACAAATTTGTTTCTGTAAATTCTGGCAAGGGCAAAAAAACAAACAACCTTCTGTGGTCACCACCGCCTCGTATTACAAAATCCTGTCACCACAGGCATCACTTCTGACTCCATGACTGACTGCTATCAGCAGACACTCTCGCGTTTGCTCCCGTCTGGTTTCTGAAGGAATGTGACAGGAGGATATCCTGTCTGTCAGCGGTAGAAGCCTCACAGACAAAATTGTGGCAACTTTAAAGAACCAGTTCAACCAAAGCCACTTCCTTCTAGGGCTGGGCGATATGACCCAAAATTCATATCTCGATATTTTTTAGCTGGATGGCGATATAAGATATATATCTCGATATATTTTTTTAAAGTCATAAAGTAAGAACAAAAAGAGAGTTCTTAGTCAAAGCTGTGTCCCAGATGTCACACAGGCACTTTTATTAACATAGAGCAGATTTACTCAAAAATAAATTATGAGCATTTATTAAATAATAATGCTCCATAAATAAAAGAAAACAATGTTGTTTTTGTGCATAACAAAAAGCTCACAATTGTGCAGTCAAAATGTAAACTAAAAGACGCTGAGCATAATAACAAAGACAGATTTCACAGCTGCTCTGTTCCCAACTTGTACTGCGTGACTGACAGCCTGGAGTTTGAAATCCGCTTCGCAACCACGTCTCTTAACAGGTGCCATTTATGGTCCTTATACACAGTAGGGTAATATTACGTTGAAGCACAGTACGTATCACTCCGCAAGGCTCAGCCGTAATCCTCCGACAATCCATCACGCGGTGCAGCTCCGTAGCTTATCAAAGTCGTACTAAAACATTTTTTGACAGATTGCTGAGCGCTGTGTTCCACATAAAATCGGTTCGCGGCCATCAAGCACAACCAGAATTCATACATAAGGCGCGCTGTCAACTTTTGAGAAAATGAAAGGATTTTAGTCCGTGCAGCCCCTCTGGGCTGCATGGCGTTAGCGTGGTTAGCTAGCTAACACGTTGACGGCGTCCAGCCCCACACACGGGGCGATGCGCAGTAACTCGTTAACGGAGATTTGCCGTGTCCATCTTGTCGCTTCCTGCAGGTGAAGCGATGGGGGACGAGGAGGAGTTGTGTTCAGTGAAGGAGAGGCGAGGCCGAGTAACGTTGCGTAAAGACGAAAGTGGACGAAAGAGAGGCAAACTTGCGGCTCCACAAGTATAATTATAACGTAACATAGACTATATCGATACAAAGGATATTGTCACATCTTATATCTCGTATAAAAATATATCGATATTTTTTAAAAACTCGATATATCGCCCAGCTCTACTTCCTTCTACCTTCCAGAACAACCTGTTTTACGCCCTCATGCGTGATTAAAAGCCCATTCTGACAGCCATAACATGCACCACATCTAATGAACTGAATGTTCTCATCTTTCCTTTTCAACCAGGAAGTATTTCTTTGAAATAAGTACTTTTACAACATTTTTTTTAAATTACTTGACAGCAGATTTGCACTACTCTGCCTGGTTTACACCCAATGTCATTTACCCATTATATTGTATATTGTATAGCTTTCTTGTTATATGTAAAATTGTATTGTATTTATTTAAATTTTTACTTTTTAATTATTTTACCTGCATTTTTTAATCACTCTTATATTTAAATGTTCATTTGCTATTTTATCTAGGGATTGAGAGTAACGTAGTTTCTATTCTCTGTATGTCCTGTACATGTGGCAGAATTGACAATAAAGTTGACTTTGACTTTGAGATATGTACCTTGTGATTATTATCATTTCATTATCAACGGGCTAATTCATTTAATATACTGGCACCCCGATGACTGGGCAAATCACCAAAAAGTGCAACATAACTGCTGAGAAATGAATACGCTGGTTGAGCCCACAATAGTAACAACTCACAGCAGATGTAAAGTGCAAAGAGTGCTTTGCTATTACGCATTATGTATGCTTTGGAGACAAACTTCCCTAAACTCACATCAGGTGGGCAATATAACAATAAATAGATTAGTAAGTGGCAATAGTTATGGTGCAAAACTATGTTAAGTCTCAAAGCAGCCCCATGATGATTTCATGAAAACAGTAACTGCATCATTGCGTCAATGTTTTCAGAAACTGCTCTTCAAAGGCACGAACATTTAAAGCTCTAAATCCTTGTTAGCTCAGTCTCAATCCTGGCTTTCCCCACTCCAACACTGACAGAAGCTCAGCCAAGAAGAGCTTTGGTCATCTCCAACACCGACACATCCCAGGTTTGGATGACAAACAAACCAAAACCATGGAGACTGAAATGACATCATCGCTGTCGTTTCTCACTTCAGCCAATCAAACCATGAAATAAACAGTGGAAGGCCCAAACAGTCATTCACCACTCTTCCTAGGAAAGTGGGTGGCCCCAACTCCAATACGGCCCCTACACCCTCTCTCCATGGGTAGTCATAATGGGGCAGTGGAGGGTCAGTTAAGTAAGGTGGGGTGGAAATACACATTTTGGGACTTTATCAGATCCTCTACTTGGCATCTGTGGCAATATGAAGTCAAAAGCAAAGATTTTCACAGATCACATGGTTTCCATCACCAGCTGGAAAATATATCTGTTCCATTTCGCTTGCATTTATTTATTTACAACGGAGGCAATAAAACATTTTCTGATATCCTCTGACTTTTTTATAAAACCGAAGCACAAAGTCCAGGAAAATTCAGATAAACGAATCCTGCAGAAACGCAGAAATGCAAGACGGATATTAGTATAACAGCCATTGTTTTATTTTTAGAAACATATTTCTGCCTGTGTTTGAATGCCTGTTCTTTACAGTGTTTCCACTACATTATGTCCTTTGTGGAGGCAGGACTGATTTTAGATTGGGTCTTCCTAAATTCTCACGGTTTTGCTTTTACATTAGTGTTACTGCTTTATAACAATGGAAATGTTAGTTCTTGCTAGTTAAAACAAGGCTTCACACAATTTATTAGCATTTTATTACATTTATTACAACACCCAACAACATTATTTCCAGCATGCTGGCTGTTATAAAAACTGATGTGAACCGGGCATAAAACTGGTAAATCTCATGTTACCCTGTTTGCCAAAGGCTTGCATAGAAGAAGGTTGACAACCATTATTTGCTCTACTTGGCAACAAGGCCCCCCTTTTCTCATTTTACTGAACTTTTATTTTGTGGAATAGTTCCAAGGTGCTTTAAAATGGATCAAGCTTAAGAGCTTCAACAGTGCTGGACCAAAGCAGATCAACAATCCAGTTTGACAGAGATACATGTGAAATCATTTGATCTCTTCTCTAAAAAGAAAAAGAGTGCCAGCAACAGGTTTTGTGGAAAAAACAGATTTAGTATGAATGTATATGTATGACTCCAAATACATTTTACAACTCGGTGAATATCTCCATTTTATTTACCAGACTATACTGCCATCTGGGAGCATTTTACAAGCAACTAACCAGCTCTGGTCCTTACCATCTCTTTGACGACTAGGCTGCTATTGTATCATTCAGCTGCTTCTCCAGAAAGCCTCTTGTTTCGTGGTCGGAGAGGCTTCACTCTGCAGAGAGCTGGAAGGCCATTCTAACCAAAACCTGTAGCTGCTGGAGAATTACACTGAAGTTGCATGGGGGAAGAAGATCTGCAGCTGCAGTCCAAGAAGGTGCAGCACAAGTCCATCCACTAACTGGAGATGCTGTTATTTACTGCCACAGAGTATATATAGCATTAGTTTCAAAAACATTTAATAAACATTGGGCATGCTTTGCATGCACAAACACATCCGTCCATATGTGCATGTGCATACCAACACCACCGCCAAATGAAAATTAATTCTGAATCTGCAAGTTCTAGTTGTCCAGACTGGGTTTCAAGTAGGGCTGCCACGATTAGTCGACTAGTCACGATTACGTCGACTATCAAAATCGTCGACGCGTCATTTGAATCTTTGTAAGATCACAAAAGACGCAGGAATAAGTAGTAGGATTTAAGAAGACTGAAACAGAAGATGGCAGCACTGCATGTACAAGGATGCCAGCTGCCGTTAAGTAGCTCTGTCCCAGAATTCATAGCAGCCCAGCTCAGTTTCCAACAATGGCGGCAGCTAGTTAGTTTTAATATTACTCTTATTATTCTTTCTGGGTCACAAAATAAACATTTAACATATTTTCAGGCGAGAATGTAACTGTGTAAACCTCAAATATCTGCTCAGTTTATCAAGACACCACATATTTTCAAAAGCGCTCCGACGTTTTCGGAGACGTCTGTTACCCACTAGCTCGATAGCTAGCCAGGGTCAAGGCTCACTAGAGCCCGTGAGAACACCGGACTCCCGGCAAATCGTTTTCAAACCCACCGCCGTCTTTTGCTACTCAGGTTAAACATATACAAGTCACTTAGATAACTTTAAAAATGTTATTGTTTGGCTTTTTTTTAGTATTTTATTTGTTCCTGAGTAAATCTGTTTGGCTGAGATTAAAGTTATAGTTTTTACACAGCTGAATAAACATCAAGCAGACAGCTGATTATCAGAAGTGTGAGATGCTCGAGAATATACTCCGGTGTCCCGTTATATTTTAGATAGCAAGGAGTTTATTAAACTTCACTGAAACAACCTGCAGATTTCATTAAAATTTTATAAACTATCATCTTGTCTTTATTTTTAGTTAGCACAGACCTTAAACACTTAAAGCTGTAAGCTAATGATAGTTATATAAGAGCAGATGCTGCTGGTGCAATAAGCTGTACGTTTTACGTCCAATGGATGATGATCTGATTAGTCGACTAATCGCAAAATTAATCGGTGACTAGTCGACTATCAAAATAATCGTTTGTGGCAGCCCTAGTTTCATATTAAGCTCCAACACACACATCTAACTCACACCTCTCAAGAAAACACGCACACACGCTTACACCTCTTTGAAGTGCAGTGATCTAACAGACAAACGCTGTCATTTAAAGTTTTTGCCATCTCCATGATGTGGACGAATTCTGCTGTAGCCATACTGTGCTCCAGCAGGTCCATACATGTTATGACCAAAGCGGCACACACCTTGGCCATTCTGTTTCCCAACCCAAATGAAAAGGAGATGACAAGGAGTCTTTCGGGGGATGAGTCACATCAAAATCAGTAGTTTGGGTATAAAAGCAGCTGGTGACAACAGTCTGAATAAAAACAACTTACTCACATACAATTCCTGATCCAGTTATAAAGACTGAATGTTATCCAGGGGATTGGGAGATGTTGTACAAGAGGATTTGTGAGAGCAGAAGTTGTAGGAACAGTTGGTCAATAGGCAGACAGCGGTGGCATGGGATTATTCTGAAAAACACAGACTCGCACACAGAATCAGGAGCAGCGCTCTCACTGCCAGCGTCATGTGACAGTTTGACAGTGGAGAGGAATAACTGCCAGTGGCCTCAGCCGTATCAGATTACAGCTCACCAAATGGAAAAGGCAAAACTAAGGAGGCTTATTTGTAGTGGTCTGAGATATGTCCTATTATCCATAAGTGGAAGAGCAGAGGGATGCAGAGGAAGCCTGCCAAAATAAAAGCTCACTGCACCACAGGGAGGCACGGGCTGCCAGAAGAGTTCCGCTGTGGAGAAGCACAGCAAGACCTTTCAAACTCCAATACATTTTTAAAGATGTTACTATAGGAAACTTACTGACAGTGAAGTAAGTTATAAATATTTAATAATATACGACACAATAAATCAATGTCTGAACTGAAGAGAAAGCAAAAAATAATAATAACGATGATGATAACAACATGAACACAAGTTACAATACTTAAACTTAAAAAAGACAAATTTGAAAAGACAAAAAAACAAAAAAAAACAAAAAAACAAAAACCAGGACTGCCATTTGGTGCATCTATGGCAGCTCCAAGACTGCACCTGACCTCGGCTTACGGATGCTTGCTCAAAACAAACAGCGGATCACTGTGAGAAGCCAACAGACCAAGAGTAGGTGGATATTAACTAAGTCGTAGGGGCTTTAACAAGTGAAACAGTGCGCTTACATGTGCTCCAAATATCTGATTATAAGTTCACAAAGTCAATATCCTGATTACTGGCAAGAGGCATTCATTAACAATAGATCTATCTTAATAATGCAAGAAGCAGGTCACATTTAATTGGTCTATTCTGGCAGCCTATTAGGGTTAACAAATGCATTAGATTTGTAAATTATTGTTGAAATATGTTTTTAAAAAAAAACTACTCTACTGTAACCTCTGTCATGAACTTACAACATGAACTGTTAACTGATTGTGTGTGGGTGTTTTCGTGTGTGTTTGTGAGAAACCTCACCATGTTGGCAGGCTTCAAGTAAATGACAAAGAAGCACTCAATCAGGCTTTAACCTCCTAAGACCCGAACTCTTCCACAGCATGCATTTTTAATTTCTCTTTGATATTTGGGCTGATTGGGGCCCGATGAATGTAAAAACAAAGAATTACCTGATTTTTTTTTACCTTATTTTTGTTTTTATGAAAAATCAGAGCCACATATGAAGATATTCGTTTTAAAATTTTGATAGAACAGTAGCAGTATAATGTCCTTGTAAGTGGATATCAGGACCTTGTAGAGCAAAATTGAGTATTTTGGTCTAAATAACCCAAAATGTGATGTCCACATATGTGGACACCAGGTCCTAGGAGGTTAAGATTTATACATCTGAACCCAACAGCCATTTTTTCTTGGCCTTCCGATGGAGATAAGATATCCAGATGTCAAATAACGGATATCCTGTTCAAGATTTCCTGTTCTGTTTTTTTTTTCCCCCCTTTTTGTTTTTTTAAACTGTGCCCACAAGCAGACTGCAGCAAGAATACTGTCTCTGATCGACAGAGACAATATTCATCGCAATATTGACAATATGTCAAATGTGTATAGGGATTATAAAAATGCTTGGGTCTGATGCAGTCTGCTCTGGACATCTCCAATTTGATCGCATGCGTTACGTCATTTCTAGTGGTGTGAGCAGAAGTGCATGGCCAAGGTGTGGAGTAGGGACCCAGGAGTTAACATCTATGGGGACTACAGAGGCTTGTGCTAACAGCAAATGTAACAGACAGGCCCAGGCAGGCAGAAAACAAAGTACGGTACAGTCACTGATGGTTTACAGACATCGTTGCGTAATGTTTATGGATGCAGTTCAAACAGAGAGCAGTTCATTGAAAAGGCGATGGAAAGGCACAGGGGGGGAAAAAAAGTGTGCATCCCCAAGTGTCGAGCATCGGGGCTACACAGAGGTGATTCTGCAACGAAGATGGCAAAACCTCTTTACAACAGCTGGAGCACATCCTTCACCATCCACAGGTGCACGGGCAACATCCTATAAGCCTCCAAGCTACATCTGCACTCATCATTTTGTAATGATGACAAACAAGATCAGTGCATCCTCAAGAAAGTTTAGGATGCATTTTCAAAACTGGCAAAAAACCAAATAAACAACAAAAGGACTGAAAAAACAATATGTAGAAAATGCGAGGAAAGAATATACGAATATAGAGCTACTCCAAAGGACTAATGCACATTTCTTTGTGCATACGTGTCAAGAAAAAGATGCAGAGCTGCACCGTTTAAAGCTCAAGCACAGGCCCATGTGGATCAAAGCTGAGAAATGGGAGGGGGGTTGTTTCAAGAAGTGGGTTGTGCAGATGGTGGGGGAGGTAACAAAGCATGGAGGATGGAGCGCTGGGAGACGGAGATGCAAACTGCAGTCGTTTCCTCCTTTGGAGAGAAGTTGAAGGGGGGTGTTAGTTACAGCAAGAGAGGCGAGGAGATCATTTTCTTTGGCTCTCTGAAACGTATGATGAAATAACAGTCATAACCCTAGAAGTATTTCATATCCATTTGGACTTTGGGTCAGAAATGACTCAGGGCTGTAATTTACATCTGCATTACAAAAATAATAAAATTTGTGATTTGATCTAATCAAGGTGTGCACATATGTTAGGACACAATCGAGGAAAAACAATCCCTACTTACTTCCTAAACATCAGTTGCTTAATATGATCTTTGAAAATGTACCAAGGGCTGGGGGCAAAAAAAAGAAGGAAAAAAAAGAAATGAAACATTGCTTTTGGTCGCTAGCATCACGTGACTTAAAGTCTAAGCATTTCTAACCCAACTGCAATTTAGATTTTTATTCCATAGTAACAACAATATAGCATCAGCATGCTCAAAGCAGGACTCACTGCACTGATTTACCCTCTGCAAGTCTAACGCTGGTTACGTAAGAGGATAAACTGCAGGGTCAGGACACTGTCTGATCCAATGAGACAACAGACACGGACATGATACATGATAGCAGAAAAGTTTTGTATCTAGAGAATCAATTTTTCTTGTTGCTAAAGGCATTGGTAGCATACATCATACCCATATGAAGATCAATAGATCTCCAATGTGAATGTGCTCCTTATACAATGACATGAAATGCGGGGTTTTTATATTTTTAAAAAAAAAAAAGCTTCTTTACGAGTCTCTGATGGGTGCACAATCTTCTCTACAAACATGGAATAGGAGCTTTTTATAGAGAACCAAGTGAACTACAGCACACATGGTTCCAAACTCTGGCAGGGGTTAGGCTTTTCCATCCATCTGGAGTCTGGATGGTGGAGATAGAGGTATTTGCAGCATCTCCTGCTCTTTGCCAGACTTTCACACAGCTTCACTTGCGACTAAGCTTGAACTAAGCTTTAAAACGGTGGACACATCAGCAAACAGCATCAGGGTAAAAGAAGTTAGCCACATGAATTTTGAAGAGCAACACAGACTTGCAGCTGCTGACTGTGAAATAAAGAAAAAATGAGCAGCAAACAAATGATTACCAATCAGAACCAATCAGCTTCTTGTGATGCACAATTATAAGCTTAAATGCACTTTTCATTGAGGGTAGATAAATCCAAGCATACCCTAGTTTATTGACCATGACTATGATGAAAGACATTTAGCAGTCATCTGGTTCACTAAGGAATCTGGCCACATGTGAGGACCAGAAAGAGCCAAGCATCATGAGAATGCCTGAAGGGTTTTCCTGTTGTGACACAGCAGGAAAGGCTTCTGCAGTGGGCATGTAATTGGGGAATAAGTAGAGCGTGCAACTTTGAAGCTTGGGTCACTTTAAATGTAAATCAAGTCATTTGGAGCTGGAACTGTTTCTGTTGACATGTGCACTCACCTTGGAGTGCACATGTCAACACAGCGATAATATTCAGCAACAATGAAACCACACCACCACCAATCACACTACCTGATAAGATTCCCACAACCAAATCCACTTTAATAATCGGGCAAAAGGGGAGTGACGCTGAGAAAATGAAGGATAGAAGTACTAAAAACACACATTACCTTGAAGACAAAACAGGTAACTTTTTAGGGCATTTAAATACAATGAGACTAAAGTCAGTTTTTTTAAACCATATCCAATGCTTGCCTCAACTTGAAATCAAAAAGAGGGGCATGTGAAAATCCAAATCTCCAATGTGAATATGCTGTGGCTCCTTTGTGCAAAACCTGTGTAATTACATTGTATCAATGTACAAATAGCGCAGCAAATACTCTGATGCTAGCAAGTGTCAGTGGTCCACTGAAACAACTCCTTCACCTAGACTACACTGAGCTCACATCAGCTACAAATGCTTCCTTTCTTCTGGGAACTACATGTGAGAAACAACAAACGTGAAGAATAGCCAAACCTGATTCTCCTGAAAATGTCCAAGGTTCATTGGTGAAAAGAGCTTACAGCAAAGCTAAGGTCACAAAACCGTCTTCACCGAAGTTTAAACAGCAGTTGATGGCTGGAACAATGGGACAGACAATGCTTTTCAACACAACCATCAACTTGACTTCCCCTCCGAGGCCGTTTTGGAGAAGTACAGCCTCGTGCCACTTCCATCAGCACCACAGTTTGAGAAATACAATTATAATATCTGCCATAACAAGGCTGACTATGCAGTGATTTGTAGTTACAAGCCTTTACAGCAGATCAATTTCCCACTTCTGGATTTACGACTTTTCAACATAAATGGCTGCTTGTTTCCCTAAGCAGAGAAACCTTTAGCCAGTGTATGGATTCTCGTTTGCAGACAAAGTCTCATTCTGCATGAAGAGAAGGATGTTCCTAAAACAAGATAAAACTCATACATTCCTTTACTGGGACACGAGTGCAACTGAATATTGAAGTCCAACCTACAGGGTTGCGATTCTGGGCACACTTCAATACATGGATCAGGATAGTCTAAATGGGGCACTTGTCTTCAACAAATGGCCTCCTCTTTGAAATGCCAGGCGTGTTGGGTTTGGTGTCCTAATTCATGTGTGCGAGAGGGCAAACTTGAGAGCTGAATGCACACACAATCTTGTTCGATCATGTCAAAAGAGGCAGCAGTCCCAGGCCAAACCTGACACAGTTCTTTCACACAGTAAGCTTTTTATCCCGCGAAGGCCCTATTCTGCCTCTGCTGACAGCAGTAAAATAAGCTGCATTCAAGTCAGAAGTATTCAGAATGCACAATTTATTACAGAAATCATTTTCTTCAGCTTTAACTCGTTTCTACAGAACAAAGCTGAAAAGGAAGCTTTGTAAAAGCCACAACATTTTAGAGGGAATGTGTACAGCTGCTTTTTGCATGCAACTTCGTGCAACATTTATGCAACAAAGGGAAACGCTGGAACGTTTGGTCATCGTGCAGAGAAGATTCTCTCAAGCTACTTTATTAGCAAATCTTACATTTTCCAGCTTATTGTTTTTTTATCACTTCCTTTCTGCAACGTTCTGTGAACTAAGCAAAACTCAAACCTTCCTGCAGAAAGAAACTTCAGCAGAATCCACTGCCACCAAATTACACCTGCCAATGAAGCCCAAAATATCTCATCTCTGGATTGGCTTCAGGCTCTGCAGTAAGAAATATCTCACTTATTGAACTCGTTGTAGTTTTCCTAAAATAGCCCTAACAGAGCACCAGCTGGTGTAAAATAACATGCATTTATTTGTGGTGTTTTTCTTTTTCTCTTAATCCTTATTTTAGGTCTTTTTAAAAAATCTTGGATCACAATTAAACAACTGCCACTGTTTTCTATGACTTCAGATGTTCCTTCACCGCAGCATCACTACTGTTCTCTCTTGTGTCTTGGAGAACACCGTTTCTGGTTTCACCAACTCACAACAGACCAAAAATGTCTTTCATTTATGTTACATAAAAATATCTAAATTTTTTCAGTGATATTTATATACATTGTCTGTTGTATCCTCCTCATTGTTAGTAGCTACACTTAGCTCCCTTCTGCTCTCCAGAGCAAAACAATGGTCAGTTATTCACCATTAATCAAATTAGAGTTTGAAATGGCTACAGTATATAAACTGAACTCTCAATGACTCTGATGTCTCTCTGAAAGCACAGCCACCCCCCTCCATGCATTTCCTCAACACTAATTTCCTGCCCACTAACGAGAAAAGACAGGAAAACCCATCTTCCACTGTGATACACCAGTAATTCGATGCCATCTGGGCTGAGGTGGCTTCCTCCAGCAACAAACTGTTTCACAGGTTGATATGGCAACGTCAACACAAGTCGACAAAGTTGACAGGATAAAAAAATTAAATTGCAGGCCCTCTGTTAGCTTGAGTACCCACTTGGTGGCGCTATCTAAATGTTGTACATTAACTGGTCAGGCAGAAAGCAGTTTTTCCAGTTGAGCAGCATGCCGATCTCACAGAGCGGTTTCTCCAGATGACTGACATCAGTCTACTGCACGGACATCAGCTCCTCAGCTTTAGCTCACAGGACTAATACGATGAAATTATTTTAAAAACGACCTACACTGCTAGTCTTTAGAATCAGGCATCAGGTGATACCTTTCCATCCATTTTCTTTGTCAACTGCACCAGAAGCAACTGCAACACTCCTACAGTCATCCCGGAGAGGATGAAGAATGGAGTTCAAGGCCCTTGTGTGTCTGTGCTCTGCTTGAAGGCCAATAATCATCTGTCACAGGCACAGCTTTCATTTGGCCTGTCCTATATTTAGCAGACAAAGCCTTATCAGCCTAAGTACTGAATTCAATTTAAAGGGACATCATTAATCTACACTCATAAATCATTTGTGCTATGCTAATGTGGGTTCCTCTTTCCTCTGCTCAACATCAAATTTTCTTTTGCACAAAGCGTAACCTTGCATTTATCTCTGGTTACAACCATGTTTCAAAAATATGAATTATGCCGATGCAGTACCCGCCATCCCTTTGAAATGCATTTGGGTTTCCATGGAGAACATGCCTGGCAGTCTAAGCTTTGCACTTTGCATCACAATACCACCAGGTTTCTCACTTAGCTGCCAGTAATTAACATCTGGCTGAGAATGAGAAAGTCTGTTATGAGGGGGAAAATAAAATTACCTTCTAAGAACACTTATACTGGGAATTCCAGAGGAAAGCAACAACACACAGAAGCAAAACAAGAGTTTGGAAAATCTGAACAAAATAAAGGGTCAACAGCAGAAAAGCAAGAGAACAGTTTTAGTAAGAATATTCTCCTGACTTAATCAAACATCCAATTTGTAGCACGTTGCACTGAGGGATACGCTACATCTGAGCTGCACTGTCCTGACATTCCTCAGAGACAATCCTCTCCCTGTGCTCAGCAAGCCACACACAGTAAGTCCTTGACATTTCAGTTGGTGTCTGTCCACTTAATGGACAAGGGACAGTCATCCTATGAACAAGGCCAGTCTGCACGCTGAAAACAAATGCACATTCATTTTACATTTATCTGATACTCTGTTCTAAAGCAAATCATGCAGAGTCTGCAAGTAGTAGAGGGCAGATAGGGACTCCACTTCTTGCTAACAAGCACCACAACAGGCCAATAGATCATAAAATAAGCAGTTATAGAGAGTTCTGCTCTACTTGAATCTGAGCTGAAATGGGAGAACAGAAGACCCTGACTGACAGAAAATTCAAATGTAGCAGTTTTGTGAAAAGAAAACATTTTTGACTTACTTTCCTAAAAAAACCAATGAAATGAAAAGCAAAATAATCAGCAAATTCAACATGGAAAATGAACAATATCTTGTGATTTGCAGCCCTATAATTAGGAAAATGATGTGAGCGACCAGTTCTCCCAGCCAGATGCAACTCCAAAGGCAGGTTCACATGCTTTTATAACATAAAGCAAAATTGAAAGAGTGCAAGACATACAATCTTTGCTTAGTTTTAAACCAGAGAAAGGAAAAGGTCCTTCCACACTCTGCCCAAACAGCTCGGGGTCCAAAGAGAATATTGTTCCTTTCTGCTCTACGAGACGTCGTCTAGGCTATGAAACCTCAGCGTTTATTACGGGAGAAAGTTGATGAGTACCCAGCTACACTTGGCCAGCTTAGTATAACTATCAGTTGAGACCGTCTAAATGTTACTGAGGCTGAAGCCACAGAACTCCAGTGTAAATTCACTGCAGGTCAACTGTTGAACCAAATTTTTCTTTAAAAATTTTTTTAAAAAAAGGCACAAAGATGAATATGGCGCAGTGTTCTCAGTACAAGCAATGACACTGTTCTGTAAGCAATCATTCAAATTGCTAATGGCTTCAATAACATGGACTGCTAAGTTTTCATTTCATACCAGATGTTTTATGGGTCCATTTGTTTTAGAAAACGTACACAGTGTAGCTTTAGTGTTGCTCTACTTAGGGAGGGGAGAATCTAACACTCAAGCCATTACATTTTCTTGATTTCAGCTTCTACAAGGACTTTATTCTCCTGAAAACACTCAGCCACACAATCAGGTTTTTCATAAACATCCTTCTGTGAACACTCGCTTTCATAACGAAACTATTTGGCTATTAGCAGAAAGTTTGACGGACAAAGATGGACAAAAACATGAGCGCAGATGTAGAAACTTTTTTTACTAGCTTCCGGGTCATTCTTCCATGCACAAGTTTACATTCAGGCTCTTCCCTTGTTTATGGAAGAAAGCCTACAGCTGAACAGAATGGGCGGGGAAAAGAAAAATCTTTGACCTCTAAACACCACCCTGTGATGCAAGCATTCATCAAGAGATCTTCGAGTGCTGCTGATAATTTTTGAAGCATCCATCACCTAAAATAGGCTGCTGTCAGCCTGTGTCTGCATGGCCTACTCTGTCTGCAAGGCCGGCCGAGGGATGCAGTTCCATATGGAGCAGACCTTGCTTCACATGGTTGGGCTGCCAATGCTCGGCCGACTGGACCCAAGCCAGATTTCGAGTAATCTGTTTACATCGCACTCTCTCAACTTTAAGCTCTCTGTGCTATTAAGTCTCATGATCTGCTCCCTTATTAACTAAGGCCTCCCTCCATCGTGCTCAAGAGTTCAGTTGGCAAGTTTCATCTTGTGTTCTTCAAGTGATCGAGAGGAAAATTATAAAAAAATATAAATAAAAGTCAGGTTTTCAGGGAGTCAAGTCTAAAGGTCACGTGCAGTATATGCTTCTGTGTCATCTAATCACGCCAGCTGGCAAAGTGGTTAGAGGTACTTCCAAAGGCCACTTTTAAAAGGCCTCCTCCCCAAGAACCTAAAATCACAGAGTGAGGCATGATGTGATAATCCTTGACCAGTTGGGACAAGGATTATGCACATTTTCAGACTCTCCTCAAGGGCGTTCATAGTTACATTTGAGCGTACATTCAGTCTTGCATTAATTCTCACATCCACACATTGACACACAATTACCGCAATATTTAAAAAAAAAAGGTGCAATGCAGCTGAACACCTACACCCCCAAGGCATTTCAGACCCTAACAAGCAACCTGAAAAGCACCATGGCACCTGAAGATATTTAAGTATTAATATTAGTGCCTTAAAATCTAACTGAAGTTGAGATATGAAATCTGAGATCTAAAGTCTACAGTTCTTCTACATCCTGAATACCAATGTATTGGTAATGTTCCCAATACAACTAGTAAGAAGATTATTAGCTGCACCATAACATCTGCAACGCCGCTCACAGAACTGAAAAACCGCATCTTATTTACATTTGGTTTCTAGTTTAAGGTTGTGTCCTTGGACACCACCACACCGCTTCCAGAGGGGCTGTCATTTTTCAATTGCATTCCCTGAAACTGCCAGCCTGGCCACTCGCATGTCTGTGACGCACGCTGTATCTCATCCACTGACTTGAAATGGCACCAGTTCAATGGAAATTTCATCTTGATTATATTTAAGATTGTACTGGCGTGGCTGAACGCCCTGTGCAGAATGGCATGCTAGCCGCAGCTGAGGTTTTTCTTCCACCAAATGCATTTTCAGATTCATCAGGATGGTCAGTCGAAGTCAGAATTGGCCTCCTCACACCAGGGAACAAATTCAAAATAAAAACCCCATCAGTTTTGGGGGGGAAAAGAAAACTACAAGCGACCATGAACCCTTTAACAAAAACATTTCTTTGGAGAGCTAACACTAAGCACTCGTGATGATCCTCAACACGATAGGCTGCTCAGTTGCTCTCTGAGCAAGTTTGAGGTCCAAGATGAAAACACAATCACTTAAATTCAAGTAGTTCTAGGAAGCAATCTAAAATGTAGCAGCTGTGCTGGGATAGCTCCAGAGCCCTACAAGGAGATAACCCTAAAGTCGAGAATGAATAATATTAGGATAGTATTTTTTTTTTGAGCTGCTCCCTTTAGGGGTCAACACAGCAGATCACCTGCCTCCATCACACCTATCCCTAGCATCCTGTCACACCGACAACCAAGAACCTCCTCTGAGGTCTTCTCTTTTCCTCCTGCCAGGCAGCTCCATATTCAAAATCCTTTGTCCAGTATATCCACTGTCCTTCCTTTACACATGTCCAAACCATCATAAAGCCTGAGCTAAGAAAATGATGATGAAGAAAGTCAATTTAAAAAACTTATATGTCAATATAATGTTAATTATTATAAATAACCCCATGAAACTTGTCAGTATAAAAGATTTTCACCAAGTTTTCCCAACAACCGTTTGAACTTGCAGCAATAGTTTAATCTTCTGTCGGGGTTGCCTTAATGATTGTGCGTCTTAACACAGATTTCTTGTGTTACAGGCAATTTAAAGAAGTGTCAATTTAATATTCATGTGCTAACTTTAAAGTAAACAGCTGTGGATAACAACATGAGCTTAACTTCTGAAATGTAAATGAACTTCAAAAGAAGCAGCAGTCTTCCCACAATGTGAGAACTCTGCAGTCAGCACTTTACAACCTCATACTTAGCATTTCGCTCCCTCTCCGCCTAAACAGTTGTTCTTCCCCAATAGTGACTCCAGTGCTGCTGGGGTGTCTCCTCCTGAGAAAAGCCCAGCGGCAACTGACGATAGTGACTCTTCTTTATTTTCTTTATTTTCTAAATCACATCAGTGTCACGATATGCAACATGATAAGGATAACAGCTCGCTTGTATAATGCCTTACAGTGAAGCAGCGTTTTGTAACGGGGGTGGAGCATTCAGAATGCACAGCACAGCAAAGAAGCACAGTGGGAAAAGTGGTAACGTGAGCGTCATCATGTGACGCAGAACGGGCAGACTTTCTCACAACCTCTGGGAAAAAAGACGAGCTGCTCTCGATAACCATCCCTTTAGCTGTTTAAAGCCAGTGATTTCACACTTAAAATTCTTAAATTGCAAAAACTCTGTTTATATACTTGGATCATCTCAACCTGATTTTTGTATTATTATTATTCCACATTCACACAGGAAGCCTCACTTTGCTCATTTTCTTTCAACCGCTCATTCATCCCAGCGTGTCTTTAACAGGCTCCTTTAGGAAATGAAACGCTGTGCCAGGTCATGTTTTAGAACATTTTTCACAGTAGTTTGGTCAAGGGCAAAGTCAGCGGCCCGGGGATCATCAGCGAAGCTTTTAATCCTGCACTGTGCTCGTTTTGGAAGCAGGAAACCCTGGCTGGTACAGCCTGGTGACATGAGGATCAAACAGTTGAACTGTAAAATTTTTAAGGTTTGTGACCTGACACGAGGGAGAGCTACTGCACAGTCACATCTTTAGGTTTAGCTAGTTCCAAGGACGAAAATCAGTTCAACGTCTCTGAAGTGCATAAAGATCTTTCCACATAAACTTAAACAGGATATGGTTCTTTTCTGATGGAAATTGTTCAGGTAAGCGATGCTGCCTGGATAAGCATTAATGCTCCCTGTACATTCACATTACTCTCACAAGTCAGACACTAGAAACCTCAACGACAAGACTGTTAGTGTCCAGTCTGACTGCGCACGTCGGCCTCAGTCAGGAAATGGATAGAAAAGGTTACATAAGTTTCTCTGAAACCTGAACTTGAATAATATCGCTTTAGATAGGAAGGACTACTCATCTTCCTGCCAGAGTTGGAATAAATAGCTCAAAGTATGCTTGGCACGTACACGCCCCATATGCAAACAAATATAACCACGTACTGTTTAGATGTTTCGATAATGTCAAACTGAGTCAGTACTTTGGAAATACCCCGATAACATCAATAACACTATTCTTGCATAGCTGGCAAGAAAACAGGAGGAATAAACAAGTTTTACTGACGTACAAGCAAAACGTGATCAAGCAAACTGCTATATGCCAAAACAGGTGCTAGGTGTTTGACGACTGTGGCAAACAGAAGGAACTTTAATGATAAGAATCACATGGAAACAACCCACAGAATAAACCACATCAAAAGCAGACCAGAGACACTTCACTCTAACAAACCCTGAGTGAATGCTGCCTTAGCAGAGCACACTTGTCATTCAGGCTTTTTCTGCTCACACTTTGCACTCCAATGGATACATGACACCATCCTTCATCGATACCATGCCAAGCGTAATGTACCATTTCATGCATGCAATTGTGTTGCTTGTTTGAACAAAAATGGGGCCAGCCTCAATAGCTGTAACTTTCGCTTTAAAGATGAAGAATACATCTAGTGGAAAACATTTTAATCCATTAGCGTATGACCAGAACAGCGGCGGTTAACTCTCACACGACACGCACTAGCGCATATCTCCAGGCTCAGTCAGCCATCAAAGGCCGATGCACACTAATTAAAAACAGTCATTTGTGTAATGAATTGTGTAATATCTTGAGCACACTAAAGCACATTGAAATGACATCAGGATAAGATTAAAAGGAAAAAACCGACAGATTGGGCTCAGTCAACAGCAGTTGACAGCTGCTCAAATGTGATGATTTTCTGAGCTTGAGCCACACTGAGGGAGGTTTTTCCACCAAAGTGTCAACTCTGACACTTGATCAAACCCTTTATCCTTTTTATATCCTTTTTTTTTTTTTTTTTTTAAAGTAAGCTCCCCCCCCACCCAAAAAAAAATCCATAATTTTTAAAGGCCAGTAGGGCTGGGCCATATGTTAGCTTGTGCAACCAAAGCACAATTTTTTGTAGAACATGCTGCAAGCGGGCCGTCGTGGCGAAGGGAGGAAACACCGCAAACTAGGGCTGTGCGATATGACCAAAATCTCATATCCCGATATAAGACATCTATCGTCCGATAACGATATAAATCACAAAAATTTAACATTTTCTGTAAATTCTGCAAATCACGCTTGGCTGAAGTGTTTCCAGCTGGGCGTCGTGTACCTGGAGTCGAGTGTTGTAATCGATGTATGAAACGAGACATTTTTAGACATAAGTTGTAACGGCCGCCATGTTCTTTGTGAGTATTTATTACACAGGGTGCTGCGGGGAAACGCCTGTTCTAACGTTTGAGTCTAAGGTTTATTTTTTAGCACCTGGCGGCTCTTTTTTGCTTCTCATCCGTAAATAACCTGCTCTTTCACGTGATTCAGTTTATTTTGAAAAGTCTCAACAGGATCTTGAGCTTTATTGTGAAAGGTTTATGTAGAAAATAAACAAGCAGACACGCGATGGTTTTACCGTCGTTGTTGCTAACGACAACGCATAAAAACAGGCGCTTGTCCGTCTGTAGTGTGGCTATATTAAATATAAGAGAAAGAGAGAACTTTAAGAGATGAATATAGACACTGCAGTGTCCATCAAAACGATGAAAAAAATATTGCCATAAACAGCTTTTTTTGCGACACCACGAAACAAACAATAGCGTAAAATGAAACAATAGATGTTTTTATATCGTCATCCCATATATAACGTTATATCGAACAGCCCTACCGCAAACCTATTTCATCTAGTGCTGTCGGCGTTAATCTCGGTAAAATGACGTTAATGCCATAACTGCATTAACCCGGCAAATCTCCGTTAACGAGTTACCGCGGATTGCCCCGTGCTTGGGGCTGGACGGCGTTAACGAGCTAACAGCACTAATGTGTTTGAAGCAGAAGCAGTTGTTGGAGTACAACAAAGCAGTTAAAGCACGTGAAGAGGCGTCCGCTTCAACTAGTGTGGTGGTGAGGCCAAAGAACAGCTGCTTGCTTAAGTGAAAATAAATTGATTTTTTTTTAACTAATAAAGTTGTGGAGTTGTAAAGTACTTTGTCTCGTGTCAATTATATTGTCAGTATACAGTTATTGCAAATTTTCAAATATATATCGTAATAAATATTTTTGGCCATATTGCCCTGCCCTAAAGACCAGTTTCCTCTAGTTACATACATGCCACTGGTAATGAAATAATCATGAGTGTGCTTATCAGCATTTTGCAGTTGAGATAAATGGGAAATATTTTTTTTAATTTGTTTAAGCCATCTGCTTCTATTGTCTGGAACAGGTCAACGTCATGTTAAATCTCTGCCTCAATGGTCAAGTATGAACACAATAGCCCAGACACTGCCAGAGGAAGCATCAGCAGTGTGAAACTGTACATGCTCGTGGGCTGTGCGCTCGTGTGGAAATGACCTAACAGACACCTGATATCTAGAGGAGGATTGTGGGCGTTGGGAACAATCCAACAAAAAATATTATCAAAAAATTTCCTGACATGCCAACATTCCAGCCCCTTTAAGGTTTGGAGCAATACACCATCAGTTTTCAAGCACAGGGTCTAATATTTAAAAGCTGTTTCCACACTCTTGGTTAAATGGTGAACATTAGAGATTATCCGCATTATGATCTGTGGAAGGAAAAATGAGAGTGGAAGATCATCTGACACAATATTTTTTCTCCTAGGCGTTGAGAGAAATTAAAGCTTTTTGCTCTCGAGTGCAGTCAGATGTCTAAGTGAGAGCACTGTACAATGTAAACAGTTATCCTTGTGTCCTCATCTTTCTAATTCCATGCTTATGAGATGGCAAAAGGCCCTCAGAAGTGCGCTTTTCCCTTTTCTGCAGGAAGCATTCCTCTCTAATGACAGGGGAAGTTACAAGAAGGTCCATGCAAACAGTGAACCAGGAGAAAACACCCAACATAAATTTGGTCATCTTATTAAAAGGTGGGTCGAGCAAAAAAGCTGTGATCTTCAACACGACATCTGTGGCCAACAAACTTCCTGAGACTCTTGCTCAAAGCTAGGTTGCGACGAAAAGGGCTGGGTGGGGTTCAAGCAATAAACGCAGATATAAGAGGATAAAGTGACTAAAGTGTTGTGGATTTAAAGTTGTGGGTGAGGAGTGCGTGAAGAGCTCTGGTTTATTTTATTTAGATCAAAAGTGGCCTCGGTGCCACCGCTCCCACCACAGTTCCATCGACTGGCGTTAAAAAGCGGCAAAGTCGAGTTTTCCAGACGATCGCCCTTTGCTAAATTGTGATAATAGTCTAAAAACATAGCTATTAAAGTTAAGTGAGCTTCTAGCCAAGTTCAACAACAATTTCAGCTAGTAACCACAAAAAAAGTCATGTGTAGCACCAGGCAATAAATCTAACCTTACTACTGTGAAGCCTGATTTAAATGGGATTTTTTCCAGACCTTACAAATTGTGTTACAAGTCAAGTCAGCCTTTAGGTTCAGCACATTATACATAACACAATCTATGCTCTCAGAATCTTACAAAGATTCAATCTCCCCAATAATCACAAAGAAAATAATATTGTTCAAACTGCTTTTGGGTTAGGTAGCAAATTTTGTACTTTTTCACGAGGAAAATCTGTCCTTTCTTTTTGTCTAGAAGAGGTGTAGAAGATTGTGTCTAGATTTTAAGTGAAGTGTCAGCCTATTTGCTGGCTAGTTTTCTGTCTTACAGCTGCAGCAATCTGAAACTTGAAAGTCAGTGGAAATCTGTTACATCCCAGTCACAGAAATCACATATGGGACAAATACAACTGCACACACCAGCCTCTATAACATCATGTTAATCACACAGTTCCACTTTGACATTGCAGCTCATGCCCTACTACCCACGCCTGCTTTCAAGGAAAAATGCCACTGATAAAATAAAAAAAATAAAAAAGGTTTCATGTTGTAAAACTATTTAAGAAATGCTCCAATCCTGCACGTCACTCAACCTTCTTCACAACGCTTTACTGAGTTAGTATTGTTTCAGCACACAAGGTTCACAGAGCAACTCTTTAAACCTGCCTCTCAACATGCAGAGATCTTATCCTGGCTGCTGAAGCTGAATTATTCAAAAGGAGAGGGAGAGGAGAATACAGTAGGACTTCTAGGTGGGTCACTATCATTACAGCAGAAAGAGATGAGCTTAAACTTAGCACACGGATGGGAAAAGCATTCATAAATTATGAAACCCGAGTTGCTGCTTAAGGTTTGTTCCTTAAAGGAGACTAGCCCGTTATTCACAAGTATTCAAATTACATCCACTGATAATTTGCAGCAACTTCAATTCTTTGAAATAGCTGGAATAATAATAAAACTACTACCTGTAACATCTAACCAACTAATGGCATAATATCCATCAAGGGAATGACATAAGGATCAAAAGTGTTCTTAAAGCAGGAATATGTAAAAGCTTTAGTCACTCCAAGCCATGACTCCATTGAATATTTCAACACTGTAAGTGAATATTTATCAGATTATGATGATGTAAATGGTCAGCGCTACTGGAAACAATATTCTATGATCCTGCTGTTCCCCGGCATCATCTTATCTCACTAGACAACCTCGAACACTAAGATAATTCAGAGGTTATCTGCAGCTACAAATTTTCTTTTCTTTCCATTTTATCTGCATGATTTATGTGTCAGGTCCATCACATCTCCCAACAGTCAGCTGGAACTGGCTCTGCAGTTTCCCTGTCCGTCCTGCAGGGCCCAGTGCCTGCTCACCCAGCCGTGCAGCTGAAGACAGCTCCTTCTCTGATGATTCTACCTACAGCCTTACATAACTTTTCAAAAAGTCCCCGAGTGTGATCTTCCTCTCCCTATTTTCTCTTGCATTGCTGATTTGCTCCATCATTACCTGCACATACCAACTGAACCTTCAAGCCACTATGATGAACCAAATAAAAGAGCAGAAACGTGGTTCTTTAGTCCCTTTCTTCAAACGGGATATATACATTAGGCCTCTCCAGTTGCTAATTGCACTGACCTGGTGCCAAATCACCTCAGTCCTGCAAGTCCTCCTCCTGCAGCCTGCTGGCTAACTCGCTAGTAGGCTAATCTCTGCTGGCAACTTTCAGAGGCACGACCCCGTGGACTTGCAACTTGGATGCGAAGTCTACAAAAAGTGCGTGCCCAGATCGGCGTTAGAAATTCACGTTTTATGCTTCGAGGTTGCAGCCAAACGCGGACCGCTGTGTTGTGTGCCGCAGTTAGAAATCCCTGTGGAAGTTTTGTGGGTTTACAAACACAAGAACCACAATGGCGGTGCGCCTTTCTTTGAAAGCACCAACACACGGGCGAATGCACACACGCTCACGGTTTGGAGATGAGCAAATTGTGCAAAGCAAGCGCAAGAGAGTAAATACAAGCCCCTCTTTTTGTTCACCCCCTCTTCTTTGCATCTGTGTGAACTTTGCGCCATATTGAGCGTGCCCGCAGAGCCTGCCTGCACGGCGCAATATTGTTTCCAGGAAAACAAAAGCCGCAAGAAAACAAAGTAGCCGCCACTCACCTTGGCGATAGCCTTCTTATATCTCATGACAGCCTGCTGGATGAGTGTGTGGACTTTAATATTCCCATCCCCGCACGGCACAACCACCCGGGTCCTGCCAAAACACACCGTGACTTTCATGGTTTAGTATCCGAGATCTTCACCAGATTCGGAGCAAAACCGAGAAGAGAGGAGGAGGAGAAATCCGCGAGAAAATTAAAAGGAGCATGGGTTTTTCGTTTGCTCTGCTCCGAGGCTGTCCCGGTATTCCTTCACAGAAGCGAGAGCTAACGGTCTTTCCGCCTCTCCCCGCCGGACGACATTGTTTTCTGCGTGTTTTCAGACCACCTGTTTAGCTGTGTCTCTCTCTCTCCTTCCTTCCTTCCCTCTCTCGATCCCAATCCCTCTCTCTCCCTCTCTCTCTGCTGAGCTAATGCGCGGTCATATGTTGCCTTCACGTGCACCTGGTAAAGTTTAACTAAAGTTGACCAACTTAAATCAATTAAAGAAAAATCTATTTTAGCAATCAGTGCTCGACTTGGACCAGTTTGTTACAATCTAGCTATATCAGTCGGTAGAATGTGGTTATTTCATTTACCATACAAGTTAAGGTTTATTCTATTGATCAGTTTATATTGAACCCTAAGCTTATCCAAAGAGGCTTTGTCCTTCCCCAAAAGAAAAATAACCAAGACCTCATTAAAAATTCTATTTTTTTAAGTAGATTTTCATTTACTCGGGTATAAATTTAATTTTATTTCCCGAAAGGCCAGAAAAATAGGTAAAATGCACAGATTTCAGTTAGGTACATTAACACAGACTCATTACCAAAAAACAATTTTGACCATGGAAAAAAACGCTGTTGGCCAAAATGTTTTTCTTGAGAAACTGAAATAAAACACGGACATGATGATACACACAGATACCACAACCTATTAGAGGTAGAACTGCTATTTCAGGATTGCAGGCCTTACGAGCGGGACTTAAATGCAACCTCTAGTAGTGATGGCCGGAGTTGCACCGTGACTTCGCGCTGTGGTCAGTGTGGGTAATGTTTGGCGCCCACGGGGCAGCGGAGGGAAGAAATAATGAGAATCGACACACTGAATGAAAATAAAGCCGAAACCAGCAACTTACTGTGTTTGTAATTCTGCCTTACAAGGACAGAAAGCTGTGTGAAATCCTCCAAAGTGAAACACTTTTGTTTCTGTGACTTAAGAAGCTGCTTTAAAGTTAAGACTTGAGTTTGGTTTTAAAGGACGAATTAGGATTAGGCAGAGATTAAGTTTGGTAATAGGAAATGACTTAATAAGTAATTAAAGACTTGGGAATTATGTGTGTTTCCACCACCAGTGCACATTTCTTTTTATTACTCAGTGAAGTATACTTTATTTTTTCCAACATCTAATTTGATGAGATGCCACTTATTAAAAGTTTCGTGTGTACCCAGCCCTTTACTACTTTTGTCTACTGCCTCACCTGGGATTAAAACAAGCCCCTTTACAAAAACCAGTCCAAACCCATGTGGGGAGCTTTCAGGAACAGCTTCCTCAGAACATGCATGGATCACATGGATCGCCTTCCTCTGGCTGAACACAGTGAGTTATAGTGCCAAGAAAGGATGCAGTGCGAGGTTTAGTACAAGAAAAGAGAACTGCTGAATTTGAAGTATGCAGAAAGTGTGTGTGTGGTTTATATGGTCAGTGTTTCAACAGGATCGCTCCATCATGTAGTGCCAGCATGCAGCTGGGAGGCTATTTTAACTCTTAACACAGCTGGAGTACTCACAGGCCACCAACCACAGCCACAGCAGCTGTCGCAATGGATTAAACAACCTCACCTTTGGATATATGAGCACTTGTTTATCATCATTTGCACAAAACATAACAGAGGAAATGTGCAATCACACTGTCATAACAAAAGAAAGTAACCTATAATTATAGTGAGGGGGGCAAATGAAGAAACATCTCACTGACGTTCTGGTACAGATATATGTAGCTGCAGAGCAACAGTGGATCCAGTTTCTACAACAAGCAAAGGGGTGAAGGGGAAAATGGCTTTGGCCTTCAACCTTTCTAGAGAAAGCAAGAACAGGTTAGAAAATCCACCAAATAAAGGGATATCCTGGCAAACAAAACAAGCAACAGTCATTGGCTGGCATTTATTCTATATTAAAAACAGCAGGAGTAAAAACAATAATGAGATGCAGAAGATGTAGAAGCTGACCATGAGTCAATTTTTCAGATGATTACACTTCCCAAAGTCTAAAATTAACTTCCATTCTTAATAGACAAGAAAGCCTGTATTTGATATGCCCCACAAGTAACCACACACAGTACCATCAAGAAGTATTTGATCCCTTCCTGATTTCTTATTCATTTACATATTTCTCACACTTTCACGTTTCAGATCATGAAACACATTTTAATATTTTATAACAATAACAAAGTCAAGCAGGCTAAAAGATCTTAAAAAGCAACACATCATGGCCCTAAAAGTCCATGACATCTATCAGTCCGGAAGGGCTACAAAGCCATTTCTAAAACGTTGTTTCTCCAGTGAATCATGGTGAGAGCCCTTATGGACAAACGGAGAAAACTTGGAACAGTGCTGAATCTTCCTGGAAGTTACAGCCTACTAGAATTATGCATTGACGACTCATCCACGAGGGCACAAAAGAACAAGGAGGCCTCACTTGCCTCAGTTAAGATCATGATTCATGAATAATGCTACATGTTACTGATCTCCAAGACTTTTGGAAAAATATTCTGTGAACTGGCGATATATACACTCTAAAGTTTTTTGGAAGGTTTCAATCATGTTACAATTGTTATAAAACTAACAAAGCATTTTATAACAGGAACTTTATACCAGCAGTTAAATATGATGGTGGTAGTGTGATGGGCTGCTACAAACTTCAATCTGTAATATAATTAATGTCTTGAGATACGCAAGCTAAAAAGCTCCTAGTTTCAAGAGGATTTAAAATTAAGTATCCACCAGTCAACATAACCAAGGACCATATGTGTTTCAGTAGTGACCTCTTGTGGTGCACTGCTGTGGTACCTCTTTAAGATGATTTTAAATCTTATTTGGCATAACCTTTATTAAAAGAGCAAATATACTACTTCTTGGTAAGCTCAGTTATGGCATTTATAGAATTTCCTATGTGTATTGCACTTATTTAATATCAGTGTTTCCCCAAACAGAAACATCTTCCATTTGCAATTTCAATGAAAATATAGTATATGGTTTTAGGATGCACAGTAAGCACAATAAACGCCATAGGAGATGGGCCTACCCCTTTGCAGACATTACCTGCAGTCTTTCACTTGGTATAAGATGCTACAATTGATCTTTTTAATCTGCAAATTAATACTTGGAAAAAACACAGCTATAAAGCCTCTGTATCTTCATCATTTTGTGTATGGTTATCATGAGATGACATTACTTTACCCTCACATTTTAAACTTTGACTTTCCCGAAAAAGGCCATGCATCTTCCAGAAATATGGCAGTCAAGCTGGAAAGGCCATGGCAGATGCTCAAATACTTCTTTGATGGTATTATCAGCGTGAAATTGTGTTGTGTAGTTATCCCAGGCTAATTTTGTGCTAAAGAGCTGTCTGGCCCAGGTCATATGTAACTCCCCACTGTCAGGCCTTTGTGTCACCCCAGGGTCCCCCTTCTGTTGCTGGTACTTGGCCATCTGGAGACTCCATCCTCTGGCTACAGGATAGGCCAAGGAGATGGAGGAGGAGGAGGGAGCAGCAGTGGGGGAGCATTAAGACAATGTAATTTTGTAATATAAAGCTGTGCTAGTTAAAGTATATGACACAAAACCTTTACAAAATGATGGACAGCAAAACTGGGAAAACTTAAATACTGTAGTCAGACTAATACTAATATCAATCATCATAATGCTGAAAGAATGGTTTACACTACAGTGAATGTAATGCATGCTGCACTCATGTTGTATACATCAATGCATTGCACCCAACAACACACATAATCATTTTTTCTTGAATTATATAAATTTATGCCACACCGTTTGAGATGAAGAGGACTACTCTTTGATAACATCGGGTGGCGCTGTTGTAACAGTGCAGCCTCTCCAGGCATACAAGAGGACAGATGGTGGCTCAGGGGTCAGCCAGTCAGTGCTAAATAAAGGAACCCAGCAAGTACATCACGGAATCTGCAGTAAACCACAGTTATCTGCACATTTTTTAAACAGACTGACATTATACGGAAAATTAGCACCAGGAAACAAGTCTGAGTTTATAATGTAGTTCTAACAGGTGAGGTAACCATTAACAGTCCAAATATAACCTCTATTTTGTAACTATAAAACATTATTTGTTCTTTAGATTGTGTGGTCAGTTTATACTCTATACAATCTATTATTATTATTATTAATCACTGTCTATCAAACATCCAGCTGAATTTAAATGCCCAGGGCTATTTGGTTGATTGTGGTAGACATAACTGCCAACACAAGCATCACTTTCTTATTGGAGTCTATGAAGTTTGCACTCTTAAATATAAATTCCGTGTACTCTTAAGTTAAAAAAATATGTCTCAAACAAAATGCAATACATTCCTCTTAATCTGCTTCGGCTTTTCAAAGTGTAATTGCTTCTTACGGGCACTAGAAAGCAGCATTACTTTGCTCTGTAAACATGAGTGTCCAAGTTACAAAACTATCACTGTAGCACTGTTATTGCACACTTCGACTTTTGTTGTTTAATTTGAAATTTCCTTGTTCCGAAAATTGAATGTATGAATATGAATATACTTCTCTTACCATGCTAAATTAAAACAATTACCCTTTTGAAAACTTTAACATAAAGGGGTCGAGTTAAGCTGTAGCTATGACTGTTTTTCGGAAACAATTTATTTCAAACATTTCGCGGACACATACACGGTAGAAAAACTAAAAGATAGACATTTGAATTAATTTCCAGATTCTAAGATCTTATGTGTGGCGTCTTCCCGTGAAATTCCTGCATTCTGTTGACTTAAAGCAAGAATTTAGCCACGGCTCGTTTTTTTCGCCCGCCGAGTGTAAACAAGGAAGCAGGAAGGAGTGAATGCTCTCGCTCCACCTCGACACTCTTCGGGGTTAAACTGACTCGCCTGTCGACATTTTCGGCACAGCATCATCAGCGCTGACGTGGAAACTACGTGAGCGAAGGCACGGGCCGTTCACCCATACTGTCATTAGTGACGACTCAGGCTACGTAAAACTTCGGTAAGTCGCTGCAAAGCTGTCACATTTTTGGTCAGCGCCAGTCGGGCAGAGTCGAAGGAAAATGTGCAAATACATCTTCGGTGCGAAACGCTCCATTAAAGCCTAATTTCGTAACCACAGCTGATAAATTGCCGACCATCATGGAGTTAAACAAAATGTTCTCAACTGTCAGCAGTTCCTCTCTGAAGTTTACTGAGCTAAGTCAAGTCAGGCGGAATAGATGTCGGAAGTGGAGTGGACGCGACCTCTTCAAAATAAAAATCCTAAGCCCAACTACGTAAAATATTCTAAAATATCCAATGTGAAGACTTTGTTTTTTTTTATTCCAAATTCGTCATGTGTAACACAATTTATTTTAAAATTGTATTAAAATATGTTGCTCAAAATAAAAGTCCAACATTTGTCAAATTTTCACCCCGTAAGGTCTGCCCTTAAAACGGAAGTCCATTTTGTCCCCTATTTTTTCTTAGTTCAACCGACAAAGCTCTGTTGTAACTGCGTGTAATTTGTTTTACTTGAAACGTTAAAAAGTGGCTGTCTTGTTAACAAATATGGGTGCTGCTTTAAGAAAAATTCACACATCTCGAAATATATTAAAACGGGTTCAGGACATTTCTAGGGCAAACGGCTGTGGATTGCTAATTAAATTTTATTGAAATGTTTCAGATTTTCACTAGTAAGAAACTTCAGAGTTTGCCATCAGTAGAAGAGAATAAACAGTTTGAGGCTAGTCTAAAAGGCAGGGCTCTGTGGCTCATCATGAGGGTCCTTGATGTGTATATGTAAATATTAATGCTTTCCAGTTATGATGCTGGCTGTTTACATCAGTCCAATTTTTGTTGCAGAGACCCTGTAAAAATAGAATTAGAATCCCTCCATTTGTTTAGTTTTGACACTGCAGCCAGCCTCTAATTTGAAGCAAACCTCTTTTAATTTTCTAAAACCCAGTTGGACACAAATCTTTAAAGCCTTTCATTGTCATTGTTGCCCTCTAACAAAATTGTACTCGAGTTTGTAACAGTCTGTCGTCCAAATTGTGAAAAAAAAGCCTAAATTCAGTCAGCCAGCTTCACCTGGTGGCTGCCACACTAAATGAGCTTGCTAGTTATATAATGCAAATTTGTTACAAGCTGAAAAACACTTACTCTCAGCACAGATCTTCGGACAAATAATTTGGAGTGTTTTCACTTCATTTATTTCTGTTGGCTCTGTCTTCTCAAATTGTATTTCAGACTCACTGATTGAGGAGCATTCAGTTCACCATCTCATTATTCTGCACTTCATTACAGTGCAGTTAATGTTGTTATTTCTGCCTCTATGCACCCGGCTGTCTGGATATTTTTTGCGTGTCAGTTAAGCTTGAACGGAATCGTACTGAACAAAGTAATTAAGTGCAGATAGAACACTTATAACACAATATAAAAATATAACACAGGTCTTGTAAGCACAAGACAATTCTTGCCGATATTCCAAGGTTAAATGTCTATCTGTAGCCAATGTTTAATGAATACTGAGGGGGAAATTGGACTGCAAAAACACATTTATTTGTCTTTTACCTGTGTAATGATGTTAGAGAAGAAAACATTAGGATTGCCTTTGTCTGCTTCAGTTGTATCATTATTAATTTGCCCGTCCATCTGTCTGTCTAGGTGAGCGACTATGGATAGCTCCGTATCGTCTCAGCTGGACAGAAGTTTAAATGACTCATTGACAGATGGAGAGGAAAACCAGAGTGAAACCAGCCCTTCTCCTGCAGCTGCTGCTCAGGTGCACACATGCGCGGTTAGGAAGTGTTTGGTGGTTTTAACCGGAAGAGAACAAACAAACTTTAAGATGTGTTCAGAGACAAGAGGTGTTCAGACACTCAAGTCTAACTGTTGCAGGCAAACATTCATCATTTCATGTGTGCCTGCAGGCGTCACTAGCAGAAGAGTCTTCCGGTGTGACTGTTGTTCAGCTGCCTGGTCAGACAGTTCAAATCCAGGGGGTCATCCAGGCCCCGCAGGCCTCTGTTATACAATCACCACAAGTTCAGACTGTCCAGGTGAGGGCCCATGCTTGCCTCAGAACTCATTTGAACTCTTTTAATGGATGACTCAGTGTTTCACATCAGAGAATAGCTTTGTCAATACACGCAAAATTTAATTTCAGTTCCAAATTTTAACTGGAGACTAATGAAACATCTGTATGCAGTAAGCAAAGTAGTTAGAGGCTCCTATGGGTCATGCCAGAGTCAGAACCCAAGTCAATCAGGAGATTGAAGTCAACTCTTAGCCAAGTTGCCAGTCTCTCAGGGTGGGTCTCAGGTCTTACATAATTCAAGATATGATCAGGTCAGACGTTTCAGAGCAAGTTTCAAGTCCATTAGGATAAGTCCAGATTATGCCTCAAGTCACGGAAAACAAGTCCCGACAAATCTTAAGTCAAGTCGAGCCTCCAGTAACACCTCGAGTCATTTGAACATGTTTCAAGATGAGTATCTCTGTCAAAGCACTCCTGATGCAAATGCTCTAGTAAGATGAACATTTAAGCCACAAAGCCTGACAATAACACCTAGAAAAGCAGTAAATACTGTCCTCACTCTGCTCTGTACACTAATTTAGATCGAGATCAATATCTTGGTCAATGAACTTGTAACTGCTGTGTACAAGGCACACTGCAGGGCTTATGGTTTAATGTAGTGCATCTGTTAATAGGATTCAAGCGAGCGGCAGGAACTGAGGTTTAAGCTCATCAGTCTAACCTTCACTCTCAGGAGATGTTGTGTCTCGTTTAGATGACTGCTGTAGAGCTGCAGATGCATCAGATAACAGTGATCTGTCATGTGAAAATGCTGGCAAGAAGTTATTAATATTATTGTATTGAGGACCAGTGTCTAGAAGTATAGGGCCTGAGAAAGGAAACAGTGGTTAAAATGGAGAAGCAGACTTTTCTCTACTGTGCAGCTTTGTTTGCAAAGCAGAGGTTACTTTGTCGTCTCATGGAAAGTATTTTTTCAAGGAAATTAGCATGAAAATAGATTATATCTTTGAAATGCACAGTCAGCTGGCATAGATCTACACCACAACGTGGTTTTGTTGACTGGTTTCAAACTACTCTGTACTCCTTATCTGTGAAACTATCAGTAGCAAGTTTGACTTGTTGCCGATTGACTGCTGGTATTAGCTGTACGTTTCCAGTAATAACTGTTATTTAAATAAATCCTGCATCAGTAAGTCTTAACGTAAGACTCTGATTGAGTGCCATTAAACATCTGGAGGATGCAAAACATCCTGTTTAAAGTCAGCACTAACACTGTGTGCGTAACAGCACAGCACAGTTATTTCTTGCTTTAAATTTGCTTCCAGAGCATAAAGCTAACAAGCTTAGTTCCAGCCTCCACTCTATTACAAATTAATGGACACACCTCTGTTTAACCCGGCACCTTTGTCTGGTACAGATATTATCCTAATGTACATTCATTACACAGCAGCGTGAGTCATAAAAGCCCTTTGGCTTATGACACATTACCAGGTTGACTTTGTTATTATTCCCACAGTATGTTTCAGTTGGGAAAACAAACAAATGCTTGAGGGGAGAAAGGTGGTAACTTTTTTTTTGCAAATAATTGTGCAGAATATACAGTGCTGTGCAAATGTCTTGACCCTTTATATGTTGTTTCTAAAAAGCCAGACTTTCTTGTAATTTGAAAGTGGCTTGAACCACAGTTCTCCAGTGTTTCTGAAAGTTTTTCATTTGGACTTTGACTGCTTTTCACTCATTCATAGTTCAAACCTTGTACCTGACCAATTTCAGGATTTATGATTTTTTTTAATTTGTTTTTGCTTAACACTGATCTATGAATCACTCGAACATAAAACAGGCACCCATCTCAAGGGATAAAGCAGTGCTGTGTCAACACATTACAGACAACTTAGCAGTGAACCAATGTAAATCATATCTTCAGGCACTTTGTTGCAAACAACCTACTGCAAAGGCACATCATTTTATTCCAATTTCTTTAGTTGAATCTGTGAAAAATGTCAACAACAAGAGTTTGATGGACATCGAGATATATATCTCACCAAGGTGATTCCTAAAGAGTTGAGTCCTTGATATCAGCCACAAAGTTGGCATATCTTGGGATTGTGTGGACAGATGGAGGACAAAAAAAGAAGTGGCAGGCCTAAAAAATCTATTCATGTCCTTAGGAAATAGGGAAAAAATTCTGTAAATACTCAATGCATCAGGCCTTCCAGTTGACCCATCTACTGTCAGTTTAAGCCTCATCAGAAATGTCTCAGTGGAAGAATTGGGCCAATCTTAAGGAAGGGAAGTAGAAAGAAATAGCTCAGTTATGCAAGATTGCACAGGAGCTTGGTTGAAAATCAACATGGTGAGTCTTACAGAGTGATGAATCCAAATTTGACATTTTTGGTTAAAATCATAATCAATATGTGCGGAGGAGGTCAAGAGAGAGGGGCAACAGTGAGTGTGTGTCATGGGTTAGGACTCCATGTCAGTCAGTGGTGTTGGGGATCTTGTGAAAATTGTTGGAATTAAGAATGCAGACTAGTACCTCTCTATACACTGCCAATGGAGTAAAACATAGCTGGATGGAAAAAGACACAATGAATCAATATCAGTCATGGATTAGCCTCCCCAGAGCTAAGACCTCAATATTACAGAGGTGGTGTTGGATCATCATGACCAAGAACAGAACAAAAGGCAACAAATACCTAAAAAAAAGAGCTTTGAATGTCCTTTAAGAAGCCTGGAGACTTAAAAAAAGTTACAAAAAAGCTTTCGCTAAGAGTTTAAGCTTGTTAGAAATGTAAAAACTCAGTTTTTGCCTTTTATACTGTATTTCCATATATATTTGCACACTTCAATACATAATTTTCCCTGGAAAACTATAAAGAAATCAAGAGTGGCAAGACTTTTGCGCACTACAGTTATTGTCTCTTGTGACATGCAATGCGTTGAAAAGAGTAGGGCTTGAAAAAATGCAGCTCAAATTCCTTCTTTGACGTCATCTTTGTCTCTCACAAACACCTCCCAGTGTTCTACAAAAGACAGTGTGTGGAAAGATACACCCACTCAGTGACAACATTTAGCACAAATGATGTTGCCAAAATAATTTAAAAAAGAAAACAATGTGGATTACTCATCACTATTAATTACTGCCTGCTTTTTACTCAGATTGCTACTGTAGCAGAACTGGAGGATGACGAGTCAGTAACAGACACACAGAAAAGGCGGGAGCTTCTCTCCAGGCGTCCTTCATATTGGTGAGAGGATATGAAGAGTAAGATAAATTGTGATATATGTCATAAAAAGTCTGCTAGTGTTAAAAGGTCTTTATGAAAATACTTTATTTTGTTTGGCAGGAAAATTTTGAATGAGCTTTCCTCCAACTCACTGGCAGTTCCTAAAATTGAAGAGGAAAAGACGGAGGATGAAGTGCCAGTTTCCAACTCCCCCACAGTGCCAACCTCCATCTACCAGACCAGCTCCGGACAATACAGTCAGTACACACGAGAATGGTCCACTCACTAGAGAGTCATCTTCAGCATTTTCTGCTCTGGAACATACATTTACAGAACTGTGCAAAAGAGTTTTAGCCACACTTCACTATTTATACCGTGCTTCCAAGGAGCCTGTAATTTTTAAAGTGGTCTTGAGTAATAGTTGTCCAGGCATTTTCTTTAGATATTGGCAGCTTTTTCACTTCTTTTCGATCCAGTTCTTGTTCCTGACCATTTCTGTTTCTTTCTTTCTTCATGAATCCAATTAACACTGACCTATGAGCTATGGGGAACGCTTCATGAAGTCTGTTAAAAGAAATTAAAAGAAAGCTTGCCTAACAGAGTTCAGGCTGTGCTGAAGAACAAAGGCGGTCATACCAAATATTGATTTTCAAATTTGTTAAATTTGTAAAAACTCTGTTTTTGCCTTGTGTACCAAATTCCCATTCATGTTTTAAATGTTTCCCAGAAAATATAAAGAAGTGAGAGTGGCTCAAGATTGTTGCATATAATCAGTTCATTGGGTACATGCAATTACAGGAAATATTTCATTGCTTGAAGAGGAATGAAAGGCAAAGGTATTCCTTTCCTTCCCGTGCACACATTTGGAAGCTTTAAGTGTTCACAGTGGGTTAACTTAATAATTATCTAAGTCGTTTAGAGAAAATGTTCTCCAATAGCTTATAGTGTCACAGTACGGCTGTGTGCAGGCAAGAGTAGGACCCAAACGCAAACTCACAGAGTCAAAAGGTAAACTCAAAAAACACAGCTTTATTGCTGGCGTGGAGTGGGACACGAAAAACAATACAAAATAAACTAAACTGGGAAAAACTAAAGCACAAGGAGCCACAGGGAAAAAAATCACACAGCTATGATGGAGGACGCAACACTGACAAAGAGAAACATGGGGCTTAAATACACTGAGGGATAACGAGGGGGAATGAGCCACAGGAGGAGAGCACAGCTGAGAGTAATTAAGCAGGACGAGGCAAGGGAAGCAAAACTAGAAACATTAACATAGAACAGACTGTGAAAGTAAAACAGGAAACACACTGACGGAACTCAAGACATGTGGACTTAACAGACTGGGGGAGACAGAACATAGGGATCTGAAACATGGAACAGAAAGGCACAGTAGATCAACATGAACATAACGCCACAGGGGAAGAGTAAAACTGAACACAGAAACACCAGACCTCTTCACAATAAAACAGGAAACATAATGAGACGTAGACATGACAACCCAAACTTCACAATGTAAGACACAGACATGAAACACATGAAAAGCAGGGGAGATTTACCATAGTTGGAAACACGAGGGGGAAATAATAAGAACTAGAAACACTTAAGCATGATAACAAATGAACTTAGGAACCTGAAGGGCTTACATAAACTAAAACATCAAAATGAACTAAAACTCAAAACACTGGGTCATAAGACCCAGGATCGTGACATATAGAGCTTTATGGCTCCTGTTAGGACCATAAAGCTCTGTGAGCTATTGGAGCACAGAAAATCAAATTTCAAGCATTAGATGTTACTATTTCTTCATTCTAACTTCATGAAATCCCCTACACAGTTGCAATCACCCAAGGGAGAGCCATCCAGTTGTCCAGCCCTGGGGTTCCAGGTCTACAGGGGGTCCAGAACCTGCCAGTAACAAGTAGTCCCACCCCACAGCCTGGAGCCACTGTCTTACAGTGTGCAGCTCAGCCTGGAGATTCTCCACAGCAGCTCTTTATCCAGGGAGGACAGGTACTCATCCAAGGTAGGGTGCAACTTTGAATTTATATCAGAAACATCCTTTACGAAACAGCAGCATACATGTTGGGGTGTAAATATTGAATGTTTTGGCTTTTTCTAACGGCACCTCAGATTTTTATTTATTTATTTTCTCCACAGATATAAGCCATAAATGATAGCAGAGATCAAAATCTGTGTAAAAAAATAATAATATGGTAATCCCCATCTGACATCATGGGATTAAGGACTCAATAAATTATGGGATGTTTCTCAGTGAAAACATGCAAGACCCTTTGTGACAGTAATTCGTCCTACAGACAGTAAATTGTATCTCAAAAAACATTTGAGATTCATAACTCTGCAATATTAAAGTTTCATTAGGATTTCCATTACGTTCCACAAATGTGTCCACACCACTTGGATTCATTGTGCAATATATTCATCTTTTACTTTCAGTGATTTCTTAAGCAAGTTTGTAAAAAATTGCCTCAAGTTCATTTCTTACTTTGAACACAGCTGCAGTTCCATCTTCAAAGCACCAAAAAGATGATTATTTGTTCTGAGTAAGTGCTTGAATTCATCAAGATGTGGTGAAGGCTTACTCATCTGCTCTACTCCAAGCCACTCTCTTTCTTCTTTAGTTAAGATATCTCTCTGTCCAGCTGCTGTTGACCATGTTGTGTTGTCAGGTCTAATCTCTTGCTTCATATCGAAAGTAACACATAGCTCAGCAAAGAGCTTATCGCTGTCATCTGGCAGAACTTGGAGCCTCTGGTACCTGTTAAAGGACACGAATAGGTCAGTTTTGGTTTTTTGGACAAAGGGTTAATGACTGCCTGAAGTCTAAAACTATGGACATTACAGGTGATGATTTTCTTCCCTTGAGTTTCTGCTTGTTTGTGGATCTTTCTGCATTGAGTTTTGTATTTAACTGAACAGGATGCTCTGTTGGGTTGAGATCAGGTGACTGACTCGTCCATTGAACAATGTCCCATTTCTTTGATTGATAAACTCTTGGGTTGGTCTTGCAGTATGGTTTGGATTAGTATCCTTTTGCACCACGAAGTGCTGGCTAATCCGTTTTGCAGTGTTTGAGTGAATCTAAGAAGAGAGTATAGCTCTGCATACTGAAGAATCCCCCCCTGCTACTTCTGTAATCATCAGTAAATACCCTGAACCACCTTGAGTGGGCTCCTTTTTTCATTGGGTTTAAAAAAAAATTCTGTCTTTCTTTCATGTCCTTTTTGAAATTCAGCTACAACGGTCTTTCTGATGTTGCACTTCAGCCTCAACACCATGCAAACTAAACCCTTTAACCTGAAGATCAAAGTAATGAATAGGAAAAAGAACAGAATTAAGTTGTTTTCTGTGAAGGAGCTGGTTGTGCTCAACGCTTGTTAACCTGAAGTTAACTGGATAAAACTGCTGACTTTTCATTTTAAGCTAGTTAGGACGAGGGAAGTTTTCAATATCTGATCATTTTTTGCTGATATTAAGATGAACACACAAAAGGCGAACTAACCCATTCATTTACTCTCATTGACTTGTTCATAATAGTAAATCTGTGGTTTGAGAACTGATGCTTTAAGAAAATAATTGCATTCAGAACATCCGAAACATGTTAATTAGAAGGTGAAGTTCTAGTTTGATTTACAGTCAATGATAAGATCAAAGTAGCACTCGCCCATGCGCTTGACTTATCAGCAGAGGTTCCAAAAGTACAGAAAGTCTGTACTTAAGTAGAAGTGCAGATACTATTGTTAAAAAATACTCCAGTAAAAGATGAAGTAGTGATTCCACTTGTTTACTCAAGTAAAAGTGAAAAGGTACAGGCTCTGAAATTGACTCAAAGTAAGAAAGTAAAAAGTATCTCTTTAAAGGACATTTCTACCAGCTACTTTTATGCAAAGCTAACTGAAACTTGCCATATTGATGTAATAAGAAAATAATATTAGTGGTTTATTTTAGTCTAAAATTTCATTCTTATAAATATTCTTATCTTGAATCAGATTAGCAGAAAGTGAGCAGAAAAAATTAAGGAAATAAAAGAAAATGCCTCTGCTTTCTGTTGCCTGCACTGTAGAGGGTGACTTTGACTCTAAACAGAAGAACAGTAGATGTGGGGTTTAAACTGTTTATCCCGCAATAACATATTTCCATGCAACCTTTAAATAACACAGATAGTTCTACCTCATATACATAATGTTACATGTGACCAACCTTTATCTGATGTAAAAGCATGAGGACTTACATGTAAGCTTTAAATTTGCAGTTCAAATTGCAGGTTCAAATGGGTTTGATGTTTGAAGGCCTGGAGTGACGTGAAATAGTAACTCCCCTCTGATGCATTAAAGCAAGAGTAATGAGCCGGTTTTGAAAATGTAAGAAGTAGAAAGAGTAAAAGTAAAAAGTTGTCGGGAAAAAAACTACAATTAAAGTACAGATACCTGAAACAGTATTTGTAATTCGTTACTTCATACTCTGCTTTTCAGGGACTGTTCGTTGTATACTTTCACAGAGTCACATGCACTGACATCGTGTTTCATACCCTATGATCATAACCGATAGTTTTGCAGTGTAATAGCTGATGAATGTCTCATATTAGTGGTCAGGTTTCAGTTCATGTAGGTGCCTTTTCAGTAACTCAGTAACTCTGCCTGACACTGTGTTATTTACCTTATCAGTCCATAAGTCCATATCCAGCTGGCACAAACAGAACCACCTATGTGCTTGGGCTAATTCGTTCCTTCCAGCTGAAGAGCTCTGTATTAACAACAAAGCTAATAGAGCTGCTCAGCAGCAGGGCTGTGGATGTACTAATAGTTAATCAGGATTGTTTTAACCATGGTGAAAAGTCATAGAAACATTTTTTACGCATGTTGCTATTACTAAGAGGTTCAGAGTTTCCCTTTTTGAATTGATTTCAGAATCAATGGTTAACCAACAATAATCAATGTTGCTTGCTGTCTTTATTTTCGTTCCTCTGGTATTCTTTTCTCGATATTACCAGGAGTTAGAGTGCAGGTTTTTGTCTAAAGTGAAAGCCCTGCAAATGTTAGGCTGAGCTGTGATAAATGTAAACCTGTGACAGTGCCAAGAATTGTCAAATAAAAAAAGTAAAATAAAAATAATGCATGATCCTCCTAATTAGTAATACCATAAATTTCACTCACGTCCTTTCCATCCTGGCTGCTGATTTTCCCACCAAAGACCCGTCAGGCAACTAAGTGGTTAATATTGTTTTGACAGGTTTGGTTAAATAACTGTTTTGTAGAATTCAGCAGGATAAGTAATGGACGTTTGCTTAAACTTGAAAAAAATGTAAAACCTTCATTATCCATGTTTACTATTTTCTTACTTCCTTAACACTTTCCAAAACACACACACACACACACACACACACACACACACACACACACACACACACACACACACACACACACACACACACACACACACACATAACTTGAATCAGGGAGCTCAACAGTTTGCATGGCAGCCGCTTGGGACACAATATCCTCTTGTTTGTTGAACGTCGCTCTAGTTGCGTCACTGGAGCTAAAAATACACCCCCTCAGCTACCGCCCTCCCCCCATTAGCTCCCCCGCCTTCCCTGCCTCCCTCCCTCCGTTCCTGCCTGGCTCACATTGTGTTTCTGTACTTCAGTTACTCATCTGCAGGAGGGGAGGGTGGGAGGAACTCTAATCCAGGGTGTTTTACTGACTTCAGCGGGCAGTAGTGATGTCATTGTGATGTCAATGCCTGTAATTGTAATCAGGCTGTAAAGTTGGCAAGTGAGCACTCTGATACAGAGAGCTGAGAGGAAAGGAGAAGCGGGAGCAAAGGAGATACAAGTAAAGCAGAAAAGGATAGTGGTAGAGGAGAGTTTTTGTAGTGAGGTGTCTCTCTGCCGTGGTGCTGGATTATTGGAAACCAGAGATGGCTGTAACTGGGGATGAGACTGAGTCAGGTAGAGCTTCTTCACATGTTTAATAATGTGTTCTCTGCAACACTCTGACTCTTTTCTCTGTGCTTTTTTGAGAGATATTTGTGCATGTTTTGATTTGATGTATAGCTCTAATTATACCTGAATGTAAGTCCTCTTAAAAATATGCTTTTGGTATTTGGAGCTTCTAATTGCAAGAGGATCTCTTTTATTTAGTAAACTGTGAGAGCAGAAGCTTTTGCATTCAGGGGCATATTTATGAAATTGAAATTACTTTTACTCGACTTTCAATTTCATGCCTTGTGAAAGTAAAGATGAGTCTTTACACAGGTCATACTGGTGTCCTTGCAGTTGCAAAACAGGAAAAACACTCATGACAGTTCAGGGTTGAATTCAGATCTAGCAAGTAAACAAGCATTTAGTTAGTATGCTCAGCGTTGCTCCATTCAGACTCTTTCTCGCTGTTGCGAGTATGTTCTCACACACACACACACACACACACACACACACACACACACACACACACACAGTCTTTTAATCGCTACAGTGGTTGTTGGGCAGACAGGCAGGGAGGGGGTAATAAGTAAGGGAGAGGTGGGGAGGGGGTGGTAAGATAGTTGGGGGTTTGACGTCACTCCAGTTTCCTGGAACAGAAGCCAGGCAGGGAAGAGAGAATGCAAACGGGCAAGTGAGACGCACGCACTGACGTCAGCACAGCCCGAGTCACTCTGTTATCACAATGAGAGAAAAAGAGACAGACGCTCTGTGTGTCTGTGCGTGTATGTGTGTTTGCACCTGCTGTGTCTCTTTCTGAATGAGTGTATGTGTGTGTGTGTGTGTGTGTGTGTGTGTGTGTGTGTGTGTGTGTGAACAGCAGGTCAGGGCAGAGCAATGAAACTTCTCAGGAACAAAGTGAAAACGAGAGGGTGAAATGTTACGAGGCAGCAGGCAGAGCAGCACACAGTTGAGTCATGAAAGTGATGACTCAAATCAAGCAGCTCATAAACCACATCCACAGAATCGCTTTGTTTTTTTCAGCCTTCTCCAGAATTAGCATCACTTTCTTTTAAGAATTCGAGAGGCTACCAGTTATCAGTAGCATACAGTGGTTTACAAAAATGTCACCTCCCAAATGCAAGTGCTGTTATCTCGTTAGAGCGATACCAGATCTTGTGAGGAAACAAACGAAACTTATGGGTTTATTCTACTGAGAATAAACGCAGTCATATTGTTTGCAGTTTATCATATGTTTCAGTAAATGTTAGTATAATATAAAGGCAATAATGACTCTCTATTCAAAAATCAAACGGTGAGCAGCTTATTTAGATTGGACAGTCTGATAACAAGTTTTTTATTCTGCACCGCTTCAGGCTATAAAGTTACATTGCATTACATTAGCAATAGCAGGACTGAAGGTGTTTTAGAGTATTTGGACACAGCAGGCCTCTGACCTTTAGTTCCTATGGTTAAAAGCACTTAACTCTGGTCCTAGAGCATAAATTCACAATTTATGAGGGCAAATTAAGTAAAAACAAAAGCAGATCTTACTTATGTCTGCATAAAAAGAACAGAAATAGACTTTATGGTACTTGCTGTGTTGCTTAGTATCCCTCAGAAGTGGGAACTGCTTGACTTTGTATTTCAGCAGCAAAGTTTTGAAGTTTGTTTGTTTGAGCCAACATCTTTTTATTAGAGCTCCTAATTCCTGCTTTTAATGTAATAAAATAATAAGTACAGCATAATGTTAGGACACACCTCAAGAATTTTTCTTAAAAAAAATGCAACATTTTGTATTCTGTGATAGTCTGATGGTATAAGGATAAATGAAGCAGGTAAAGATTCTTGTACAGATTTAGAGTTTTTATGAGGAAAATATAAAGACAACAAAGATCTACAAAAAGTAAAAGGTTGCAGAATCTTGATCTCCTATTCTTTTGTCTGTAATCATCTACAGCCGCTACTGGAGACATCCCCGCCTACCAGCTTCGTTCACCAAACTCGGGCCTGGCTCAGAGCATTGTAATGGCTGCGTCTCCAGGCAGCATGCAGAACCCCTCATCACAGCACGCTGAAGAGATCACCCGCAAGAGGGAGGTCCGACTGATGAAAAACAGGTAGGAGCTGAAGTAGAAGTAAGAGATTGTATTTGAGGTGTAAGATCATTCCATGTCAGTAATGGAAATATGATTGCAAGCAAGCAAGGGAATAAATGTTGGGGACCCCCTAATTCATGCATATTGGAAACTTTGACTGAAGTGTTATTGTGCATGTCTGGAGGTTGCTGTTCACACTTTGTGTCAAAGCGACTATTCACAAAAGGTCAAAGCTAAAGATTTCTGCTTTTGTAGGTGATCGGCAGATTTTTTTAAAAATTTGAAAACGAAACACTGCAGCGAATCTCTACGTAAACAGATTCGCGAACTCACGAAACTCAAACTCAAAAGCCTCAGACATTGTTTTGTTTATGGATTGTGCAGACTTGTCTTGACTCTTATATTATATTTTCATCTGGAGACTCATCCAAATTTTTCCTCCATTTCCTCCTCAGGGAAGCAGCTCGTGAGTGCCGCAGGAAAAAGAAAGAGTATGTCAAATGTCTGGAAAACCGTGTGGCTGTGTTGGAAAACCAAAACAAGACCTTGATTGAAGAGCTAAAAGCACTAAAGGACATTTACTGCCACAAAGCTGAGTAGCAGTGGCTGTTTGTGGTCATGGGCTGAAGACAGTTTACAAACTTCTACAGCAAAATAAGACAAAACAAAACAAAAAACCAAAAAAGAAAAAAAAAAGAAAGAAGAAAAGACTCTGGAACAAAAACTACTTTCATCGTCTTTTATTCTCTGCTCACTCAGGCCTGATTTACGCCAAATTTCAGAAGTGTCGTAGGGAAGTCAAATAGCTTGAGCTTGCCAGTTTCGCTCTTGTTCTTATCTTGTGCTCTTTGCATGTGAAGACTCAAGTGTCGTACACATTGTGTTTGCTGTTGCTGTTGCGCACGAGCGAGGCTAACCAATGAGAGCCAGCTGATGAAGAGGAACAGGAAGAGGAAATACAGGTGTTTCCTGAAAATGTTCCGCTCATTTATGGCAATTACGAAAAATCCTTCGAGGGGTCAGCCAGGTCCCGCAACCAGCATGTTTCTCTGAGGTCAGACGAGCTGCTACGCAGATCCATCAGCACTGCGACAAGGCAACTCAAAGTGTGTTTACCTGATTATATGTTATTTATGCTTCTGTTTTTGGTCATTGCATTCCTTCATGCGGTTAAAAAAGAAAGAAAGAAGATTTATCAAGCATTTTGTCTGTAAAGTGGATTTTTGTCATTGTTAGTTTGTTACAAAAGATTTTTTTTTTTTAAGAAAACACTGGTAAAGTCAATGAAATCAACATAAAAATCCATTTGCGTTGAAATCTATTTCATACCAATATAGAGAGAGGCATTATCTGAATCACAGTATAGTTTCAAAGAATCAAATAATGTTCAAAAGAATCTTTATTTTTGCATTACTGAAGTGACGTTACAGTACTTGAAGTGAAACGAAAGAGCACAGTTGGACTTTGGAGAAAGCACAGAAAGTAACCAAGGACACGTGTAGATATTAGAGTTTATATTCTATTGCAGTTACCTGAATTTATCCCCCTTAGGGATAAATAAAGTCTTCTGATTCTGATTTCACATAAAAACGTATATATTCTACAAAGATAGTTGTTGTATGTTTTAAAAATTGAAATATCAAATTTGTAAACAATCATTTTACATTGAATATGGCCCCAAGAATAACTGTTTTGGTCTGCTGTTAAATAACTTTTTGAAATGATGAATATCCATTTTGGAATAAAACTGTATTTATGGCTTATTGTAATATTAAAATGCTCTGTTTAAAGGGTAATGCCAATTCTTTTGTCTTTTTTTTGTAAAAATATTCTTTCTCAAATAATGTATCATTTTGTGTTCATGTTTCTGGTAATATATGTGAAAGCTTTCTCTGTTTCTGTTGTAGCTCGCATTGTTTCTCTGATTATACTTCATTAAAATATTTGATTTTCTATGAAGAATGTAGACAAATGCACAAAAGAGCATTCCTCTGAGTAGCAGACCCTGACATCTGTTACAATGCGGCTGCCAAAGCTCTTTAAGTAACAGTAAGGGATCTACCCACTGACTAACTCAGTCATAACAGTATCAGTCTTGATAGTTGCCACCCAAACAGTCTGCTACTGTTTGTGATCTCAGATGTGCGCCCATTCTTTTAATTTCTATGAAAGGAAAACATCCAGGCCTTCTATATCTCTATTTCTTTAATATCAGATGAGCTGAATATTTTCTGCACTTCGTTTTTGCTGTTTTAAATGGCTCAGTCTTCTACCAGGTGTTCTGTTGTTGATGTACTTCCTCATTTGAATTGTAAAAAAAATATTTTTGTTTATCTAATAAAATATACAAATGTGACATGGATTGTGTGATAATGTTTAGCTCACATACTGCTGATGAAACCCCCTCAACACTGAAGCCATCTTATGTTAGTGCAGTTAAAGCTGTGCAAGATAAATCTGCACTTTACAGGTCCATAAATTGTTGGACAAAGCCACAATTTTTGTGGTTTTGCCACTGTACACCAAAACAACTTAAATGTAATTGAAGTGCAGACAATCAGAGGCTCAAAATTCATTGGACAGTTGACTGACACATGGCTTCATGACCAGGTGAAGCCTGTTCCCTCATGTTTTATGACAAGTGAAGCAGACAATCTGAAGTTTATTCACACTGTTGAATTTGTAACTTATAGCTGGTCACTGTAACTTTAAATATAAGGGCCACAGAGATGTTAATGCAAGTGAGGGAGGCCGTCATTAAGCTGGAAAATAGAGTAAAAACGAATAAATAAACATCTGAGAGAAAGCAGGAACTTTAGGAGTAGCCAAAACGCCTGAAGTCAAATAAGGTGCACGATGACAGAATCATTTCCACGATTAAGAAAAACAACATCACAACATTAACCAAGTGAAGAACTTTCTCGAGGAGGTAGGCGTATTATTGTCAGTGTGTACTATCAAGAGGCGCCTTCTTAAATGGAAACACAAGGTGCAAACCTTTGGTTATGCTCAGAAGAAACTAAGATGAACTTGTAGCATAAAGATAGAGAAAAGTATGGAGAAGGAGAGAAACAGCTCATATTAAGAACCGAATCACATCGTCTCTCAGACGTGATGGAGCCACTACTGTGGCACGAACATGTATGGCTGCCAGTGGAAATGGACCACCATACTTTATTGATGGTGTTTATTGATGAGGTGACTGCTTATAGAAGTAAAAAGATGAATTATGAAGTATACTGGGTTACACTCTCCACGTAGATGCAGCCAAATGCTGCAAAACAGTCCTAATATTTTAAAATGATTGATTATGGTGTTTAGAGGTGAAGCTACAAAACTGTGTCTTTGCACAACAACATATGGGCTTAACTATATAAATTAAATAAAATAAGGGAACTATATTATATTATTGCATGATTATTAATTGTATAATCATATATAAGCAGCATATTACTTTACTAGCTTAGGAGAGGAGAAAATGGGTGGTAGCTTGAATCATTTTAAGAATTGTTGGGTAATTTTAACCAATAGGGATTCTTCCTATTTCCAAAACATGTCAGAGACAATAACACCAGTGTTTTCTGTATTAGGACATTTTCAAGCAATCTGATGGGTTTTAAAAAAAGTTGGTCTTCAGTTCATCAGACTGAAGAGCAAGACCTAAAAGCACCAAATGTGACTTATTGCAGCCAACAACAGAGAATATTTGTATATACTGATCTCCAATAGTTGCATAGCTAAAACCTCAAATAGTAATTAGACTAAAGCCATAGTATTAGCCGAAGTAGAAATCTTATGGTTGTTTATGACTACTTCAGAAATTAGGAGCCAACACAGAGCTGTAATATATGCAATATTGTACACACTGTAGCTCAGGGGTGCCGAACTCTGGGCCTCGAGGGCCGGTGTCCTGCAGGTTTTAGATATCACCGTGGGTCAACACACCTGAATGAAATGATTAGTTCATTACCAGGCCTCTGGAGAACTTCAAGACATGTTGAGGAGGTCATTTAGCCATTTAAATCAGCTGTGTTGGATCAAGGACACGTCTAACCTGCAGGATACCGGCCCTCGAGGCCTGGAGTTTGACACCTGTGCTGTAGCTGTTATATTGTACTTTCTCTATTCATTTCTTCACTTGCTTTCACTCGCTGCTTTTGTATGTCAAAATTGTGAAAGCCCTCATAGAACAAAGATCAGTTTCACAATATGAATGCGGCATACACATACTTCAGCCTCAAGGCTAAAGTATTCAATGCAGTTAGGTAACTGCATACATGTACCTCTGCAGCGCAGGCATGCTGTGTTAGCAAATAGTACAGCACTTGTGCCTTGAATGCTAACATCTGCACTGTGTTTAGTTGAGCAAATAAAAGGATAAAACTTAAAAGCCTTGATGGCAAATATTTGCCATATTCATTCGTGCTAGTCAGGCATACTTTTCTCATAAGAAGACTGATATTTCCTTCTGCAGTAATTTACAGTTGAAGGTATGGCTCTCTTCTGGGACCTCCCTACACTTTCATGTGGAGCATGAAAACATCAGCAACACTGGCTGCGGACTTTACACTGATTAAATCGAAAAACTCAGTGAAAAGAGGAAGCGGGGGTGGAGGAGGGCTGCACAATGGCTTGCAGAGGTAGCAACAACTGTAAGAAGGCTAACACGAGTGAAGTATGAGATTTGGGAGCAGGATGCACAAAACTGGATCGGCTGAGGCATTAGCTAGGCTGAGCTGATACACTGGGACCGTGGGCGAAGCTTGACCTCCCTGAACTAAGCTCAGTTTAAGGTTACAGTGATAAAGATCAGCTTGGCTCATTAGTCTCAGTGTTGTAGTCTATTTTCAGTGATGTTGCAGGGCAGATTTTATGTTAGTCGTTTCATCTTTTTGTTGGTTAAAGTGATTTCTTTGTATCTAAAATGTACCAAATCAAGCAACCAGTGCCTTCTCCATCCTGATGCTGCACTTAAGTTCAGCATCTAAGTTATAAAGCATGTTGCTACTGTATCACCAAGACATTCCTAAAGGTTTGTAGTACTTTTCCTTGCAAAAGAGTAGCAGTTTTGTCTTTGTGTATATCCTATTGTAACTCTAATGGCAGGGACAGTGTGTTTGTACCTGTTTAAAATTTCCTCCAGCACCTAAAGGTCACAGATTATGTAATGTGCAGGCTGAAGAGTAACAAACCTCAGCTTTTATTTTGCTTCCCCAAGCAAACCAAAGGTTAGTTCCTCTTTGGAAAGTAATAAACCTTGTTTGCGTCAAAGCACATTAGATGGAATGTAAAGAAAAAAAAACATCTTCTAAGAGGGCAGAAAACAAATGTTTTAAATAATACCTTTCTTCTAAAGACACGTATTTATAGTGTGCTGTTTAAGATAAAAACAAACTACCGAGAAATAATGAAGCTGAAAAGCTGCTTCATGAGCCAACTAAAATTTTTAGAACGAAATTACTCTTAACAGTGGAAGCAAATGAGGACAGTTTCCATAGCAACCTCATAGCAATATAACAGTGACCTCAAAGGGGTTGATGGTGATAAAAGCACAGATAATTCTGTGTGATTTTTAATTTAAATTGGATTGATCTCTTCACCTTATACCATATGTTGCAGTCTCATACACTCACCAAAATGAATTATGCATGCACACGTATTCTGTGCTCTGCACTGTGGATTCAACTACCGAAATACAGCTTCACTCTCTGTTACACACACCTACTGCCAAAAACGTCTCTCTCTCTCTCTCTCTCTCTCTCTCTCTCTCTCTCACACACACACACACTCACACACAGCGGATTGGAGAAAAATGCCTCAGAGGGAAACCTTGAACGCTGCTGTGCATGAAAAGACTTTGCAACTCCCCAACGATGCAGCACCAAAAATATTCTTAAAGCTAACACACATATTAACATCCTAATTAAAAAGCAAATATATAAATTCCAAGTCAAACTTGTGGAACAATTTACCCAAACTCTAAAGCCAAGCTGTTTATGACCCCTACTTTTATGCTGTTTACAGAAGAACAAACCAAAATGGAAATTTTTAAGCGTGGGAGTCTATTTAATGTTTCATTATCACTCTTTTCAAACATCTTCATGGCCTTTGGTCAAGTGTGGTTTGAGTGGAAATTTCCACCTAGAGACTGGCTGCCTACCAGTAAACTGGGGCCCACTACCTTGACAACATGAACAGCGCCTCCACTGAAGAAGTCAAGGCGGACCTCTGCTGTTCAGTACACGATACTGCAACTACCCTCTCATAATTATACTACTACTACTAATTTTTTTTTTTTTTTACTCTGAAAAATGTCGATGGCCCTCATGTGTTAAAAAAATTACCAAAACTTATAAAACACATTCGATTCAGTTTTTATAACAAAATGATTTTACTGACAGCGATCAGATAATCTATGTGATACTCTTTTACAGTTTCATACAGAGTAATTGTCCAAGTAACACCTGAAAAAAAAATTCTTGTCTACAGATTTTCTAATAGTGTTCCCTTCCTTATCCCAGTTTTAATGTTAGCACCAAAAACATTATACCTTGTATACGTTAAAGAAATAATGTTTCTGATCATCGATTTGGTGCTAAATTACGAGTCTCTTAGTTTGGCCTGGTGTACATGGATCTAAGTAATACACAGATTCAACTCTATCTCCCTTTTTTAATGTGTTGTAAATAATTACCTCATTTTTCATGTGTAACTGAGTCAGAGCAGGAGCTATTTGTAATGTTCACTGCGTCTGGAGAACACAGAGATTTCAAAATCAAAGTATTCCTGGAGAAAGATGCGAAATTCTGTGATATGCAACCAACTGATAGCTAGGAATAGTGCTTGTTATCTCAAGTGTTGCTATTTAAAGTATATAAATTGTGTGAATGTGTGTGTGAATGGGTGGATGACTGAATGTAGTGTAAAGCGCTTTGGGGTCCTATGGACTAGAAAAGCGCTATACAAATGCAGGCCATTTACCATTTAAATTATCTCTCACTTTTTATCTCTGTCAAACTTTTTTTTTAAATTAAACCTTTATGTTCAGATGACGTGTTATTTCTTATATCTTGATTGGCTGTAGGTGCTTATTTTGTCAGCACTATGATGCTACATTTTCACCTGCAGAAATGTATAACACGGAAAAATCACTGACAAGATGTAACCCAGTAAAGAATTGTTGTGTTATTTGAGAATGACGAGTACTTTCTCCATTTGGTTCTCCAAGGACTAACTGTCAAGGAAAGTTTTTAGAAATGTACAGTCAAAGAAATCTCAACAGTCACATGACCCCCTATGAGCAAGCACTCTGTGACATTGGGAAGGAAAACTCCCCTTTAACAGGAAGAAACCACCAGCAGAACCAGGCTCGGGGAGGAGCAGCCATCTGCCGTGACCGACGTAATTGCTTCATAATGTAACATATTTGGACTTTGAGTCTGGGAGCCAAACTCTACTGTATTCTGCTGCTGTAATAAAGTATTTCAAGCGTGATTTCTCTGACTAAATAATAACTGTTAGAGTTTGTATTGTTGATTGTTATTTATGCTTAGAAATATTTAACCATAGATGCTTAGAGGTGTATAATCAATTGTGTAGTGATAAGTTGTGTGATCTTTAACAGGCTACAGAGGCTTGGTGTGCATTCCACACTAGAATGCACACCTACATCCTGGGAGCACGGGAAGAGGTCGCATCTTGTTTTAATTGTTTTATGGTAGGATTAACGTAGCTACGTCTGTTCTAGTCTAAGTGCTTTTCTGTTTAGATGAACTGCTGGACTTCCTCACCGGGGGGGGTCTAGTCTACCCTCTTCCTGACCAAGGATGTTTGACCCTTTGATCAGCAACACACACACACACACACACACACACACACACACACACACACAGGCAAGGTACTCTTTGTTTGTATGTAGACGTCGTATGTTAATGAACCTATGCATATTCATGTAACCTCAATAAAAGGACAGTGTTACGGGAGGACGGACGAGAGCGACTGGGGTCAAGCGAAGGGACGGCGCTCTGTCCGGTCTCTCCCGTGCACGAGTAACATGAAGAACTTTGCCTATTTGTGTCTTGCTTAGCAGTGTAATTATATTGTCTTCAACGTTCCAGCGGATGGGTTCAAGCTACAAACCTATCAATAACCTACTTAAGTTGATAATTTGGTCCTGATCTGCACTCTGGTGGAAACACTGGTTAATTTTGTACACACTCAAAAGTTGTCCTAGATTCTTGTATACATGCATCATAAACATGCATAAATGTGGTTCACATCACACATGCACAATGATTGACAGCGTGGGTTACTATTTCAAATCATCTGTTTTTAATAATAAAAGATTTAACCTGTGAATAAAATCATTTCAGTCATGAGCAGTGTTGGTCAAGTTACTTGAAAAAAGTAATCAGTAACTAATTACTGATTACTTCCCCCAAAAAGTAATCCCGTTACTTTACTTATTTTCAAAAGTAATTAATTACTTAGTTACTTTTTAAAAACACGATTTACAACCTGAATAGGTGATAAAGCGATAGCTCTTTCAGCCCAATTCTACTTTTTCTACATAATCCATCAATATGTAAACAAAACAAAATGTAATCAAATGGAAAAGTCTCTTTTTAAAACTTGTTTTATTAGTTTTAATCTTTTAACTTTATGCATCAAGCAAAAATGTAATTATATGCAACATTCTCTGACTGGAAGAAATTTGTTTAATATTTAAACCTATTTTCTGCACATTCCCGCACATAATTTTTTTTTGTGTGTGTTTACACTCACTCTTTTACGGAGCCCCCAGGGGACATGGGAGAAAAAAAAATTAGGGAGGAAAAAAAAAAAATTAGGGAGGAAAAAAAAAAAATTAGGGAGAAAAAAAAAAATTAAGACGGACTTTTGCGAGATCTCGCAAAAGTATTGCGAGCGCTCGCAAAACTCCAACAATGGCGGCAGCTACTTAGTTGTAATATTACTCTTTCTGGGTCACAAAATACACTTTTAAGATATTTTGAGGCGTGAATGCAGTTGTGTAAACGTCAGATACCTGCTCGGTTTACAAGACATCACATATTTGCAAAAGAGCTCCGACGTTTTTGGAGAGCTTACACCCACTAGCTCGAAGCTAACGGGAGGTCGAGACCTACTACAGCCGGGAGGAACACCGCTTTCCCGGCACATCGTGCCTCGACCTCCCGGTCGGCTTCGAGCTGGCGGCCTCCGAAGAATGCGGCTAAAACTTTTGCGAGATCTCGCAATACTTTTGCGAGCGCTCGCAATACTTATTGCGAGATCTCGCAATACTTTTGCGAGCGCTCGCAATACTTTTGCGAGCGCTCGCAAAAGTCCGTCTTAATTTTTTTTTTCCTCCCTAATTTTTTTTTTTCCTCCCTAATTATTTTTTTTTTCCTCCGTAATTTTTTTTTTCTCCCATGTCCCCTGGGGGGCTCCGTACTCTTTCAAATAGATGCAAGTAAAACACAGCAGAAAATAAATAAAATCAAAGACTAGCGGTCCTGTTGCTCTATTTTCACCTGTAAAGCAGGAGTGGCATAGGCGGAGGCTTACCCTGGTGCAGGTGTGCCACGGCGGTCAGTGGAAGAATCTGCGAGTTTCTCTGTGAGTTTCCCATTTTTTAGGGGTTTTTTTCGCTGTAAAAAGAAGTTTTCTTCCCACGCACAACGAACGCTAATGTTTTTGTCACTTTTTATGGAATCAAACTCAAAGTAAGGTCAGTACTTCCACACTTTAAACGCTGCACGCTCATACTCTCTCCGGACTCAATATATGATCCATTGTTGATCTGCTCACAGCTGTTGTCACAAACATCGCACTTGCTTATGTCACTGTCATGAGACATTCTTGCAAAAAAATCACGGTTTTAGTAACGCAGTGTTCCTACGGGAAAGTAACGTAATCTAATTACCGTTTTTGCAATAGTAATCCCTTACTTTACTCGTTACTTGAAAAAAGTAATCGGATTACAATAATGCGTTACTGCCCATCTCTGGTCATGAGTGTGTCTTATTGTGCTTTGACTGCTGACAATCTTAAGATTTTTTTTGTATCATATAGTCCTGCATTGCCAGCCACCCACACACGATTTTTTTTTTAAAAAAAGTAATTGTTTTAATTGTTCGCTTGTGCTTATTCAAAATAGCCCGATGCTTCACAGAGCTGGGAAAACACGAACTTCAAAGGTTTTAACGACAAAACAGTTTATGAGTGTAATGATTATAAAATGCTTGTTTTCATCTGATCATTGAAGTTGGCCTCATTTAACCTGGTCTACAATAACAAAGATTTAGCATTATTCTGTCACAATAAGACAATTTCTCTTTAAAATTAACACATAGGCACAAACCATCGTGTAACACCTCATTTACACAGCATTTCTGTAAAAACCTGTAAATGTCTATTTGCTTCTTAAAGATGGATCCATCTATTTAATGGTGGATTAATAAATTAAAGACAGACGCAGATAAATGGACCTTTCGACATTAGGGATTAAATACCATCATTAATTAACAATAATAAATCATTAAATCAGCTCTCTCGCCCCTTAGCCTCCCTCTTTGCTGTCTCATTTGTATCCACCCACTTGAACCGGAACCTTTTCTCGGGATTTACACCCTCCCCGTCGCTGTATCGCGCTGACAGCCAGCCTCAACACCGATCCACACATCACCGTGCGCCCGTCGTCGCTCACATCATCAGCGGTGCTGCACGGGATACTCCGGGTTGTACTATTCCTGTGGTAGCGGTGTAGGTCGGCCCGTTATTTACTCTGGCTTCTAGAGAAGTGTCATCTTTATCTCCCGTGACAGCCTCACCGTGGACACCAAAGACTGACAGCATCTGTGGGCGCTACGATGGATGCTTCAAGTGCGCTCTCGTGATCTACGCTCACCGGCTCGGTGGGGTCGTTTCAGCTTCCGTTTCAAACGGAAAGGATAGATTATATGCACAGCTCCTGCCTGTACGCGCAGTGAACGGGTAAAGATGGGGAGCACGACCTCTTGCTGCGTGTCTGGGAGCCCCAAGCTCCGCAGAAATGCCCACTCGAGGCTGGAGTCGTACCACCAGGAGTCGGATATGAGTAGGGAGGAGACGGGATGCAACCTGCAGCACATCAGCGACAGGGAGAACGTTGACGGTAAAAACAAAACAAACAAACAAAAAACCCTTTAAGGTGCCAACATTGCATTTTGCGCAATGACGATAAAAGATAAAAGTTTATGGCTGGTATAAATTTTTGGAATTAAACAAACAGCCTAATTGAAGCTAATTACACATATGTATAAATGAAATGCAGCTAATAATAACATGGAGTGAAACATTCAAATGTACCAGTTAGGTGCAGTAAACTAATGAAAATAAGTTATAATGAAAATGTTTTATTATTCCTGTGGGAAAGTTTTGAGCCTTTTCTATTCTGGTGACTCTGCTTAGTCTAAAGGCAAAAAGGACCCTCAAAACAACATAATAAAAAACACGTCACACCCATTTTCAAATCTTGAAAAATGAATCTGTAGCTTTCACATATCCACCTCTGCTCGCACTACTTATGTGTCAAAAAATACTGAATTGACTGCAGAGACATGTCAACCTTCAGTACAGCCGGGCACATGCATGGATCTGTGTGCATTTTCTTCTCATGTGGCACTGCAGAGAGATATGGAGCTGCAGAGAACATCCTGTCCGTGAGGGCAGGCGTCTTTGTGCCGGTCTTTGTTTTGCAAGCATGGTACGCAGCCCCCTCCACTGACACATGCTAATATGCATTACAATTGACCCATTCACGCTGGAAAGTGGCTACTAAATGGGCTGCCTATTTCCATCCAACAGCAAACCATTTCATATAAATGGTTTTTCTCAAAAACTGTACAAAATCATGTAAAGAGGTCGAATTTCCATGTTTACAGATGCATTTGACCTATTTTTTCCCCCTTTAGTCACTTTTAATTTATTTGACCTGCTCATCAAAGAGTTCTGAATCCTCTTCCACATTAACTGCATTCATGTTATACAGGATACAGCCTCATTATCTGTGCTTTTTAAAGAAGTCCCACATTCATAGTAGGTGCTCATTCTTAGTCATACATTTTGCCACTACTTGCTGGACAGCCCTGACACATCTGATAGCATCATCTTTCCTCTTTGCCATGTTTACAGTTCTGTGCTGATAAAGGATCTTCGCCCAGGAACACTTTGTACGGGTTATCATGTGAGGCGGGAAAAGAGGAAATTATTCTCACCTGCCGATCTAATCTTGTTTTAGATGTGTTGATTTCTTTTGCCAAATCTTTGCATAACTGCAAAGCTCAAGAAGAGCAGAAAACAACCCGAAAGAAGAAACATCTCAGCAGCACATTAGAAGAACCGTGTCTGTTGTCTTAAATCTGAGTGCACATGAATTAAAAACATTTGGAGCCATATTCCCTTACATATTTTGCTATAGGAAGCCTATTGACCTTCATTATTCACACTGAGTCAGCATGGTGAGAGACCTGCCTTTTATTGATCAGCGATGTCACTTCCTCTTGTAAAGATTCAACTTATGTTCTGCATGGTATTTGTGGAGACTACTGACTTGAGTGCTTTGCATTACAGCAGGGTAATGTTGATAATATATCTTCAGTATCTGTGACAAGGCAGCTTTAAGATCACTGAAAACATTGCATGGAGAAGTCGAAATCTCCCCCCCAATATGTTTTGGACCATTGCTTTAATCGGATGCATAATTGTCTGAGTGTGGAGGCAGATGCTCTTTCTAACGGAGAAAGAAAAGAGCCATGATGAAGATTCAGAGTCGACTGTCATTTCTGGTGAGGATAAAGATTACTCGCGCTGAGAGGCCGTCTGTCTCAGCGGTGCGGTGATTGAAACCGGAGCGTGTCTAATGTGTTCGGACTGTTATGAATTCACAGACAGATTAGTGGGCTTCATTAGAATCTGCAACATCAGAAAAAAAGAAAGAAGTCTTCGTCCCTTCCCAAAAAAGAGGCAGCTGTGAGCCTGTGTCAGAGCAGATACAAGAAGCCTCAAGGGACAGTTGATTGCCAAGAATTAACGCCTCAATTTAGAGCACGACATGCTGCTTTCAAATCATCGCGTGCCTCGTAGTGAATGGGCTGACTTTGCAGTATTAAATGGGAGTACATGTAGGGAGGTCAGGGTCAGTTATCGTTTTAATTTTTAATTAAAACAGAAAAATTGTTATCACCATTTTCCCAGAGCTCATCGTAACATCGTAAGATCGCGTTGTCTTTGTCGAAGCAGCAGATTTTCTTTGGTGTTTAATTTAATGTTGGATCTGACGGATCATTTGGCCATGAACTAACTACTATCCCTTGATTCTTGATACATCTGAATGAAGCTCGAAATGCTCTGATGTTGTTGGAGAAATGTGCTTTTTTTCAGTTGTTGTTTCTCTCAGCTGACTTACAAACAACCAGCAATGCTGTCATCCATGCTTGTGGCTGTTTTCCTATGACTTTAGCAGGCTGATAGAATGTCTCAATTTTTAAAGCCCTTGACCGATTATTCTTCCTACTGAGCAAAAAGTTAGTTGTGCTTGAATTCAAAGTTCACAGAAATGAGAAAATGTTGTTTTGGTGCACAGAGGTTATCTGAGGATGTGCAGTGGTTTTCATCAGAGGCTTTCAAGCTGCTTAGAAGGGAATTAGAAGTTTTGTTTATGCAAACTGTTAGAGATAGATAAGAAAAGATCACCATGTTCCCCTGCATAGTAATCTTATCAGAGAAGATTTTTAGTAACAGTAAATAAAATTAATTTATTGAAATAATCTCACAGAGGAGATTACGTGTAATGTTTCTATCTTGAGTTTGTTATTATGGTAGGAAACCATAACTGTAATTAAATTTAAGCCCAGTTGCAATTATGGTTTCCTCCGATTATGAAAACAAGATAATCAAGAGAAAACCATTATTATACAGTGTTTGAGCTCTTTCTCCGACAGGCTTTGGCAGGCATAGTTCAGCCTGAGTTGTTTCAAATCACTTTGGTTTCGAGGAATCTGGAGAAGAACAACTAATACGAAAATCATGTTTGTTGAGTAATAATTTTATCTGAATTCAGATTTTTCTTTTTTGCTCGGAGGAAATTGCGTCTGACTTCTGTGTGTAGCGATCAGGAGAAATCCTAGACAATAAGAGAACTAGATGGATGTGAGAGAGGACCCAGAGTCTGGAAACGACGTGGTGGCGACTCAGTGATGAACAGAGGGTCTGAAGGGGAAGCGTGCTGGGATTGTTGAAGCTGGATGAGGGGCTCAGTGGTCACCAAATGAGAACAAACAGCCTATAGTGCAGGAAGACATACATAATCATAGAACTGGAAGGTCTTATAAATTATCTCCAAAGTATTAAAAAATGTTCAAAAAAGTATTTGAAGTAGAGATGTATGATTGTGCTTGGTCTATTAACTGAATAAAGTCCTCACGTAATTCTTTCCCCATGACATGAACTAGGTGAGTTGGCGTGAAACGACCAGATGCCTTTCTTGGAAATTCAGTTTGATTAAAATATCTTGATAGCTTGACTGATGTTTTTCCAGTGCCTCAACCTTAAACAGTTGTGTCTGAGTCAGTGTGGGCTATTATGTCACTTGGGGGATTTTAGTGTTAGAGTCCTGAAGTGACCTCCCAGCATGCTCTGTTTATAATGACAGATAAACGCTTCACTACATAACACCATAATTTCACTAACCTGGGACCTTGAATGCTGTCTTAAACTAAGCCGGTAGCTAGTTTCACAAAAGACAGCAAAGGAGAATTTCACTTGTTGCTATTTTGACATGCAAGGATGCATTTATTTTGGTGCAGTTCTCCTTACACTGGTTAGGAACCTACTTTCATAACACCAGTTTTAAAGATGAGCATGTCAAATGACACTGATTATTGCTGCTTTTTATCTTATTCACGCTGAACTGGCCCAATGCTCCTTCACATTTGTACTTTTTTAGCTGTTGTGATCTCACGAGGGATAAAGCTGGCTTAAAGCCTGAAATAGAAGCTAAAATGTTGAGAAACTGACATGTGGTTTGTGCTGTGAAAACATTCTGCATATATAGCGAGACACCAGTCCTGGAGGGAAAAGATAAAGAAAGTGAGAATGAGAGACAAAGCTGTCGCGTGATCTGCCTTTCTTTGACAAAGCTGTCTGTGTTTCTCTATTAAAACAAGTCTTTCTGTTCCTGTAAGGCATCACACATCAACTCACATGCTTATATTTGTATGGGGGGTGGAAGGAAACAAAAATAAAATAAAATAATAATAATATATACATATATATATATATATATATATATATATATATATATATATCTATATATATATATATATATATATATATATATATATATATATATATATATATATATATATATATATAATTATTTATTTTTATATATAAATATAAATAAATATATATATATATATATATATATATATATATATATATATATATATATATATATATATATATATATATATATATATATATATATATATATAATTGTTTTTTTGTTTTTTTTAGGGTGCAACGATACACAAAATTCACGGTTCGGTTCGATACTTTGGTGTCAGGGTTCGATATTTTTTCGATACAAAAAAAAAATGTTCATGCCTTTTTAATTTGTCATTTATTAAAATTATAAATATATATTTTAGCACAAAAGTACAGTTTTTTAATTTAATGTTGCTGAAACAACAAAGTAATAAAAAAAAAATCTATCTGATCGAGAAATCACTCATCTTTGGAAAAGAGAGTTTATTACAGAGAAATGTCTCTTTCCAAAATAAAAGCTATACTATACGCTTCTTCTGGGCTATATTCTCAGCAGCATATTAAACATATCAGGTCCCCATAAGGAGAATCATGTGCTAACGGCTGTCTAAATGACTCGGGTAAAGTTTGTAGCATGCGTGCTTGTTGTTTTTGTCTGCTTCCACTTGTCTTTGCACTAGGATGATGTCGGTGTAAATGTGCAGTCATATTCGTTGTGTTCCCACTAGTGCTGTCAGCGTAAATCTGAAATGACGTTAACGCCACAACACGGCAAATCTCCGTTAACGAGCTACCCCTGATCGCCCCGTGCGTGGGGCTGGACGGCCAACACGTTAACGAGCTAACTGCGCTAACACACTAGTTCCCACCCATGTAATTGAGCATTGCGTGGCACATCCAACATACTGTTTTACTTTAGTCCATGACGCGCTTACCTTCAGGGTCATACGTCACATGAAAACCAAAATAGTTCCAAACGCCAGATGTGAATGAGGGTGGGGGAGGTTCAATTTGCCATGTTGCAAGGAGAGCTTAACTTCTGTCTCGCTAGCTTGCCCTGCGCTCAATGAATCTGCGTTCGACTACTCCGCCTAGGCTGCACTATCGAGCGCAGATCCACTGAGCGCTCCACACAGACAGCATCGTCAGAAGGAAAGTTGATAAAATAAATTAAAAGTTTGTATTGTTCGATACATATGCGTACCGAACCGAAAGCAGTGTGTGTGTGTGTGTATATATATATATATATATATATATATATATATATATATATATAAAAAACACCCAGCACGCCCCTGCGGGCGGTTTATCCTTCAAGCTCGGGTCCTCTACCAGAGGCCTGGGAGCTTGAGGGTCCTGCGCAGTATCTTAGCTGTTCCCAGGACTGCGCTCTTCTGGACAGAGATCTCCGATGTTGTTCCCGGGATCTGCTGGAGCCACTCGCCTATCTTGGGAGTCACCGCACCTAGTGCTCCGATTACCACGGGGACCACCGTTACCTTCACCCTCCACATCCTCTCGAGCTCTTCTCTGAGCCCTTGGTATTTCTCCAGCTTCTCGTGTTCCTTCTTCCTGATATTGCTGTCATTCGGAACCGCTATATCGATCACTACGGCCGTCTTCTTCTGTTTGTCTACCACCACTATGTCCGGTTGGTTAGCCACCACCATTTTGTCCGTCTGTATCTGGAAGTCCCACAGGATCTTAGCTCGGTCATTCTCCACCACCCTTGGGGGCATCTCCCATTTTGACCTCGGGACTTCCAGGTTATACTCGGCACAGATGTTCCTGTACACTATGCCGGCCACTTGGTTATGGCGTTCCATGTATGCCTTGCCTGCTAGCATCTTGCACCCTGCTGTTATGTGCTGGATTGTCTCTGGGGCATCTTTACACAGCCTGCACCTGGGGTCTTGCCTGGTGTGATAGACCCCAGCCTCTATGGATCTTGTGCTCAGAGCTTGTTCTTGTGCTGCCATGATATATATATATATATATATATATATATATATATATATATATATACATACTTTTTTTTCTTTTTTTTTTCTTTTTAAGATTTAGAGCAAATTAAGGTAGTCTGATGAACCTGGTGTTGTGGTAGTTTATTATGTTATCATTAAATATATATCTCCTAATGTAAAAGCAAATATGCATGTTTGTTACTCAAAGGCGTTTTACATTTATATCTACATAATCTACATCTATAAAATAGCAGAACATTTGTTTCCTTGTCCACGGCATGGCAGGTAAAGATCATGGTCGCTGTCATTTAGGTCTTAACACTGTCAACCAAGGTTCACACAAATGGTTAATTGAATAAAAGGATGAAAAGATGACAAGAAGGGGCAAAGGTTAAGTGCAGACAGACGTGGCTCTGCGACTTGACTTTGTGCAGGGCCATACAGCCCTAACTGAAATAAAGCCTCCTTTTGTTTGGGTTGTGTGCACTTGTGAAGTAATAATATGCTTAATCTTTTGATTTTGGCACTAGAGAGGTGAGTAGGAAACACTGAAAATCTAAAACCAAAAGCTTATCCTTTTACCAATTTACCTCCTTAGTTTTCTCTAAACCTCTATTTATTACTCGTAATCAACAGACACACAGTTTGTCTTTGTCTTCCAACCTTTTTCTCTTCTTTTATTCTGCCATACATTTTAATCATTGGGGCTCTTTCTATTGTTTCTCTTTTCTGATTTACACAGACTGAGAACAAAGCTACACAGACAGGCAAGACATGATTTCAATTTTAACTTCATTTTAAGCCAGTAGTGAGGTGTAACATTAAAAAAGGTAAAGTCAAGTCAGCTGATAATAAACCAGAGCAGTCAAATGAGACACACGAAGCTTATTCTCATAAAGAAGAGGACAGATGAGATGATATACTCAAACTGGTTTCTTGAACACGACAATGCGTTCACTGTGCTCAGATGTCCTCCACTGTTACCGGAGTTTAATCCAATATAGAGCCTTTAGGATGCGGTGGAACAGGATCCAGGATCATGGATATGCAGCCAATCTGCAGCAACAGTATGACAGCTGCGTCATGTCATGGACCAAAAATCAGTTTAAAATGCTTCCAGCAACTTTTTGAATCTATGACACAAAGAAATAGCTCTGAAGGCAAACTCCAGCCTAGTACTATCAACGTGTACCTAATAAAGTGTTTGGTGAGTGTATACTTGCACTGATGTCTAGAATGGAGCAACTGTGGAGAAAGATGACTGATCAAATGGTTAGTTAGTGTGGGAAGGGTACAGGGCAACAACAACAAGATAAATAAACTGGACTCAGGAAAATGAATACACCCACATCTTTAATTAAGTGTCTCATTATTACCACACATCCTTAAAAAAACCAAATCAGCTGCTCCTCATGTGCTCACAGCAGCCTAAACAAACAGCACATTTTGCCCTGTGAAGCTTTCTCATAAGAGGAAGAGGACTTATTTGTTTTATTGATGTAGACATGGGTGTGCCATCAGTAAATGAAACTTAGCCAGGAAACAGATTTTTAGTGCTTTTAGCAGCCAGTTCTGCTATAAAGCACATGCAATGCAAAAAGGTGTATAAATAGATATAAATTTACCAAATGGAAATTACGTTTGAAAAGTTGAGTTATAATTTTTATCTGAATGTCATTTTTCTTCTTCTTTTGCTTTGGGAAATGTCATCTGACTTCTGTGTGTAGAAATCAGGATTAATTCTTGACAATAAGAGGACTCGGTGGACGTCAGAGAGAACCCAGGATCTGGAAACAACGTGGTGACGACTCTGACAAACAGTGCTGTAAAACACTGCAATGCAAAAAAAGTAGATAAAGAGATGAAAACAAATGAGAGTTTTCAGATGTTTTATTTCTATTTTCTCTTGAAATTGTGTAACAAAATTTAAAAAAAAAAAAAACAGTAAGAAAAGTAACATTACAGAATATTGCTGAAGTGGCACAACATTCAATATATCCACTTCTTTCCACATCAAGAAGCATTACTATTTTTACGGCACTAGCAGTCATGTGTTTCCCCAGGGACATATGACTGGCTCAGCTCAACATGTTTGCAGAGCTGAAACGACTCAGATAAAGGAGTTAAAATATTCTAAAACAAAGAAAAAGATTACTAGGCACCCTTATTCTTCCTTTGGAGAAAAAAAGTCCATTCAGGTTGCTTTGAAGGAGAAAGTACTTGTTTGGCTTGCTGACTAGTAATGAGAGAGCAATTTGTCTGCCACTACACATCAAGACCACCTCATCCCACTAATTATCACTTCAAAAAGGTCTGCTTGCTTTGAGCTGCTGAGGCAGAAAACTCCTAAAAGACAGTCTCATTTAAATTAATGAGGACTTAGAGGAAGCTGTCAACTCTTGACTATAAAGCTAATCAGAATCAAAAGCACTTTCAAACTGACATGTCACCTGATTTTACCTTGTGACCGATCCCCTTCAAATTCTGCCAAGTCTTCCATGACACGTTTACTTATAATGGTTTTATCTTTCTTGCTGTAACTCATTTCCCAAACTAGTACTTATAGAATTTGGTCATTATTAAAGGAGGGAATAAATAAAAGTGTTACGATGAAGCAATATGCCAATACGTTTAGGTTCAGTCTGTGATATCTTGGCCTAAATGTGCAATTGATGCTACACGAAGCTGAAAATAAGGTTAAGCTCACTGCTTCGTGCATAGCTTCTTGACGAATCTCTCGTTAACCCAGCATGTCATGAAATACAGATCGAGGTGTACTGTACAATGAAGGTGTGATTAGCACTGGTTTTATTTATTCATTTTACTTTTGGTAAGGAGATTGCAGTGAATTTAAACACTCACCACTGGGAGTGTAATGATGCACAGTTGTCTGCGAATGAGAATCCTAAAATGGTAAAAAAAAATTCAAAATTTAATTTACTAGCTGGACCCACATCCTTATTTTAGGATTGCCAGCGTTTTAAAGGCGAATGGCTTAATCAAGAATTGAGCTGCGGTTTGGGGAAAGCCTCGATGTGGACTGACGGCGGCTCCCGGGCCTGGCAGATCCCCGTGTGCTAACGAGAAGTGAAGAAGTGAAAGAATTGAAAAAAGGGGAGCAAGGGTGTGACATGAAAACAAGAACAAGCTTGTAGAACTGGGGGTCATATATAGATTAGATAAGACCCAGAAGGGGCGTGTTTGGAGGTGTGGTCCCAATCCTGAAAGTCAGATAATTTATCTCCAATAAATCTTACTCTATAACTTTTGTCCATAGTAGTCCCTATAGCATAACTGATGTGATTGTGTGTGTATACGTTTGTGCGTGTGCTTATGCTTAAGCTTATCAGTGCTTTCCCAGGGAGCCCCCCCCTTCTCTCCTGGGAATATGAAGCCATGTGTGTGTGCAAGTCCTGTTTGTTTAACTTGGTCTGATACCACTCAAAGCCAGTGGTCAGTGTGTGTGCGTTCAAATAGTGGATGGAATTTTGGGAAAAAAAACCCTCTAAAACAAAACCAAAAAAATGAAAAAAAGGACCAAAAAAAGAAAACTAACTTAGAAAAGAATAAACTGCTCACACACTGCAGAACTCTAATCTTTTGAATTTAATGCATGTGCTGGTGTTGGACATTTTAAGAGTGCCCTCTCTTCACCACGCAATGAAAAGGCCTGATAAAGATGGTCAGCACCATCATAGATCACATTAATTGGCTGAGTAGGTTTAAAACATGTCTATTCAGGTGTATCAAAGATTATACTGTTAGATATTGTCTCAGGCATTATATATATCTTTTCTGGATTTGTCGAGATGTAATTCTTCACGTACTTGTTCTTATAAGTTTCCTTTTTGTTTTTCTAGTTAGTCTCATAACTCATGCAAAGACAATATGTATTACTCGCAGATGATTCATTTATTAACTGTTTTTCCAATGTAATACGTGGTTCTGTTTGAATATTATTATCACTGATCGCGGTCATATGACCTATCACAGTTTATTCAACATGGCGCCGCTCTGTGTTTCATTATCTGATGAAGAGCAGGTGTGTAGGAAACTTCATACTCTACTTGATGCAGAGTTTGGCAGTGTGCGAAATGTTTCCTGAGATGCTGGTACTCAGAAATCCCTTGCTCTGCTGTTTGAAATGTGGGTAAGGTCCTTCAGAAAGCGATTTCACCTCAGCATTTATTTATTATTAAACACATTCATGTACAGTACATGAATTTAGACAACGCTGCTAAGAGGAAAAAACAATACACATGACTGAACAGTGACCAGAATTACTCTCTGCATGGGAGCGAGTGAGTTTTCATGCTACCACAGACTCCAACAATAACAGTGGCATCACATTCATAACAGTGAACTTTAGATCCTGCTCAGGCAGGCTCTAAAGTTAACAGAGGCAAAGCTGCTCTTAGTGTAGACATGGTCATAAGATAATAAGTCATGGGTGAAGCTTAAATGCCGCAATACAGATAAGAAGTAAAGTAAAATAAGTCAAAATGAATGTGTGAAGTAACTTTCAAGATAAACATCAGAATGTGCTTCACAAGAAGAACTCAATTTATTATTTAAAACTGAAAGTCATCCAATAAGATTTCAATTAATTAAAAAAAACAAACAGCCAATCTTAACTTGTCTGAACATTTAATAAATTCGTTTTTATATGGAAGGACCTATAAGTTTATGAGCAGTAACCCTAAACAGTAACCCTTAGCATCTAGATTCAGTGGTAAAACTAACATTATTAAAGGCATAAAAAATAAATATTTACCTTGAATGGATGAAAAGGACCAGAAGATTTTTGTTTTGCCTGAGCTTTTGGCTATTAGATAGAAAGTTGTTGGACTTAAAGAGCAGAATTGGAGAAATTATTAGCATTAATGTGTCCTTAAAACAAAACAGCAGTACATTGTTGCTGAGGCTGCAACATTCAATACTCCAAATATAACATGTACTTCTACAAAAATTGATGCATTAATACTTTTTGCAATAAATTTTCCTCCATAAGGTTTAAAAAGTAGCAAATCAGACACAGTGTTGGAAACAGTGTAGTGCAGTAGTGGACTGGCCTGTTAAAAGCATGGTGCCTGTTTTTAATCCATTATGTAAGAGTAGTGAGACAGACAGGTAAGTTTGCCAGCTGATAGGTTAGCTGAGCTCCTCCTGTTTCGGTGTGCCAAAGCAGACCACAACTCTCCGTTAAGTTTACTTGAGGTGGTGAATATCATGTGTCAACACATGACACCAGCTACTGTACACCCCGGGAAATCCAGCAGGTTGGCCTAGAGGGACCTAGAGGTCCTGTGAGATTGATTCAGAAGTGCTTCTGCTAGTCAAAAAACACTTCAAGGACCTTGTGAGACCAACAATGTTTAATGTTACATCATCTTTGAACCACAGAAACAACTAGAAAAGTGAAAGCGGTTGTCTCTCTGTGTCAGCCCTGTGTAAGGCTGGACACCAGTCTGCCTCTCACCCTACTGCAGCTGGGATAGGCTCCAGCCTCCCATCGACCCTGAATTGGAAAAGCAGAAGAAGATGGATGGATAGATTTTTCTTTGCTATATTTTATAGTCCTGCTGACTAATGTGGCCTTGCCCCAGGCCTACTGGTTTCCTGGAAAGATTCTTGACTGTGGCTCCACCATTGTTCTCTATGCAGTAAAAAGCAGAGTTAGCTGTGTGTGACTGGAAGACTCAAACTGACGCATGCATCATATATTTGACACAGCAGTGGTACATTTGAGAAATCACTCCACTGTGATACAAAGGTATGTGTGTGTGTGTGTGTGTGGGGGGGTTCCTAATAGTAATAAATTGCAATAAATAAATTGCTAAGTCTGATCTTTATAGAAATGGCAGTATGACGTTGACATACTGGGAACAGGTCAAAGTCTGTGATCACAAATGCAGCAAAGTGAGCGAAAAGTCAAACTACAGCTCTCATGCATCATGGCCTGACTAAAATATATTGTGAAAGGACTGCTACTTAATGCTTTCCTACTCTTTCTTACTACAAGCCTCATCCACCCACTCTCAAATACACAAACATGCTTTTCTTTCTTTTTTTATGTTTTAATGTGTTTTTTTGTCCCGTGTCGGTTGTCACTGGGATAAAGTTTATATATATATATTTTTGCACCCTTGTGCTTTCTTGGCATGCTTTCTTTTAAGTTTCAGACAAATTGAAAACCAGTTAAGCTACCATTTAAACTGCTCCTGACTACTGTTACATAAGGTGCTAACTTGACACAAATCTAATCCAAGCTGGGTCCATTCACCCTGGTGGATTTCAGAGGCTTTTGGCGAGACCAAATCACATGTGCAGCTGTATATTGTAAGAAAGCAGCAGGGGAAACAGCAGCACAGCCCGAACTAATTAGGAGATACCTAATTTGATTAATATTATTCTGGAATACATGAATAAAATGAATCGTTGATTAGCCTAACCTTTCGGCATCAACCAGTTCATCTGTTAATGCTGTTTTTTTTGGCCTAAGACTAGAGTTCATTTGAACTTCAGTTGTTACTTTATGGACAGAAAAAGCTTAAACTAAGCAGACTTATATAACAGGCTTCTAGTAAATCCTACCTGCATCTTAGCTATTTTTACTTTTTATTTTATTGCACACAACAGGAGGTGTTTGTCAAAGTCTGCTGTTTTGCAGAACTGCTGTAATAAGTGAACGTTGTTTCTCCCTGTACAAAACTATTCAAGCAATTTAATTTGTTACTGTAATTGTTATGCAGTGTCACAGCTGTTTTGTTCTCATTTTAATTTACCAGCAGTCATTCGTAGTCCAGCAGTTGCTGGGGCTGGGACAGATGATCAACCATGTGTCCCTCTTGCTGTCTGCATTATAATCAAATAGTCTGGATTTCAATCTGGGGCTTTTCCTGTCGTATTGTAGGAGACTGCATGCCGGGAATGTTTAAAAGCTGACATCACCAAAAACAGGCTCATAAAATGTTTCCAATTTGTTGCAGGACACTACAGGATTTGTAGTGACGAGTTAAGTGAATAATAGCAGATGCTGTACTTGTATCATTTTTGGTGTTGCTTATTCAATTTTGTCATCTGACTTCAATTACTCTCAAATATTTATGCACATGATTGATACGCACGTGATTTCGAATGCCGGGATTTGTTTTTAGATGTGCTGGGTGTGGAAATGATCGCTCGCTGAAGAGAGAAAGCTTCTCACTCATAACAACTGTGCTCTCTGTTGTCAGAGTAGCTGATGTTATCGGCAACGAACAAGGCATGAAAGGATTTTTTGGCATCTGTTCTGAGTCCTTCTGCTGTATAATATGCGTGCACAAATGCCTCGCTGGCCCATGCCTTTAGGCCATGATGCAATCCAGATTAGCTCAGGATGGGAATGATTCATGCCCGGATTTATTAGAGTAGAGGAACAAAAAACAAAACAAAAACCGCACACAGACTTACAAGAGTAACGCCTGTGATTTAAATCAGACTAAACTAGTCATCCTTTATGAGCGAGTCTTCTTATTTGCTGGTTTCTCTGCCACTATAAAAAAGGAGCCCGACCAGAGGTGTGTTATATTGATGACTGCTTGTCGGCCAATGGTGCACGGCTGATTGCCAGAATTTTGGCAAGGAGGTGAAACGTGGATAGAGGGAGAAAATATTACAATTCATTTAAAAATGCAAAATATGAGCTTGGAGGAGCGAGTGCTCTCTGAGCAGCCTTTTAGTTTAATTTCATTTGCAGTATTAGGCATCTGTAGGAATCTATAGTCCTATAACATGTAAGTATTTGCTTGCTAATATATTGATAATAATATCAGTTTATACACCAAAGTTGGTTAAACTTGGTAATGTAGTAGATCACACATTTGACTAACAAGCAAAAGATCCCTCCTGGGAGGAGACGCACATCCTTTTGGGGTTTGCCTCATGAAGGGCGTCCTGCATAGAAATCTACAACGTGAAACATGCAGGGCTACCTGCTGTGGGACCCCATTGTGAATCCGCTAAAAGTAGTAGCCTTGGTTTAGCATTTGTGCAAATTAAACACAACATATGTCTGGAGCATGTGTGAATGCTGCACTGAAAAACATTGTGTTTTTTCTACTGTCGTGTTTTTTGGGTTTTTTTGCTCATCTTTGATATTTCAGGAAGGCGTACATATTCTTTGCTCTTTGTTTTTGACAGAGTTGAATATGGAGTACAATCCATCAGACCATCCACGGGCGAGCACAATATTCCTCAGCAAATCACAGAATGACGGTGAGTGGCTTGGTTTTATAGAATTTCACATAACAGGAAATTTGTCTGTTTATTAGGGTTTTTCGGTTCTGGTAATTAAATAATTTAATCACATTTGATACTCACTTGAGAAAGAAATATAGAGAAGGTCAGAAAGAGTTGCATTGTGTCTTTTTATAGATCTAGAGGAAGCATATGATAGGATGCCAAGAGACAATCTGTGGTACTGCATGAAGAAGTCAGGCAGCAAGACAGTGGTGAGGTGTATGATAGCAATGACAGATGGGTTCAAGGTGGGCGTGGGATTCAATTAGGAATTGGCTGCGAGTCCCTTTTTGTCTCAATTGTTATGGACAGGTTGACAGATGAGGGTTAGTCGGGAGTCTCCGTGGACTATGATGTTCACAGACAACATTGTGATCTTTAGTGAGAGTCAGGATCAAGTGGAAGAGAGCCTGGAGAGGTGGAGGTATGCAGTGGAGAGAAGAGGTTTGAAAGTCAGTTGTTATTGAAGGTAGATGTGTTCAAATACCTGGGGTCAAACATCCAAAGCAACAGAAAGTGCACAAGAGAGGTAAAGAAGAGTCTGCAGGGAGGGTGGAGCCGGTGGAGATGAGTTTCAGAGGTGATTTATGACAGAAAGACAGCAACAAAAGTGAAAGGAAATAAATACAAGATGGAAGTGAGACCTACGATGTATGGTTTGGAGACGACGGCAAGAAGACAGGAGGTGGAGCTGAACATATTATGATTTCCAAGGACGATGAATGTGGAGATGCCAGACAAAAAAGAGACGAGGAAGGCCACAGAGAACATTCATAGATGTACTGAAGAAGGACATGTAGAGGGTTTGTGTGACAAGGAGCAATGTTAGGACAATGTGAGACAGAGACAGAAGATCTGCTGTGATGATCCATAAAGGGAGGAGCTGAAAGACACGTAACAGGTTTCCAGTGTTTATTTTTGATGTAATTATATACAAAAAGACAAAAACCCAACATTTAGAAAGCACAGTTTGCAAAAAACATACAGATAGTGTTGTATATTTCAGAACACAGTTTTGGCTTTATTGACGTTAGCCTGACACGCTGCACTTCCTGTTATCAGCACTGCAAGTTGCTCAAATGCAGTCACAATAAAGAGGGTGTGGGGAAAAGTCTGGACACGTAAATGTTTGCAGCCAGCTGAATTTGTGCTGTTGCATTAAGACTTTTAGCTTCCTGTTGGGGAAAGCTTGCACATATAGAGAGAAAGTGTTACTAAGATCCATTAACGTCCCAGCATGAGATTGTTGTTGTTGCTGGAATTTCAGAAACAACTAAGGATGCTTGCTTTTTATTGCTTTTTAATATTTTATATTGAATTGAATTTCTTTTTGTACGAAGCGTATGAACTTGTTCATGTAGAGAACATCCAAGTGACATTTGATTAATGTTCCTCCTCCAAACAAAGAAGGAATAAAATGATGTGAGATGTGAGTTTCTTTTAAAATATAATCATTGCTTAATATCTGCAACATTTAGAAACAAACTCCATCTTTTTTGTGGCTTTAAACAAAAAAAAAAATGGTGCTTTTATAGCTTTCTTTTCTGAAGTCAAAGAATCCCCTAAAGACATCAGTGTTAAATAAATTATACTTGCTGATATTGCTCATGTAGTCACAGAGTGATGTAAGCCTTTGTGCCTCTGAGCTGTTTTATTATCCAGAAATGCTCCAAATATAAAAGCAGTGTTTGCAATTTGTTTTTAACTCTGTCTGCTTTTGGTCTTTTCATATTATCTCTTGTACTAAAAATACGATGCAACACTAGCTCTATCCTTTAATACAGGAATGAGCCTCAACCAAGTCTCAACCAACACCTCATTTCTTAATATTTAGTTAGAAAAATGCAAACAACATGCAGCATTTTACTGAAAGGTGCAAATTCACATTGAAATACAGGATGTAAGACAAAAACAGAGTTTGTGCTATTCAGTGTGCTTGAAAGCCAATGTTTGAATATTTGACCACCTTTATTCTTCAGCACAGCCTAAACTCGCTTTAAGTGGTGTTAAGTGGAACCCAAGTTCCCTGAAGGATATTACAAAAGGCATCTTTGGATATTGGCTGCCTTTTGTTATGTTTGTTGTCCATTTGTCATTGCCCCTTTTCCTCTTTTTGGGAATGACCTTGTTGGCATGGGCATAACTTTGTGCTGAACATTGGGGGGGGGGGGGGGGGGGGGGGGTCAAGATCTCTGTCTAAATAAATAAATAAATCTGGGTAAATTCCCAGATGATTAAACATGCAACTATTTTGCTGGTAATACCTGAAATGAGTAAAGAAAATCAACAGCCTATTTATGCAAGATAGTTCATAATTTTATTGAGGGGGTTACATTGGTTGGGTCTGATTATTGGGGGGGTCATAACCCCCCTAACCCCGCTGAAAATTACGCCCCTGCTTGTTGGTGCAACACTACAGTTTTATTACTGCGTGTTTCTCAGTTTCACCTAAAATGAGAACAAATTATGCGTTTTTGTAACAGACTGCTACTAACAATGTGCCTACAGATACAATTTAAAACTGGTTTATACAGGAAAATCATCATTATACAAAGGCTGAACTAAAAATGAGCGACAACACAGCAGCCAGTGTCTAAAGACAAGAAAAAAGACCTTTAGAAGGACTGGAAAACTATTGCCTGAGGCCACTTTAAAAGAATTACACATCTGTCTCCTTGAAAGCAAAATATTAAGAAATGAGTGATGGCTCATGACTGCACAGCTCTGTATTTTGTTTAAAATTCATAGTACTTGGCTTATGAGCATAAAAATGTTGGACAAGTTCTTCAGCTGCTTATGACAGATTGCTTTTGCAGTAGAAGCTTACTTAAAGAGTGATCTTTTTGTCTCAGGTACTTATTTTAGTACTAAAAGTGCTGACACTGTTCCCAGAGAAAAGCCAAAATGTGTGACACAAGTGAGACAAAAAGCAACAATAAATGACTTTATCAGAGATTTCCTCTTTTGTAAGGATTTATTTTGACCCCTTAGATGTATCTCACGACCCTCAGGGATGCCTTCACTGTTATCAGAACCCAAACCATATTAGAATATTTAGGCATTAACATGGTGACATTAGAAATGTTTGTTTGATGATCATTTATGAGGACGTTTTGCTTTGCCCTACAATGTATGCCATTTGTTTCTTTAAATGAATCAGTGACTCTCATGCAAAGAAATAAGGCTGTTGCTTCCTCTTTTTTTCAGAGGTAGCATACAGGACTGGTGAGTAGTGTAACTTTGTCTCCATCTAGTGGCAAAACTGCACATTTCCGCCTCTGTGTCGCAGCTCACTCTTTACTTTTACCCTTTAACACTTCCTTTAACTGTCTTTTCTCAGCAATTTATTGCAACCTTTTTTGCTAGCTGCTATTAACACTTTGCTAATAGTGTTTAGTGTGTTTTACAGTGTTTTACATTTGGTGGGCTTTGTGTTTGGCTTTTTTTTTTCCTTCTGGCATTTTAGGAAAAATTACAGATGTTGAATGTCTTCTATTTATTTTTACAGTGCGGGAGAAAAGAAAGAGTCTCTTCATCAATAATGTGAGTGCACAGATTTTTCTGCTATTTTTTTCTTCTTCTTTATTCTTTTTGTGCACATTACCCTTGCATGCTATAGATGACACCAAAACATGTGAATTCTAATAACAGTCTTTTGTTTGTGTGTGTGTTTGTGTATTTGTAGCACGGAACTTTGAGGCGCAAATACAGCTCCTGCTCCACCATCTTCCTGGATGACAACACAGTCAGCCAGCCCAACCTCAAATACACCATCAAATGGTTGTAACACCAGGAAGGAAACATTTGTATTTTTTTTTTAACCTACATGCTTTTCTGATATTATTATAAACATTTCTTTCTGTCTACAGTGTAGCATTGGCAATATACTACCATATAAAAAACAGGTAAGGATTCTCATGTTACCTAAAGACTGCCAGTTAATATCTGGGCATCTGATATCAAGGACAATATATTCAGTTTATCCCAAAATCTAAAGGCAGAACTGCTGCCTATTCTGAATGGTTTATTTGTGCTTCTCTTTGTCTTTTTTAAGCTTTTTATGATGAATGCACAAAATTACATCTAAAATTCAGCACAGTTTGAAGTCTGTACTTATGTTTAATCTTCTCAAAGTGTCAAGGGTGTCTGGACTGTTGAAGGATTCAATGTGAGGGATGCAAGACATGAGTTATCAGAATAAAACAGGATGAAGAACTTCTAGAACTGAAACAAGAATGCACGAAACACGACACTAAAGAATAACTAAGAACAAACTAATTCAGGAGGGAAAAAATAAGGACGTTGCTAAACAAAATCTGGAAACCAAAACAGAAATCTAAACTTCAAGTCCCAGAATAACACGTAAAGAATTCCAAACCCCACGTAATGACAAACGGCAGGACCTTGACGAGTGTATACTTCTGTGACAGTGATCTGTGTTTTTGGATTTAAGGAAGCTTCAAACTGTTCAGACTCTTCTTGAAACTGTTTCAGTTGCAGTGATCTTTATCCATAACGTAGCCATAATAGTCTACTTTAAAATAGTTAATATGTATCTCTTTACCCAAAACTCCATGGCATTTACAGTTTGTGAACATCTCTGTTTTTGCTACGGTAGTAGCTCACTGTGGCTAGCACACTGAAGCGTACCCTGCCTTTCGCTCTGTGATAACTAGAATAGGCTCCAGGCTCTTTGACCCTGGATTGGATGAGTGTTTGAGAAAGTGGATGGATAGAAGACGGGAAAAATAAATGTTTTATTCCTTTTCAGAGATGCAGACGGTGGGACGCTATTAGATATCTTTGATGAGAGGCTTCACCCTCTCTCGGTAAGATAAGCGATTTCATTTTTAAATCTGTTGACTATCCTGCTGCTCGTTTTGACAAACCTGTGTCAGATGTTCTGTTGTATTTTTAATGCACCTTGGTAGACTCTGGTTCTGTGTGTTAAGATTTTTTTGTCTCCCATTTTAAACCCTTTATTTTTGCTCTCACCGTCTGTTGCTTCATTTTCACTTGCGCACTTTTCTTTATGTCTTGTTGTCTTTCTCACCCTACTCTCTGTTTTGGCTTTTCTTCCTCCTCGCAAAATTGTCATCCACCATCATCCACTTTTCTCACTTTGCCTGATGGTTGTTCTTCTTTTATCCAATCTCTGCCTCCCTTCATTTATCCAGAAATCAGAGGTTCCACCGGACTACAATCAACACGATCCGGAGCAGAAGCAGATTTACCGTTTTGTCAGGACACTGTTCAGTGCTGCTCAGCTCACTGCTGAGTGTGCAATTGTCACACTGGTGAGGCTTATTTATTTGTGTATTGCCATTAAATAATGCATAAAAAAAAAAAAAAAGGTATCTTCATGACACTTTGCCCCCCTAAGGTGAGATAAGATGGACCTTTCAGTTGTGCGCACACAGTTTGTGTTTAGGCCCCCGGGAAATTGCAGCCTGATATGTTCCGACAACCCAGGCATGTGTGCAAATTGTTGATGAGACTATGCATCATAACTACTGTGATGCATGTGACTATTGTGGGCTCTGAGAGATCAGTGATGAATGTAGTTTGTCATACAGGGGGAAAAAAACCCCAATTGTTTACCTCCCAACACTATTAGTTAGATCAAATCAGGTTCTGTTAGTAAACTGTTTTTTCCATGTTAATGATTATCTGCTGCTTTAATTTTCTATCTAGTTTTCAGTCTTTATCCATGTGATTGTGCAGGTTTATCTGGAGAGGCTCCTGACCTATGCAGAGATTGACATCTGTCCAGGAAACTGGAAGAGGATCGTTCTGGGTGCTATCCTGCTGGCTTCCAAAGTCTGGGATGATCAAGCTGTCTGGAATGTCGACTACTGTCAGATTCTCAAGGACATCACAGTAGAGGACATGTGAGTGATTAGCATTAAGGATGGGAATGGTCTTGAAATTTAGGATTTTATTCGAGGTTTAAGGTTTGATTTGGGAGTCGGTTGGGGACTGGGTCAAAATTTTAAAAAAGACAGAAAAGAAAAACGACAAGCAGCAAGAAAAACCGAAACGATGCTCATGAGATTTGGTGTGATAAGCTTCTTCATCAAGTCATGGATTTAAATCCTCAAGGTTTCAAACAAATACATAAAGAGAATGAAAGACTCAACAACACCTAACTTTGAACTTTGAAAGATGATTTGTGATTTCAAGGAGCCGTTTTTTCTTCTTGATATCACAAAGAAAACATCTTTAAAAAGTCACTGGGGGAGTGCACTGACACAGAAATTGTATGATCATGCGACCAGGAACGAATTGGAGCGACAGTTTCTGGAGCTGCTGCAGTTCAACATCAACGTGCCGTCCAGCGTCTACGCCAAGTACTACTTTGACCTGCGATCTCTCTCAGAGTCGAACAACCTCAGCTTCCCCCTGGAGCCGCTCAGCAGGGAGAAAGCTCAAAAACTGGAGGTGAGACGTCACCGTTAAGGTTTCCATCCGAATTTTTTTTTTCTTTCTTTTCTATCCATCAAATTACTACATTTTCCCCTTGATTAGTAATCGATGAAAATAAAGAAACTCAAAGCCAATAAATATAGGAGTTATAAATTGTTCCAGATTGTAACAATTCAGCTTTGCCCGATTGCCACCATTATTTCTCAGGGTTAGCAACATAGAGAAGGGAACTAAAGGGATAAGTCAAGTACTGCATTTATTAAAACTAGTTAACTAAAAAGAACCAATTATGTAGCGTGGAGAGACTTTGCTCCTGTAGAGCCTGCTGGCTGTAAGAGACTGTGCATGTCGGAGGTGTCACTGACTGATCAGGGCAACTAATTGCTGATTGGGCTTTCAATTTTGTTTGTATAGCGCCAAGGTGCTTTATTTTGTAAGGTAAAGACTCCACAATAATACAGAGAAAATCCCAATAATCAGACGACCGTCTACGAGCAAAGTACTGGGCAACAGCAGGAAGGAAAAACTCCCTTTTAAGAGGCCGAAAGGAAGAAAAAAAACAAGTTTAGCAGGATAGGACAATTACCTTTACAGATCTTCCGGTGTATTGAAAATGTGTAAAGGGGCGTCAAATTGCACTATTTACTTTTAAACAAGATTTGAAAAGTTTTCTAGAAACTAAAACGTTAATGCTTCAATCACATTAAAGCCCTGCACGCAGCCAAATGACAACGATATCTTAAAATTCCTTTATGCCCTTTTTGCAGGCCATCTCCAGGCTATGTGATGACAAGTACAAAGACGTGCGGAAAGCTGCCAGGAAGCGCTCGGCGAGCATGGACAATCTATGCGGGATCCGATGGGTTCCTGCAATCCTCTCTTAACCACTAATATGCTGTCATATAGTGAAGAGTGACATCGTGCTACAGACGCTGCCTGAAGGAGAAAACGTGTGTTTGTGCTCAGTGGAAGTGTGTCAGTGTGAATGGACCCAGGATGCAAAGCTACATTCTGGAACAGCGAGTGTAACCTGGCACCATCCAATGGACCTGGAGTCAAGAATCGCAAACTACAGTTTAAGCGAACAAGACGTGTTTCTACTTTAACTTAATGCCTTCATAGTGCCTCGATATTTTTGTACTGTAAGAGGGAAGGGAGTTACTGGTTGCCACGTCAACCATTCAAAGACATTCGGAGACAACTCTAGTTTTGGAGTATAAAGGAAATCCAGGACAAGACAAAGGTCTGAAACTTTTGAGGACATGGCATTGTCAACCTGTCTCAATGTAAAAAGTCTCAGTTCGGCTTTCTGGTTTTGTCCAGACAAATCTCTCGGTTTTAACTAGCTTCAGAGATTCTAAATAACCTGTCTTTCAGATAACCCTGCGTATTATTTATTTATTTTCTAAGTACTTTTCAACATTTTCAACTGTGTTTGGCAATTAGTAGTGTAGCACAGGACTTTCTACTGGTTATTTATTTCTTTGATGGGAGTAAGAATAATAAAGATTTCTTCTCTGGAAATATTCAAGGTTTACAGTTCTAGTGTACCTCTTTATGCTCAGGTAGTCTGGTTGATATGTCGATTGACTGTAATGCTCCTCATTTCAGTTATTGGGAGGATAAATGAGATTAGATAATGAAATAAACACCATAGAAAGAAAGGGCTAGAATACATTTAAAGTATCCCTATAGATGTATCAGTATAGCAAAAATCACCAGGTTTTCCTTCAGTAACATGACTCCACCAATTCAAAAGCAGGAGACAGCACGACCCTCTGCTGACATCTAGTGGTTATTTGAGGTGTTGCAGAAAAAGGCTGCCAGTCCAGGGTAGGACTGGACGAAGTTACGTGTTACCTTACGTGTTAACATTACTTCGAAAAAGTATCTGCAACACATGTTTCAGAGAAAATGTTTCCTATTATCCCAAATAATCCACATTTCTTGCAGTGAACCGTCTTTATAGACGTTGTAGTCAAATTATACACAGTAATTTTTGTTACTGGCTGAATGGGAAAAAAAAGAGAAAAGATAGGTGAAAAGATGGAAAGTTGTTTTGTACTGAACATTTATTTAACAAAACAATATCCATTTACTGTCAAACTCAAATGTGCTGTTGCTACTTAACAAAATGTTTTATAGTCAAGTAAAATTTAATGTCTAACTTCAAACAAAGAGAATGACATAACTGGTCTGATAAGTGCACTGACCACTGGATGCTGATCTATTGCAGATGTGAGGAGGCTACCCAACATTCCTTTGTTTATATATGTTCAGTATTATAGCATTACTGACTGTATATATCACATTTACTGTTCATCTGGAAAATCTGGTAAAAAGCCCCGGTCTCATGAGCTTCATGCTCAGTGTATCCTACCCTGGCTACTGTCTTTATTACAGTATTAACATGTTCTTGGATGGATGCTTGAAGGACTTGCTGACATGTCTGGGTTAAAGGGTTTCTGTTTTGCAACTTCTCAAACCCTGTGAAACCCAAAGTTCCTCAAATATAGGGGTAAGCCAAAAAAAGAGAGCCGTTTTCCTTGTGTTTGATGAGGTCATTTTTGTAGTTATACAAGTTTTCACAGGACATGTTAGTAAGATAGCACGCAACTAAATAACAATATGAACCAAAGAAAAGTGTATTAATTGTATGACTGCAACTTCACAAATATCTAATGCCTCAAATCCCACAAAGTTCTTCTCTCATACCCCAAAATATTTTTTTTTATTAGAAGCAAAGTAAACACAGGTCTTATCTACTAGTTATGTATGACTGGTACTCTTTGATCATCAACAACGTGTCCTTGATAAAGGGTGTCTTGAATCCCTGTGTTTAATCATGACAAGCTAGTACTACTGCTTAATCTTTAAATTTCCACTCACCTTTAAAAACTTTGTTTTGTAATTTGGTTTTTCTCATTTGGGCAAGATATGAATTTTTCCATGTTTCTTTTCACCTCAGTGTCTCAACGCTAAAGCAGTAAAATATAGAAATATAGTGTAGTTATTTTGGAAATTAACTTTGTACAGTGTGTAAAGAGTTCAAAAACTGAAACAGGTTAAATTTAAGTTATTTATGGATGTGACTGATTTGTGTTTTTAATTAAAACAAAATATTCTCGTTTGATAAGTCGTTGTCCTTTAATTATTTTTTATGTTTTTATGGTCATGTTATAATTATGCTTCTGGTGTTATCTAATTAGTATCAAATTAATTATTTTGTGGTGTGACTGCCTGTTTCACTTTAGCGGATGATTAACAGATAACAAACCTGGCCATGTGTGAGTGTGACGGCCAGTTTCCAGTAAAGTTGACTTGTACCTAGACATCCCAACAATGCTTTGATGGCAGCACGGTAAGAATAGCTCTCTCCGCAGGTCCTGTGCTCTGCAGACAGGGTAAGAGGCACTATCAGCGCGTTAGAGGTCAGTGTGTTTAGTGGGAAGCGCTGACGATCAGCATTGTGATTTTAGAAGCAAGTTAAAGGAGAGAGCAACTCGGGGGACATCACCTCGAAACATCATCAGAAGTCGGACTTGCCAGTTTAAAAGAGGCGTTGAATGAGGATGATGGGGGCAAAAGAGATATTCTTCATCACTATAAATCAAAATGTGTCCTTTATTGGTAAGTCGGTGTGGCAGAATATTCAAATTAACGAGTGAAATCATTAAAACGTTTTCATGAATTATTTGTGTATAAGCGGGTGCTTTATAATGATTTATCACTCTAACACGACAAAAGGATTTCCTGTGACAATTTACTGTTGCTATTATTTTTAAATTACTAACATTAATACATTATATGCTTATTTAGCTGTATTTAACTTTACTTAAAAAATACAGCTTCTTATTAGGCATTGAAAAGATTTGGTAGCACATATTCAGACATATTCACCATCTTCATTACAGGCAAAACCTGGTGGGTACTGATGTTGGTTTTCCGTCTGCTTGTCCTCCTCCTGGCCGGCTTCACGCTCTTTAGTGACGAACAGGACAGATTTAACTGTAACACCATGCAGCCAGGCTGCTCTAACGTGTGCTTTGATCTATTTGCTCCCGTCTCTGTCCTCCGTCTCTGGCTCTTCCACCTTACTCTTCTCGGTCTTCCCCATTTGATGTTTGCCACCTACATCATGCACCAAGTTTTGTCATGTCCCTATTTTGGAGGTTTCTACTGGGGCAGGAGTCGAGGAGGCTCGCCTTGCAGCGAGAATTCAGAATCCTCGAGAGAGTCGTCCTCGCATAAAGCCCTGCTTCATGACCTCCCACTTGGGAGGTCATGCGTGGGAGCGCCACGCTTCTACGGCGCTTACTTCATAGTTATAATTCTACGAATTCTTCTAGAAGCTATTTTTAGCGCAGCCCAGTTCTTTCTCTTTGGTTTGTCGGTTCCTAAGAGTTTCCTCTGTTATGAGGCTCCCTGCACATCTGGAGTTGAATGCTACATATCCAGACCAACAGAAAAGAACTTAATGCTCAACTTCATGCTCTGCGTTGCGTTTTTATCAGTCCTGTTAAGTTTGGTTGATTTGGTGAACTCTGTGAAAGCAATGCTGAGGTGGAGGAGGAAGAGGGAGATGCTGATGGAGGAGATAAGTAATAGAGAGCAAAACAGCATGTTTAGAGTGGCAACTGTGACAGAAGACACTGATATTCTTTTAACCAGACGATCCAGCCCAAGTGGAAGCTCAAAGGTGAATGGCCTCAGAGATGAAAAACCTGCTGATGGAGTTGTGGCAAATAGTGGACTTTTTCAAATGAAGGCGAGTGTTGGGACCACGGTTAGAACTAGTGCAGCTAATGACAAGAGGCCAGAAAATACAGATGGCAAAGAAGTGAAGCCTCGGTCACCCACAAGCACATCAGTGTCATCTCACTTTGCCCCTCAGCACCACTTAAAACCTCCACTGTTCTCTCAAACAGACAAGGAATCACCAACGAACCCCAGAGCAACAACACCAATCCGGCAGTGCCGTAACGACGGCTCTCAAGACAAGAGAGCATGGGTCTAATTGGCTGACCGTGGCTGTTCATTATTGGCCCTGCACACACATTTACCTCATTAACAAAACCAAATATTTTGTTAGATGTGAATAAATAAATTCTTCTTTACCAGGAAGTTCTGGGAATTATGGACTAATAAAATTTACAGTTGATAAAATACTGTAAATTCTGAAATAGGGACCTCATAGCGAGAGCCCTGCAGCTTCCTCCAGCTCTACAGAACTTTATTATCTTTTAGCATGTTGTTTTGATTTGATGACCACTCCACTCTCATAAAATGTGTTTATCCTTTTAATTTTGCAGAAAAATAAAGTTACCAGCTAGAAACCTAAAGTTGTTTTTCTACTAATGAATACAGATATTGTTGGAGATTAACACCAGAGCTAAAAGGAGAAGGAAAACGGTCCTAACCATGCTGTAGTGCTTCTCTATACATGTAAACACAAATGCTAACTAACATGTACATCATGCCAACATTAAAAGAACATAATGTGTCAGAGTTTTGCTTTACATTTTCTTCAATTTCCTCCAAGTGGCTCAAAATCATTTAATGCTGCTTTAAAACACACAGTGCAGATTTTGTATTTCAGCATGTCAAATGTTACATGTTGAGCAGCTACATATTAGAAATAAATACATTTTTTTCATGACGAAAAAAAAAAGCTAAATTCTAAGAATCAAAGCCATCTTGATACGACAAAATTCACTGTTAACACTATGAAACAGTCATGGCAGGTCTGAGCATGTTTAATTTTACACCCTGAGCTATTTTTGTTTCATTATGAGAAAAGGAGGCGTTCAAAATAAGTAAGGAAAAAATCCCCGACTGCTTCATCGAGGCTGACCTTAATAAAGTAGCGGTAACAGTGCTCAGCTGTTGTCTGGATTACTGTGTCTCGCAGTACGTCTAGCAGCCACAACCAATGCACACCAACCTGACTTCTGACCTCTCATATGACCAGCTGATGACCTCGCCATGACCTGACTTAAGCTAACCCTGCTCAGGTTACATCAGACTTCAGCCTAGTCACCTCCATCAAACAAGATCAGCTCAACATGCAAAGCAAACTTTTACATTTTAACGTGCAGGTCCGGGAGTGCTGCTGCTAAAAAGATGAAATAATGCCATCATGACACATTAGATCTATTCTTTGCTTTTTTCTGACAGTAAAGGCGCACAGTTTGTTTCTAATGAAGGAGAACATCAACAGAGTACAGGAGTAGTTGATGGGCAGTTGATGAATGTTTTCTGTGAATGTCAGGCTTTACATTGCTGTTGTTTCATCATTTGAGTAATCTACTCTCTCCCGTGAGTAACTGATTATTTGTTGTGCGTCTTTTATTATTTGTCTCACAGTAAGAACTGTTGGTTTCTTTGTGCACTTAGACAATTTCTGTGTGAAGTCATTTTTAAACACAGTTATGTGACATTTCCGCCATATAAATATCTAAACTTGTGCAGAAAAACAATACTTTGATGACTTTCCATCCATCTTTATTTGCTCATCTAATTCAGATTGGCAGCCTATCCCAGCCCCATAGGACAAGAAGCAGGGTACACCCTGGACACGTTGCCAGTCTGCCACAGCGCCAACACAGAGGGGCACTCACATTCACGCCTATGGGCAATTTAGAGTCACCAGTTATCCTAAACTCCTAGAAGCTGGAGTACCCACACGCAAAGGCCTCATCCTTTCTGTGGATTTGAACCCAGGACCTTCTTGCTGTGAAGCAACAGTGCGAACCACTATTTTAAATTCAAAGAAACATTTACTGTCCATTGTCATGCAGTAGTTCTATGTAATTACTGAGCTCAGTCTGTTTAAATCAGTGACTGTGAACAAAACAATAGAGCACCTACAGTGTTGCATGACTCCTTAACACATGCCTCGTGCTCTTCTCATTGTCCTGCTGTGCTATTTGGGGCAGCTAAAACACAAAGCAGTATTAGGAGGCTGGCACGTCATCAGCTGGGTGCTCTGACAAAGGACTGCACTGTCACTGGTGTTGCTTCACAGGTCAGACCAGCTAATTAAAAGATGTTTACACACAGAACCTTTTACAGAAGTGTCTAAAACTCCATAAAAATGTGATTAAAGCAAAAGTATGTGGACATCTATGCATTATGCTGATATGTGATAGCTGGACATCTCTTATTTCCTTACTGTAGGCATTTCTCCAGATTTAGGAACCTCGCTGCACACAATTATTCTCACTCAGGCCCAACAGCATGGACACTGTCATTATGAACTTTGCAGTCAATGAATTTCTTCTCAACCAAATCAGGGAAGCCATGCACAGAACTTTATCAATGGAAACCCATTAATGTCTTTATATACTTCTGGTTTTGGGTTCAATGTCATGGGTGATTATTTAATAATTACAGCTCAATGATTTTCTTTAATAGTTTGCTGATTACTGCTTTTACTGCCACCTTCTGGTCAAGAAAGGAGAAACACAGCCAACAGGACAGAAAGGAGTGAGCGTCAATTCAATTTTTTAACTCAACTCAGTTCAATTTAGTTCAACACCTATAAAAGTAAATCATATACAAGACTGTAATGATTGATAAAACATAACTAATGCTTACATTTCCATGTAAGTGTGATCCATTATTTCTTTGATTAAAGCTCTGGTCAGTTTCCATTTTTTAATAAAAAAATAAATGCATATTTCATTCATTGTTAAATGTTTAATTCTGAAACCAAGTTCTTCTTTTGTGGAGTCTGTGTTGTATATCAGTACAAAGCAGAGAATTAAGAGTTGACACTTAGACTTCTCATCGATCCTCAGCTGGAGTTGACGCATCAACCTGCGAGCGCCTCCGGTGTTATAACGCGGTCGGATCTCATGGGTGACAGACGGAGGAGATTGAGAAGTAAGAGGGAAAACTCAACATTGACCACAGCAGCACATCAGAGAAGATGTCAGAGGCATCAAAAATATTGATCCCTCAGCACCCTTCTCACCTATGAGGACGTAGCTGAGATGAATGGGAGGATAAGGTTGTCCCTGATGACTATACAGAGAAAGAGAAAATCTATCATGCCCCCTTTGATGTTCTTGATACAGGGATTGGAGCGTAAATAAATAAATAAATAAATAAATAAGAGAGAGAGAGAGAGAGAGAGAGAGAGAGAGAGAGAGAGAGAGAGAGACAACGAGCCTATGTGAAGAAATGTTGAATAGCTTTCAGGTGTTTTCTTACAGTAGCTGTGGCTTCTTGTCTGCAGATTAGCTTATTAAAGAGCCGAAGCAGAAGACAAAAAAGCTCACGAATTAATTTCAGCAAACACATGAAAATCTTTTTGAAAAGGAGAAAATGTTTCAGCCAGCATTTCCCTGGCTTGTGCTGTGAGCAAAGCTTATGCTTTATGTACATCATTAAAAAGGACCTTGATGCAATTATCATTTCTTCTAAAGCATAAACACTTAGAAGCCCCTTTTCTAGTGTCTTACTAAAGCGTTATTTGTCATGTCATTTTGAATCCTGTTTATTATTAAAAATCTTCAGTTTGTTTCCCAAGTTTGCGTTTTATTTATTATTTCAACCCTTTTGTTTTATCTCTGTTGTAGGTTGAGTTTTTTTTAAATTTTATTTTATTTTTTACACTTGTAATCCTGCATTTTCAGATTCCTGGTGTCTGGTATTCCCATGTTCTGGTTTTCTCCACCTCTCTCATCCCCTTATGTGTATAAGTAACCTTCTCTTACCTGTGTTCCCTTGTTGCATCGTACTGATTTCCTGCCTGCCTCTTTCCCTCTGTGTTATCTTGCCATTTGCATTGTTTGTTACTCTGCATCTTGGACTCTGTTTTGGATTCATGTTTGTATTAGAGATCCAAAAGTGCTAGCACCTACACTTTTTAAATGAACCATAAACTTTACGGCAAATGCCCACATCAATCATATTCTATTAACCCTGGTCATAACTCTGATTTTCAAGTGAAAGATAATCTTTGCTCACTCTGTCCCTGCTTGTAAGAAAAATGAAAATAAAATTAAAAATTAAAAACATCTAAAACAAAGTGGATGTTTTAATCATTAAGACATTTACTGGAGGAATCCATTCTGCACAATCAGATATGTCCAAAGCGATCAAGTTACAGCTAATAATTATTTAGTGGGCTGATCTTTTTGCCCCTGCATGCCAGACAAATATGACCTCTGACCTGTGACCTCTGCACCCTTCACCTCGCATAACTTGACATGTAGGCATTTGCGATTTTAAAAATGCAGGTAGAGTAAACTTGATGGGTCTTAATAGCATTTATGTAATCCTGTCAAAAACTACACAGATAAATAAAAAAACATTCACTTTTACCTAGTGGTATTAAAAATTATTTCTTATAAGCTTATTAGAATATCAGTGGGCTAATTTTATGACACTGTAGAGCTTAGAAAGCAGGTTTTCATTTGGCCACATTGGCTTGTCAAACTTCTCATGCAGCTATTTATTATTATTTTTAAGTCATTCATTTTCCTTAAACACTTCTTTTCAGAGTAATGTGGCATTTGTTCTAGCATGCTCCGAGACAGAAAGCAGTGAGGTCCTCCGTCCATCACAGACCTGTCAGTTAGCACTGTTTGCTTAAGACTGCATTGTAAATCAGCCCTGACATGACAATGGTTGATAATGAAAGCTAAATGCTCTCCCCCCAGCTCTGTATACGCTATGAAATTAAAGGTTCCTATTGCTATGTGACCTTTAACAGCCCATATAAGCCATTCAGACATCTTAACATGATTTATTCCCAACCAGTCAGTTTGACATCGAATTAGGTCATTATACAAAGACTGCATTCACGAAGATCCTAATTGGAGGAAACTAAGACGAGTTGGGCTCTCTGGGTTTTACCAATAGGATATGGCTGTGATGAGCTGAACTGGCAAGTCAGCGTCTTGTTTATGTTAGAAGGAGATGGATCGGGCACGACCTCTTGACCCATTTCCTCTGTTGATTTTTTGCTTGTGGGCTTAAGGGAGCATGCCCAACCCCCCTGCCACAACACAAATATACACACACCACGGGAAGAGGAAGCAAACTTGTCTCATGCCTAACAAGTAGTGGCAGAGCAATTTGTTCTGAGACAAATTGAAACATGTCAAAATGGCCTCTGTAGGAAATAAGTGATTCGAACTGATGCCCTGTGTGCAGACAGAATCAGGTCACTTAAAAGCCATTTAATGTTGGAGTCAGAAATGTCCATATGTTTACCTAAAAATAGTAATAAAACAAACCCCATAAACAGAATAAACACCTATTCACAAAAAAATAATAAATAAATCACTGACCACTTAATAGGTGAAGACAACTGTTCTCCTTATTTTTGATTTGAAAATTCGTAAAATATGTATTTAATTTAATTTTCCATATGATTTGTGATGTATGGAAACTTTACAGCTTTAACTGGGAGTGTTTGGGGAAAAAGGAAATGGAAATTTTTGAAAGGATCTTCATTAAGATGACAGATTGTTTTTAGAGGCATTATCTTACATAAGAGTTGAGCCTTATCTTCATACTCTCAGATTAAACGAAGGTTTTTCAGGCTTTATGTTAAATTAAACTAATTTGTAGCTGCTACTGTTAGTTTTGTGCTTTGTGAGTCACTGATGGCTGACAGCTTTTAATAATTTGACCAGAAGATGGCGGCATTTTATTATCGTTTCCCTCGTTCTTAGCGAAGTACAATTTCCCCCCAATTTTGAACACATAAGGTTTTGCTGTAACATTTGAGTTTATGAATAGCGTGTGGATTTATCATGCTGGAGAACAGGAATCATTTTTTTCCTTTTCCAAATTATGGACACAAATAGAACCACAATGGGGTGATGATGTTCAACAGGATAAGCGGACCACACACTGCAGAGACGTGATCACGATGGAGAGAGTTTCAAATCTGTCTCTCCTCTCTGACGTCTTAATTAGAAGCCTCGGTCATCACATTTGTAAATGATCCATCTTATTAAGAGTTATGGGAGCCTTCAGCTTAAACCTCTTATAATAAGCATTTTTTGTCCTGGCTTAACAGACGGTTTCTTCTTTAACTTCTGATGGCCAAACCAAAAATAACACCGGGAATAACAAATGTCCCTCTTCCACTACCGCTGTTCCAAAAACGAATAACTGAAGACTGGGCGATCTATGTGGGATAAAGTAAAATGTGAGACATTAAGCTCGACAGAGAACAGAAGTCAACAGTTAATAACAAATGTTAAGCGCAGGGGGCTTTAAACTAAGAAGACCACCTGTAGTTTCACCATTGCCGTGCCGATATTGTTCTCCTCGTCTCACAGCATGTAAATCTGCAGCACCAGGGACGCTTAATAGAGCTTATCCCACGTGACTACAAAAGCAATTTACATGTTTTAGTTAAATATAAATGAAACTACAGCTGTCATAGTTCAGCCATTGCGCACAGAGATGCTGAGACTTTAGCACCTTGCGCACTCTGCTCATTAGTCTGAATACTGAGATGCTGCTTCAAGGCATGAATTGCATCAACAACTTAAAAACAAAAACTTAGAAATACACAGTTTGACAGTGTCAGATTCCAGGAGAAACGAGTATTGAGAATAACCAGGAAACATGAGTAAACGTTCAATAAAAGTTGTTTTATTCTCAAAATAAAATCTTCTATCAAAATGGAAATTATATATATTTACAGTCTCGTAAAATTCAATGTACAAATGTACAATGTATGTACACCAATAATTATATAAATACACTTTATGCGCAAATGCAACCCGTACGAGGCAGTATTAAGGCATTGATTAATGTACGCATAAATCCATCTTGTAGACAAAACAGCCCAGCAATGGCCTCATTTCTAGCAGAACAGTCTCATTGTGAATATTGTGTTTAAGACACAGCGGCTCTTTGCAGTGAGAATAAGGAGATACTCAGATATACCACATAACCTATCGACAAGGGGGATCTTGTCAGCTGTGTGCATTCAATTAAGCCCAGATAAGACTCTGCATTCTTCGTGCCAGGTACATTGTTCTGCTGCTGGCAGTCTCATTATTTAAAGAGAAGCCATTAGGCGCTCATTAATGTGCTAATTACAACACGCTGATGGACAATCCCAACACAATTAGTCACCCCTCCCCCTCTCAAACCCTCTATTCAAAACCCCTGGACGTCACTGGAAGAAGGCAAGGGAAGAGCACTTTCCATAAGTCTAACTGATCTAAGTTTTATAAGCAAACCGGAGCATAAATCCATTAAACTTTCACATTAGGGGAGTGCTCAGGAACAAAGCTTGACTTTAACTAGCAGTTTGGGGACTGACGTTTAATAATTTACCCATTAAAAACAAAACAAAAATCATTCTCTATGACACATTGCCCCCAGAAAGCTGGTTTTAAGTCTTTAGTGTCAAATGACATGAGATTGGGCAACTGGGCGTCCAATCCACCTGATCAAACCCGGGAAAGTGGCATCTGTTTGGGGCAGGAGACGGAACTGGCCGTCCCAGACCTCCAGGTCAGTCCAGTGCTCACGTCACTGTACATGGAGCCCGCTGAGGCTTTACTACCCCAGCAGCACCGCGTGCAAAAAGTCCTCCAGGAGTCCAAGGTCTTCCCGGACCAGATCCAAGCTCCCGACGTGATACCCACCAGGAGGCACATGAAGTATTTCAGCATAAACACAGCATAGTCTGGCCTCTGCCTGTTCGGGTCCGTCATGCACGTACAGTTGTGCGTAATTTCCCACGTCTGCCTGTTATGCTGCTCGTAAAAGTAACACGCCACTATGACAGTGGCCGGGACTGTATATAAAACAGTGAAAACTCCTATCCTGATCATCAGCCTCTCCAGTTTATCAGTTTTTGTGCCTCCTTGTTTGATAACACTCCTGATCCTGAACAGCGAGACGAAGCCGGCCAGCAGAAACATGGTACCGATGAACAGGTAGATAACCAGCGGTGCCAACACAAAGCCCCGCAAGTTGTCCAAATTCTGGTTGCCTACATAGCAAATCCCGGCTACGGAGTCCCCGTCCACTGAGCTCAGAGCCAGAACCGCGATGGACTTCATGCTGGGAATGAGCCAGGCGGCTAAATGAAAGTACTGTGAGTAACTGGCTATTGCCTCGTTACCCCACTTCATACCTGCAGCGAGAAACCAAGTGAGGGACAGAATCACCCACCAGATCGAGCTGGCCATGCCAAAGAAGTAGATCAGCAGAAAAACGATGGTACAAAGAGCAGGACCAGTGGTTTCATAGTGAATGTATTCTCCGCCGTTTTCTCTATTGCAGGCAACTTCTTCGTGTCCAGCGATCAGTCTGACAATATATCCAACTGACACGAACATGTAGCAGGCGGAGAGGAATATGATGGGGCGCTCCGGGTACTTAAACCTCTCCATATCAATTAAAAAGGTCGCCACAGTTGCAAAAGTGGAGATGAAACACAGAACCGACCACAGGCCGATCCAAAAGGCAGTAAAAGTCCTCTCTTCTGGTGTAAAGTAAGGGTTGTGGCACGGAATGGCACAGTTCAAGATCTGTCCAGTTTTAACGCGGTTGTGCAGAGGGTGGCTGTCGCTGGTAACGGGCACCATGGGCGCACGGCAGAAGCATCCCGTTTCACACGTAGACGCTGCTGGTTTGTGCTTACCGGGGATCCCACGACCATAGCCGCTCTTCTTCTTGGTGTTGTACGGCTTTAAGGGTCGGTTGGTTGGCTTCGCCACCACAGGAGAGACAGTGGTGGTCTGGCTGCGGTTGTAGTCCATGCACAGCGTGTCCTGGTTGCCTTGTTCGGGCAGCAGGTCGCATCTCATCCGGTCTGGCCACGGGAAGCCGTACTGTCTCATGAGCGGCGCACATCCAGCTTTGGCCCGCTCACACACACTCCTGCACGGTGGCAGCGGTTTCTTGTAGTCTTCAAGGCAGATCGGTGTGTACATACTGCAGAGGAAGAAGCGCAAGTCGGGGGAACACTTTATTTCCACCAGCGGCCAGAACTGGTGCACTTCCAGGCCGGCTTCGTCCTGCGTGTCGTGTTTGAACTGGTTGGGCATGTAGGTGTAGTTGTAGCCGATGCCTTTGCACAGAGGTACGGAGATCTCCTGGCACTGGAGCTCTTTGGCAGCCAAGCAGCGCGTTCCGTGCAGAACCAGGGTTAACAGCACGCACCATCCCGGGATGCTCCTATCCATCGTTGTTTTCTGTGCGCGTTTTGTCCTCCAAAGTCAGAGCGAACTTGCTTTTTGCAAGCAGGCTGCAAGTCCAGTTAATCCAGGAGAAGTGCCAAACTCATGCTAATGCGCACGCAGTTTGCGAGTATGTTTAGTACGTGTGATATCCAACACAGGCGTTTTACTTTCTGAAAATCTGTGGATACTTCCAGTCTACCCTCCCTCTCTCTCTCTCTCACTCCTTTGTGTCGGTGCAGCACCGCGTCTCTGCCTGCATGCTCTGTAACACACGGGAGCATTTGGCTTTATACGAGCTGGAAGAGGACACTCCCTCAGCCTGGGCGGAGAGGAAGAGTAAGTCAAGTCAATCAAGACTTCCTTCTATAGGTGTTTGTTTAAAATGTTCACCCTGGTGGAAGGGTTATAATCACTTTGCCCTTGTTTGCACTCCCCCAAGAGACACACACAGACGCAGAGTCACAGCGCCCTTTACAAACAAGGAAAAGTTATCAAAAAATAAATACATTATGCAGGAATGTAAATAGGAATGCAGACAGCCAACTAATAGGATACAAATGAACTAATTAGGGTGTGGACTTAATACATTAGTGCCTGTTCTCTTGGTGGTGGGTTGTAGGTCAAAACACTTGACTCAATCATTCATTTTCTCAAAAATGCAACATGAAATGAAGGAGAAAACTAAAATGTTAGCTGTTTTTTCTACTGAATTTATAACGTCTACCTTCAAATGATAAGGAGCATCCAGTGCTGTAGTGATTGCCATTACCAAAATAGTAAGCAAATCAGATTCTCAGCAGACTCACAGGATTCATCTGCAGAGGATGGAAATATTACATCTTGTACCTACACAACACCAGATCACTTTATTCTGTCACAGCTCTTAAGTTAGAATTTAAGAATGCTACTTTAATATCTGGGCAGTTTCTGAAAATTAGCTTTTTGACTAATTTCACAGGATTTCTCGGTTCATTAATGTTGTCAAATTAATGAATTAAACAAAAAAATATGGCTGTCTTCCCCCAGTGAAGCCTGCTCTGTACTTTAGCTGGTTTTCATTGACAATCTTTCAAGTTAATCAGCGGATCAAACATCTTCCAGTCCCAACCTATACAAGTAGGAAAAAAGAGCTGTCATTGCTGCTGATGATACAGCATATTCCCAATCATCAGTGCCTGATCCATTCAAATTTTAACTTGTCTAAATCTAAAGAGAAAACAGTTTTGCTCATTCGCTGTTTAAAGCCACATGGACAAACTAGTTTCTCTGGTTTTTAATTGGAAACCAGTATAAACTCAGTTTTGCATGCAAAACTCCTGGTTCACATTGAAGATGAGCTTGATAAAATTAATTTCACTAATCTTCTGTAAACAAATGGTTGTGAAGGCCATAAGGAAACACTCCTTTTTGATGCCGTCTGTCATTTAGACACAATCCAGTGCAATGAAAAAACTCCTGCCCTTATATCTTACAATGTAAATATGTTTCTGTGGCCTACATGAAAATGTTTGTACATGCACATTTGCATGTGTCTTCTTGCATGTAGGATAACTACTACGGGGAAAATGTGTGTGTGGTAAGGGTGGTTGCTATAGTCTTGTTAGCACACAGCAGGGGGTCGTCTTGTTTGAAAGGGAGGGGGCTGTTTGTCTTAATGCTGGTGCCAATGTTTCAGTAAGATCATGCTGGGCCAGCGATTACTGCAACACACCACAGGCCTAATAGACAGGATAGTGTGTGTGTGTGTGTGTGTGTGTTTGCAAACAGTTTCAGAGCTCAGCTCTAAGAGAATAAGCTAACATGGGCAAATACAGCATTGTGATAGCACTAATTAAAGTCATTCACACTTCTTATTGGATTCAGCAGCTTCAAATGGAGCTGAGACAGTTTGGCAGACAGGCAGTGTGTTTCCAATCCACAGGTTTTATCAGAACTAATTAGCCCCAAACTCCAGTATTTGCAAAAGGCTGCTTGTTTCAGCTGGGTTTGGATTCTCCAATGTGTGGGGTTGTGTGGTTTCTGGCTAAACTCTCAATAAGAAAACCTCTAATCAAATCAATAAAAGAGCAAAACTGCTTTTATTTACCATTATCAGACAAACATGTCTTTCTAAATATGGATAGCTGTTGTTCTATCACAGCTTTATTTATAAGATACATATTTTTTTTCTTTTAAGTCAATCTAATCCCAAACGTATAGGTTAACCTCGCAACATACAGAAGAACTTAAAACTAGCCCTCAGATTATCTAACACGTAAAAACAGAGGTTCTTCTATTCTAAAGGAAGAATGCACAGAACTAATCGGATTCTGTCAGTGGTATAATTGCGGTTTTTCAAAATAAAAATATATTCTTGCCAAATTCCCCTGGATCCATCCTGAATTCCCAGTTAACCTTCAACTCTCTTCAGATAATAATTTAAAGTATATTTCAGCATACTAAAGTGTTTCCAGTTACAAATGTGTCAGCACATTTGCACATTAAGAAAACTTTTCAAAACCCAAGTCATGACTTGAGTTACATGCACTTCATTTACCTGCAATATGGACAGACAGAAAAAAGGAAACAAAAACAAATAGTCCTTTTCCTGCTCACTGTAATCAGCTGACTTCACTTTGTGTGGAAGGAGTTGAAAAATAGCAGAATGGTCTGAGACTGCCGAGGAGTAGCAAGAAGAATATTACTTCCAGTTCAATTGCATGCATAAATATGAAAACAATGACAAAGTGCATACTGCGATGTGGCCAGAAGCAACTATCAACTGCTGATAGCAACACATCAACTCTTTCCACACGTCTGCATAAATAACATATCAGAGCTAATGACAAAGAGAATAATCTTAAACCAAAGTGTATGCTGAGCTGTGATTTTTTCAGAGGTTAGAGAATGAGGAGCGTTCAGGCCTACAGTCACAACCGCCAGTTTGTGGGATGTTTACCTGTCCTTGCTCCAACAGGTGTGGGCAGAAATGGCCTGATTGCTTTTCTTTGAAGCATTTTCATTTTTCTTTTTTCACTAACTTAGATGAATGCTGTATGTTAACAAATAAAAGCTAATTCACTAGCTGGGCCCACGTCCTCATTTTAGGTTTGACAGCGTTTTAGTAGGTAAAGGTGAATGCTTGGACATGAATTGAGCTGCGGTTTGGGGAAGGCCTCGAGGGGGACTGGCGATGGCTCCCGGGCCTGGCAGATCCCTGTGTACTAAATAGAAGTCAAGAAGTTAAAGAATTGAAAGGGGGAAGGAGGGTGAGGCACGTAAACAAGAACGATCAGCTTGCAGAACTGGGGGAACCTATATAGATGAGAACCGGAAGGAGCGTGTTTGGAGGCGTGGTCCCGCTCCTGAAACTCCGATACATAACTGTCCAATAGAAGGATATTGTGTGTGTGTGTGTATAATGCAAAAGTAATGCAGTTTTTGTTCATTCTTTTGATTATTTTATTGATTATTACTTTAAAGCCACCAATGTTAGGGTCATAAACAGTACATTTGTTTACACAGCAAGAAAAACAACCTGAATGAATTTGTTTTACTATTAATTTCACATAATAGTGTCTCATTTTGGTTCAGTTCCATATAAAAATGATACTTTTTGCAGCTGGTTTTACTTTCAAAAACAACATTCACTTTGTCTGAACGGGGGGGGGGACGGACAATTTTCTCATGAAGAAATGAGACTCCTCAGACATTCTTATGTATGTGCAGGAACTTTTTGGGGCTGATCCAGATGCCTCACGCTGGGCCAGCCGTCTCCAGCTGAGCTGTGAACTGCAGGTGAAAGTCTTAAGAAACAGGTGCCTGCTCCTCCTGCCAGAGGGAACAAAATAGCAGGGTGGGCATCGGTTACACCAATCGCTGTCTATCAGAGTGGAACCTGTATTGATTAACAAGGCCGATAGACTCGGTGGCCCCAGCCACCAACTGTCGACTGCGCCTCCCCCTTCTGTGTGCAACAGCGATAGTGGGTTTAGGGTTACGCCCTGGCCCCCTGCATACCAAATTTAAAAGGGTGGAAATGGAATTACTGCATCTGTTTAGAAGTCAACTTCTGCATTCTCTGGGCTGCCCACTCTGCCACTCCTCTATCTAACCTCCCTTCTTGACTCTCGGTAGGTTTCCCCCCCGATTCTCCCAGGGCTCTCAAAGTTCACGACGCCAAAGAAAAAGGTGGGTGGGTAGCAAAGGAGGGCGGCTTCTCACAGAGTTACTGAGGCGTGCTGTGAAACTCTGAAATGTCTGTGTCTTTGTAACCTCCTCATGGGAAGTTTGGGCTTGTGATACTCTCAAACACTACTCTCCTTTCTATAATTTAATGTGGTAAAATTAAGTTGATTCGCACTGTGGAGCCACAACCCTGTCAGTCTTGAGTAGTTTCTCTGAAAAATGTGGTTAGATCGATAAGCAAAAAGGGAATTAGGGTTAACAACAGACAAGATAATAAAGTCTCAGTTAATGTGATGCTTCCTCACAAATCAACTCATGTTCATAAGCTCTCACAGAGCGTAGATGATCATCACTGCAATGATGATAAAGTGGCATTTTGTTTTAGCCTTGAAAGACAGAATGTCACAACTGCAATTATATTAAAGGGAAGTTTATGAAGTCTGATTGGGGTGAGGAACAAGAATAATTACTCAGAAGACACATTTGTGCATAATCTGGGAGTCTTTGCACACATACAGCTCAGAGCACCTGACATTTGTGTCAGATTTGGCCCAAATGTCATTAGCTGCACTTGACATAGACTAGGGGAAGCTTTTTGTGGGAGAGATGTGACCCAGATGTCAGTACACACCTCACATCTGGCCTATATAAACTGAACCTGGTCAAGCAACCAGTCTTACCTCAGAGTCAGTGCAATGAGTCATGGTCAAATCTGGCACGCAAGAGAACCTCTGCTTTGGGCTAAATTTGTGCCAAACAAGCATCGCTATCTGGATAATGTTCTATACATATTATAAACAGTAATATATATATATATATTAATTAGTTATCCATATCTTATTTATTCCAACATCTTCGAACTCTCTACCATGTGCCATGAATATAAACATCTCACACATGTTACACATGTTTTGATTGTTAGTATTGTGTGTTGTCTATCCTGTTACTTACACTGAAAGAGAAGAAAAAGCCTAAATCCTTTTACTTGGTCAATAAAGTTGATTCAGACTCAGATTACGGTGATGGAATAAAAGGGAATTTTACTGCCAAACAGAATAAATAGCAGGAATACTCAATAGAAAAACAAATGAGGGGAAATTTCCTTTTGCTATAGCTTTATTACCGGGTTCTCCGCATTATGAACAAATTAATAAATACAAGCCCTTGTGCAATTCTTAACCACCTCTCTGGATATTCAGTAGATAATAGTTAGCCAAGAGATTTTAAGGGCAGCACACTCCACTCACTCATGGCACTTGGGCAGAGTTGGCGCATGTGAAATTGCTGTCATATTTCCCAATGTCTACAACATTTACATTAGATTCCCCCTGAGAGCAACATGTCTGAGCCACTGTGCATGCGTTAATGCCCTTAAATTCCAGGTTACAAGTATGTACGTGTATGCTTTGTTAGCAATGTTTGTCTTTGCCACCATCATCCACTTCATTCTGTAGGCACCAATAACCGACCTGACCCAATTTCATTGAAACCTGCAACTCCGCGTATAATTTCTTTCTGAAGCTGGCAATTAAATGAATATTTAAATGAGTGTCGCCTTGGTCCCCAGGGTAATTTGGTTGATTTAAAACTTCATGTGCGCATGGGAGAAGAGGCCTGAGTTTAATTAGATGTGATGTATGTCTTCAAGATAAGACGTGAAGGCCCTCCTGACTTCTGAAGATGTTTACTTTCTTTAAGTTTGGATGCAGTCTTTCAGACGCCACCCTTGATCTCAGAGGGAATGCTGCTGTCACCAAGTTCTCACTGGCTGGATAAATAATCAGAGTATAAATAACTATGATATCTGATTTTGGAAGTGTCAATTGCTCTGAGCTAATTACTCAACAGCCTGGAAATTCACCACTCAGCAATAAATACTCACTTAAATGCTCATCCTTGCCAAATACTTTTGACAAATTTGAATCTGCTGATATTTCAGATAAACGCGATTTTCTGTCAGAAAAATCAGCCTTACTTTGTTTAAGCAGGTTTCTTTTTGACAATGTGTTTTTCCTTTAACGGCTGAGCGATCATTATTGAGTGGAAGGCGGTCACTTCCCAGGGGAAATCGGAATATCTTGCAGTGTGCGCCCATTCTGCATCTCCTGGTCAGTGATGGATAGAGGATTCCTCCCTTCCTTCCTTCCACAGGTTAGATTCCTCTGCGGTTCTCTTCCATGTTTACTTAAAGACAAACTACTAATCAGCCCGGGGTGGGTTGGGAGGCTTAGGGCAGTCACCCTTAACACAAACACGCACTCGCGCACACACAAATCCTGACAGTGTTGCACTACTGATAGAGTGTGTATGAGTGTGTATTGTATGGACTCACCTTCCTTCCGCTCATTAACCAGAGCAAACATTGACACGAATACCTCCCATCCAATCAGTCTACTGCTGGGCAGGACCATGACAGCCATGTCTGTGTTAACCAACCTCCTGAAACCACACACACCACACACACACTGATATGGGAGCCAAAAGGTGTAAAATATGCTGAAATATTGTTTTTTATTATAAGATGACTTTTTAAACTTATTTAAACTTTTCCTAATGCAGCCTAAAAACTCACCCTGAGGGGTTGCTGGAAAATTATCTGCTGACTTTCCTGTGTGGCTCCAGTGTTTCTCCATGGATAGGGTGATTCCCAAAAGTCTTGGCTCCAGCCTAGCTTTCTTTGTCACTATTTTGGTAGCTGAGTTTTAGGATTTTACAACCAAAAAACTCCTCAGAAGCTTGGAATTTGAAAATAGAGCAATTAATATATCATAAAGATGGAAGGTGAAGTTACAGATAAGTCTTCCAAATTCCAAATTCCATTTTTCCAAATGCCTTGAGTGCTGAAAAAACAAATTCCTCAAAAAATCCCAAACCAAAGCTAACTGCAAGGCTTGATATCACCAGGTGCTTCAAATAATAATAATAAAAAAAATATAGGCCCATAAACAAAAACATGTACATACAATGACTATGGAGCAGTGGCTGGCATTGTCTCTTTAAACTACAAGCTACCACATGACCAGATACGCACAGGGTTGTACAGGTGTGTGAATTCAAAGACACACAACAACAAAGAAAGCAGTAATATTGCTTTAACTCAATACCTTTTAACTGCTGACACCTGAATTTAGCTTAGGGGATACAGACACACACACACACAAACTTCAATAATGTGCGATCTGCTGCAAAGCAATTTTACTTTCACTCACACAGCTAAACTGTGCCCATTCAGTTACTGCCTGAAGCCAATAATGCACACCTGGTTTCACTACAACAGAATGAGCTGATAATTTGCATTGATTGAACAGGTCACAACCTCAGGGAATACAAGTGAAATCCAACTTAAAAGGGAGTGGAGTTTTGCTGTGGGTCATCCAATAATAATTTGAATTATCGTTTCCAAAAATTGGCAACATCCTCACCCAGTTAATTGCTCACATTTGGCAGCAAAAAGACACCAAACATGACAGTAAACCCGAGCAGTCAGACTGCTAATGAGACTGCTTTGAACAAATACCCAGGTCAATGTAACAGGTACAAGTAAACAAATAAATCAGAGGCTTTACAAGTACAGTTTCCCACACTCTTAGAGATTATGGGCAACATGTTTGTGTCATGTCTTGCATTTAATTCAGAATAATTGCTTGTCTGACACTCTGACTGATTGCATATCTTGGCACTACGGTTGTAGACATATTGCTGTGTTCATACACCTCATGAATCAGCTTGAACAGAGCTATTAAAATAACTTCCTGGGTTGTAATCGACGAGTGTTGCTGTTTAAACTGACGCTATTGTACCTTAACTGCAACATCACTTAGCGATTAAAAACCCATGAACAATTATTTCAGCACTTTAAACACATACAGAAGTGAATGCAACAGAAGACAGTCATGTGTTTCCCTTTCACAGGAGGTAAAATCAGCTGCCAGAGTCTGACCACTTGCCCGTGTCTCCCTTCATAATCCCTCCATACTGTAGTTTAAATTTGGAGGCTGCCAGCCCTGCATTGAGGGTGTTACCATGAACCCTTCTAAATTGCCACTTGTTCTCCTGGCGTCATTAAGACCCTAGGGCGACAGGGGTCTGTTCTTAAATTGCTACGACTGGAAACAGCAGTGGCATGTTTATAATTACGATCTTTCTTCAGCAGCGATGACGTCTTCCCTGCGGTAAACACCAACACTCGGCCGGCTCTGGTCCCGAACAGGCACGAGGATTCATTAAGAGCCTTGACGACAGCCTCAGAGCTCACTTAACTTCGAGACGTTGGCTGTGTTTTATGAGAGGCTTTCAACCTCAGAGGGACCTTTTCAGTGAGGCTGTTCTGAGGGCAGAAGCAGTGACGAGGTGAGAAATGTAACCATGTTGAAAGCCATTAGTATTCCATTAGAGTCTGGCCTTCAGGAGTAGGCTCAAGCAACGAGAGGTGACACAGTACGCCTTTCATATCTAAAACCTTTGGCATGTGTGTCAAGGGCCATTTAAGACAAATTATCCTTTCTTGATTAAGCAGTGTGTTAATAAACAAAAAGAAGCTGTTTTAGGACTAATTAAATACTCACTGAATTAACAAAACGCACATGTCATTTTCATATTGATGTTATGTTTACACTTAAATAAACTGCAACTCACTGTATTCTTTGCAGTAAAATTGTTCAGCAGCAATAATATTTAATAATTAATACAATTATAATAGGTAAAGTTCATTATCTCCTGTAGTAATGAGTCTGGTAAGCCAGTATCTTATCTTTTTCATTCTAGTCAAAAAAGGCAGATACATTTTCAGTTCTTGTAAACTAAAGACCAGAAATATTCAAACCTTTTCATCTAGTAGAAAGACAATAGCTGGCTTGTGTATAATCTGGGAGTTAGCCTGTCGACAGCCTCTGGGGGCAAAGGTTTCTGGTGTAGCAACCAGATGTCCTAATGACTTACTGTTATGTTTGCTTTTATTATTTAGAGTGCAGATAAATTAATAAAGCTAATGATTGCTCCTGATTGCCCAGGGGATTGTCGGCTGTTCTTTACCCTCTCTGGACGAACTGCGCCGCTCTCGCTGTCTAAGGAAAGCAGGAAATATCATAAAAGACTCCTCACAGCCCGCTCATAATCTGTTCCAACTGCTGCCATCAGGCAAAAGATACAGGAACATCAGAACAAAGACAAATAGACTAAATAGCAGTTTCTACCCTGTAGCTGTTAGGGCATTGAATTACAAGTAATCACCTACAATTCAACCTGCCAAATACTGTGCAGTGGATGACATCCTGTGCAATAGTGTCTGTGTGCAGTAAGGTTCTATTTATTATACTGAATGACTGTGTTCTACCTCTCTTATATTTATATTTTTTCTCTTGACACCGCAGGGACTGCACTTATTTTGTTGCACTTGTTAAAAATGACAATAAAGATATCCTGATTCTGATAATTAAATTGTTGCTAGACACAAGTTGATGATTTCAAGATTGCATTTGCATGTTGCAAAAACCGTTCACTTGCATGCAACCAAAGTCTGCTCAGACCTGTTTGATTATTGCAGTGTAACTTGCGCTCTTGGTAACATTAAATTATGATTGTTGATCACAGGCTGATTGCAGATTTCCTTTCATATAGATCAGCTTACTTAAAAGAAATAGTTGCTGCTAGCTACAAAAAGTACAGATAACGTATTCCTCATTTTATATAAAACTAAAGAGACGCTCAAGGGACATTTATTCAACCCGTTCTTGCTTAAATTAATACTAGATGCCCTTTATCAACATGAGTCTTTAACATCTGGGAAGATCAACTTCCTGAAATACTGAAGCTGTGAGTGTAAATGTTTGAAAAAGAGATAAGTGGGATCTCCATAGTTCTTGGGCCTTGCCCTCTCCTTCTCAGGGAATTGGATTTGGCAGATTTCCATCATCTTAGTGGAGCTGGGCCTGTTTTTCTTTCTGTTTTCTTTATACTGCTGCTAAACCTGCTGCCCCCTTTTTTACTGCTGTCCTTCTAGCTCAAAATACCTGGAGCAGTGAAGCTGGAAAAGCCATTTAGGATGGATATCAGATGATGTGTAATTTGGGCTTAAAATAACATGTAGGCAAAGAGTAAGTCTGACGGCTCAGCTTATTTCCTGGAGCGTTTAAGTGGCCTCATTTTACTCATTTGGTAAAAATCTGACTAACATACACATTGTACAGACAGGTTAATAAACACTCAGGCACACACACAAACACACTCAGGAAGACGACCCACACACATACACACATCTGCACAGAGTCTAAACAGTCAGCCAAGCTCACTCTTTCTCTTTCTCACACACACACGCACCATGTACAAGTGATCCCGAAAAATATTTACCCCTGTTTGCCCCTGCTGTAACAGCTGTGCAAAAGTCTTGAGCCACGCCTCATTTCTTTATATTTTGCTTCCAGACTTTCTGAAGGTCTTTCAAAGTTTTTCTTTTTCACTCTTTTTCAGTCCGGCCCATTTCACAGGAATGCTTTTTCTTGTTTGTTAAGCCACTTAACACTGACCTGCGACTAATTCAGGGACTAAAAAAGGCACGTAACTCAAAGGATGAACCAATGTTCCATCTACAGATAACAGACAGTTTAGTAATTAACCAATTTTAAATTGTATTTATAGAAACTTTATTATTACACTTGTTATTATTACACAGCCTGTTACAAAAACACATAATTTGCTACAGATTTCTTTAGCTGAACCTATAAAAAACAATAACACAGTTTGACAGGGGTAAAAATTGTGTTTTTTTCACCAACAAGCTTATTCCCAAAGAGCTATTCGCCAAAAAACTTGATATATATTGGCATGATGTTACAATTTGAGGAATTTGAGGAAACTGGACAACCGATGGACAAAAAAGAAAGAAAGAAAAGAATCTAGACCAGTTGAATATTATCTGAAAGTCATGTCCTCAAGAAAAAGGGAAAAATCCAGAACTGACATATCACCTGAGAGATGCATTTTGACCTTCAGCTTATCCATCTACTGCTCACTGAAGCCTCATCAGAAATGTTCTCATTGAAAAGGATGCTTGTCATGAAGCCATTCTTAATGAGGGGAACAGGGAGAAAGACTGAGGAATGCCAAATTACTGAAGAACTGGACTGACAATCAGTGGCAACAGATTTTATGGAGTGATGAACCCAAATTTGGAAAATGATGACTCAAGTCATCAACAGTATGAATGGAGGAGGTCAGATGTGAAGTACAACAGTGAGTGTCTACAGCCATTTATAAAACACTTTGGAGGCTCTGCCTTGTTTGGGGATTTGTATTTCAGCCAGTGGTGTTGGGCAAAGATCAAATGTTGATCCACCAGCTAGAAAGTGCGTGATTGTCAACAGCTCCATTTCTCAGTATGACAATCCAAAAACACTGCCAATGCAGTCAGTTATGGATTGGACTCCATAGATCCTGAATCTTAATGTTATCGAAGCAGTATGTAATCATCTAAACTGAGGACTAAGAGCTCATACCCTTCAACAAGCGTGTGTTCAGATTGCATATCCAAATGTATGATAACTTACCTCATTTCCATTTAGGATGTTGATTAAATTACTTGAAGTGTCTGCAACAGTGCAGGAAATATGAATTTCAGAAATGTCTCCTATTCACCCAGCTTTAAAATCTAGATAAAACACAGGGTGTTGGCCGCTCTCTGAAGACAGTGCACATACATTTATTTGTATCAGGAGGAGCAACACATTCCGCAGGAAGGTGATGAGTCAACTTTGTCCCAGATGAAACTTGGCAGAAACCGCCATGCATGACTTGACCAACCCACCCATGACAATGTTCAGATTGTTCAGTCCAGACACACAGTGATCATTAAAGATAAATCCCAAACTTGCCTAACTAAACCTAATGTTACCCTAACCTGGCTACACATTTAATAACTAATGTCAGGGGTTCTCAAACATTTTGGGAACAGGTGCCTTGAGGGGAACCTTTCACAGAGCTGCTTCACAGTGATAAACAGAAACACATTTCATAATTAATTGTATTAATACCCATTATATGCTTTTAAACTGAAAGTAATTGTATTTAAATTTTATTTGGGCTCATCTTAACAACCGTCATGTGATGCAGTTTGGCCTCCCTTCTTGCTATTGTCAAAATAACCGAAAACAATATGTGTCTCCATCTTTTCTGGGTTTATTTAGTTTGTTTTTAGGATTACTGAAAATATAAACTGATGTTATTTCTCTTTGCTGAGTGACATAAACGCAAGAAAGCTCTATGCAATGTGTCTAAGTCATATCACAGTTTCTACTGGCATTTATTAATCCAATCTAGATGCACATTTTTATGATTTGTAGAAAATTATTTAGCATATTATTCACCCTTTGCCATTGGTGAATACTTTGAAGGGTTTTTACGTTAAAACATACCTCGAGATGACTGTTGTTGTGAACCTGTGTGATATAAATAAAATTGGATAACTAATGGAAAAACAACAAATGCCTTGCCATGGGTCACAAGTCTTACCACTTTGATAACCCAGAAAGTGACTCCATAGAGACCAACATTTAACACTTGTGGTCATCTGAGGACTACCAATTAACCCCATGTCTTTATTCTGGAGAAAACCTACATAGACACAGCAAGAACCAATGATCTTCTTGCTGTGAAGCAATGGTTCCCCTCCCCCCTCCACCACAAAACAGGCAGGAATGAGGTACTGAAGTAAATGGGGGCCACTGTGGGAATGAGGAGGGAGGAAAATAGAGCCGTGAGGACAAAATAGTACAGAGAGGTGAAACGAGTGACAGGTAGCTGTGATTTCCAGCGATAGTATTTTTATATGGATTCTCAGTATATAACGAATGAGCTGTTTTTAATCATGCATTGTATAAGTTAAGGAAGCAAGCCATGGGTCGACTTTATTATCCTTGCAGGTGATTATGAAGTATTTTTCTTGCAATTCATTTATCATTCACAAAATACTACATCTACTGAATGGCATTCCTAAAGCCTTGGAAGTGCAGACCCAGTACAAACTCTAGCAGTGTCACTCAGCAATGATAAAGCATGCACCAGAGTGTAATTAAGCTTATCTCACCTCAAACGTGTCTGACAACAGGTGCATTCAGAGCTGCAGTTGTCAAGGATTGCAGCTGCATGAGCCTTCATTTGTGAGATAGCGCAGTCAAAGGGTAACCCACTCAAGGAGAAATGGCTCTGACTGTTCAGACGCCTATAAAAACGCCAGTCTGTACGCTGGTCTAATGGTATTTTGCTTGCAAATTAGGTTGGTGTTTTCATCTGATAGTAGCCCAAATCTGCCATGTTTTATGCCACAGCTTTTTAATTGGTCCTCATTTTCAGTAACACAACTTGATATTCTGAGATTAACTTGATTATATGATACAGACGGGGGAGAAATTAGATTTTATAAAAATGTTTTGGTGTATTTTACACATGTCAAACTAAAGAAATTTGTTGTTTTGTTTCCCCCAGACTTGGCTCCCTGAACTCAGCTCCAAAGGTCACAGACGTTGACAGAGTGAGACACTCCTTTCCTCTCTGTCAAAGAACCTCGAGTGCTTATAGCATGGACATTCCAAACTTAGAGACATAGTCCTAAATACATACAACCTTTTATACCACATGGCCCGCGAACATCTCGACCTGTCCAGACAACAACCTACTAATCTCAGCAAGCTGAAGCTAACTATTTAGTTTCTGTGGTAACGCTGTGTTGTGGTACTTCGCAGTAAGAGCTATATAAAGGGTCACTGACTTAAATGAGTATTTACAGTACAAGAACGAGATCAATACTATGAGATACGGCCTGTTAAAATAATACAGGCTCAGAGCTATGTTGGCCCTTCACTGATGACAGAATCCTTGGAGGCCATTACTATGTATGTTGTTTTGGTCCAACATTTAACTAAGTGTGCATACTGTGCATCTATAACCTCTGCTTTTAAAAACAATATTAAAGTTTTACAATTAGCTCTTCCAAATCGTTGAATATCTGCAGCTTCTGTGCATTTGCCAGAACTGCTGTGTGCTCGATTCTCAGGAGTTTCTTCCAAAACAAACATTTGTCTCTAGGGATTTTACTTCTGCAGTGAAGCGTTTAAAAACATTTTTCTACTTTTTACTCTTTATTTCTTTGTCTTCTGAATGAGTGACACCCCAGAAGATAAGATCCCTCAGTGATGACGATTAAGTGAATGACTTTAAGCGTCTAGTTTTTGAGGAAACACAGTTGTTAAACTGAACCAGAGAGGTTAAGCTGACAAAAAGAAACCCTGTCATCCATTTTTATTAAACATAAAATAATATGAAGAAATATGATGACATTTTTACCGCTAAAATGACAAAAACATTTTCTGGATTTTGTTACAATTGTTATAAGTTCTTTCAGCATTTTAATACGCTGCATTGAAAATGCAGTTTATCATTTCTGAGATTCTATACAAATGTAGTAAATGTAAGTAAATGTAAGTAAATGTAAGATTGTACAGGGACATTTTAGAGTATTTGCAGTAATCCTACTAGCTACCTGCTGTGGTTTTGGCGTGGAGCTGTAAGCGTTGGGTTTCGCCGGCGGGTCTTTTGACCGGACTCACAGAGGATGAGTGGAGATCCTGAGTGCTGTAGAGGCACTTATGAAGGGCGCACATTGTTGCCAGCCCTGGGGAGAAAACTGAGCAGTCTGGCAACACAGGCGGAATTTCCTACTGTGATGTTATCTCACACAAGACATTTAGCTTCAGCCAAATGAAGAAGGGGGAGAGAAAGTGGTAAGGAAGAGGAGGGTCAAAAAAGAGGGCGATAGAAGGAAGGGGAATGACAGCTGAGGACATAAGGGAGAGGATGAAGAGGTGGTCAGATAATGATGAAGACAAGGGAAGTAAAATGTCCTGTAGAACAAAGGAAAATGAAGTAAAAGGCAATGAGGAAATACATTATGAAGGGTAGATGGGGAACAAGAAAGAGAGACTGCAGAAATGGGAGTGTAGGTACTTTTCTTTACACATTAGTTTTATGCACATTTTATATTCACATGAAAATCTTGTGGTACCTTCTTCTGTGTCTCCAACTGTGTATAAAGCCTGCATGTCATTCATCCTGTATTCCACTGTGGGGGTGCAAGCATCAGACCAGGCTCACTTTGCTTCTGAACATATTCTATGTTAACCAGAGGGGGCCACGAGTGGAGTAGAATTCACCGCATCAGAAAAGTGACGATATATAATTTACAGACAGGACACATCCATCCATCCATCCATCCATCCATCCACCCACCCATCCATCCATCCATCCATCCATCCATCCATCCATCCATCCATCATCTCCCACTTATCTGAAGTTCAGTTCTGGTGGCAGTAGGCTATAAGCTGGATCCTTTTATCCAGGATCCTTACCCCCACACTTTCCATTTCCTCCTGGGTCTCCTGAGATCATACGAGAAATATAATCTCTCCAGTGGGTTCTGGGTTTACCCCAGGGTCTCTTTCTAGTTGGGCAAACCCAGAACACCTCCAAACTTGAAGTACCCAGAAGCATCCTAAGCAGAGGCCCAAACAACCTCAATACAGGACACATACATTTTTAAATTTAATACAAGGTTTTTTAAGTTACAGAACTGAAATGACAAGATGAAAGTTCTTTAGGGACACATAAATGATCAGAAATACTTTCATTTGTGCACAAATTGAGCACCGAGGAAGAGAAACCTGAATATGGTTTCAATATGTTTTGCAGCAGAAATCGATTTAGTAATCTAGATAAAGGCCTCAATTATATCAAATGTTACCAAAATTAAATGGTCAACTTTTAGATCCACACTCTTCCTCTGCGTTGCCATTACACAACAACATCTTCACTGCATCGCACAGTAGTATATGGTGCAGTTTTCACTGTATCATCAAAGCAGCGTAGCAAAGAGAGTAATGAGAGGACCTTTGAATCAGGGACTAGAGCAAGACTAGTAAAGCATTTTTATGACCTTTGCATGATAAGATTTAATCATTGAACCACTTGACTGAAAGTACAGTTTGAATCAAAACAGTAAAAACAGTTTAGAAATCAGTTGGAGAATCAAGTTGAATGAGGAACTAGGTTTGTAATTTTAACAAAATATATAGGTTTGAAAATGCTAAATGTTAACACGCACTAACTGTTTACATGTTTGAATCACACTGACATGTCAAAGTAAACCTGCAGGGTGAAAACTACAACAAAACCACATTTATGAGCCTATGTTTGTTTTTGTTTTTTAAATTAAGCAACAGAAACAGAAAATGTGACATTTCAAATATATTACAATCAACATTGCTATAGTTAAGAAAATGTTCCCACTTTTCCTTTTAAAAATTAGACATTTCAAGACATTTATGCAAAATTGATAACATAATTTTCTTATATGAGCTCAATTCTTAAAAAGTCTCATTATAAAGTCAATAAAATAACACCTCATCAAAAGGACTGGGAAAACAGCTTAATAAAAATTCCACAAGCTCTAAAAGTTATCCTTCTTATCTCTCTGATTGAGCTGCAAGAGGACAAAAGTGACAACATAAAGTGATAAATTGGAAGCACTGTTGGGATTGCAGAAAACACTAGTTAGACTAGTAAATGTTTTACATGTTTTATATAGGCAGCACTCTCAGTGAAGCCCATAGCTGGCCTGCAGCCTGGAATCCAGAGATTTAAAAAGTTGTGCAATAATAAAACAAAGAGTAATGTGCCCTGAATGACTTCAAGCAATAACATGACTGTTGCTTTAAATTAGCACTTCAAGAAGCTTTTTGAGCCTTAAAGATTTCCAACATTAACATAATCTAATATGAGGTATTACAACTTGTGTATAAAATGCACTATTACATTTAAAGTATTTATTTTCCTTTGAATTTTCTGTCTAAGAGAAGGCATCAGCCCCACTTTTAAAGCCAAAGTCACTGAGAGTGACATGTGACTGTAACATTTTGTCATGTGCAGGCCTACTGCATCTGTTTTGAAGTCAAAGGACGTCACTCTCATGTGAAAGGAAAGATTGATCCTCAGACTGACTTCAGGCCTTTCTTGCTTCTGTCACATCAAAACCTTTAAGTCTCCTTGATGCTGAAAAAGGAGATCTCATGAAAGTTTTTATTTTCAAATTGACAGTCTTCTTTCTATATACATATCACAGAGACTGCATGGGGTTTATGGTTTATCTGAACAACACCAGTCAAGTAAGTAGACACATAAAAATACTTAACAATTTAACAATTTGAAATTAAACATGCCATGTGATTCATTCAATAACCTGTAACACATGACTTGATATCCTTCCTGCCAAATGAATTTACTCAACAGTAGTGTTCTTCTGGACAATAATTACCGACCTGTTTACTGTGCAGACGGTTAATGTTTTGTTAACACAGTAGTCGCTGTAGTAACATGGCAACAATAAAAACGGGAGAGCATTTTTCATTGTTCTGCCAGTATTAAACAAAGAAAGCAATGATCGTGATCGTCTGACATTCTTGAAGTACTTTTTGTTTAACTTTTATTTAATCACCTGAGAAAGTAACATACAACAAAAGCGAATGTTTTGTCTGAAGAAAGGATTTTCAGACATTCAGGTGTGTGAGCACAGATAAGCGTACAATCGTTCAGATGCATCACTTCCTTTGACACTTGACTGAAAAACAGTGATCCATATATGGTTTTCGGGGTTGGAGCAACAACCAACCAACCAAATAAAGTCCCACAAACAGCTGGTTTGACACACCCTCAACCTAAGAGCGAGAAGTTGCCAGTTTTTTTCCTTGTTTGCTCGTCTTACTTTTAAAAGGCATCATTCTGCTTTATAAAATGATGATTGGATTACACAGGTGACCTGTTGGTGGCATCTTTCTATTATGTTGAGTTGCATCTACAGCCATGTGAAGTTCAGAAAGTTGAATGACACAATTTAAAGTATAGAAATGTTCCCTGTGAGAGAATGCCCTCGGAAAACAGGTGTTAAGGCTTCTCCTTGTAAACACGGTAAATACTTTGATCTGGCAGAGTTTTATAACTGATACCCTTCCTAAGACAACTCAAAATGTACAACTCCTGCTGGATCAATCCAACACCCTGCACTCTGGGAGAACTCTGCATTAAACCTGCATGAAACCCAAAATTTCAAAAAGTGAGCAGTCCTCATTGTACTGATTGTAGCAATGCTCTGCCAGAAATTCTTAGTGTTAGCATGTTGGATAGCTAACAGCTTGGCTAATAAGTGCAAAAGCTTGAGCGCAGCTTTGGCTCTGCTTAGGTTTCACTTCACACTTTGCAAATGGTAAAAAGAGCATGGCACCAAAGTATTGTGCACTGTGTATCTTCAAACATCTACAGCTGCAGGTTTTAGCAGATAGTTCTTACGTAGATGTGCCTCGCTCACAGGGCTGCTGGTTCACACGACCAGTTAGAGCAAGCTTTTTCAGTAATGGGGCCTTGCAGATACAGGACATGAAGGTAAAAAGGGGGTCAAAAGAAGTGCTCTATATCTGTGTTTTTAACTTTTGTTTTTATTCTAAGGTGCTCAAGGTTAATGTGAGCAATTTAACAGCATGTACTGCATGAAAACAGGAGAAAATAACTCAGAATTGCATATCAGATAGTGAAGAGTGGCAAAGGTACAACCACAATCATAAAAATTCCATCTAAAAATAAAGGCGGATTGTCTTGAGTACTGACAATGATGCTGCTGACCTGCAGATTTTATTTGGGCTTTGTTTATTCATTAATTTGACCAACGGAGATGTTGAAAATGCTCTGGTTTAACTTTTATCCATGTGAGGTTTGTACATGCTAGGCCTTGGGAACTTACATTTGCTGAAAAAGCACCTGATGAAGACTTTAGGACAACAAATTCTTAAATAACACAGTTTATAGATTAAGCAACGTCTATGCAGAAGGCCACGGTGCATGTATAGATGCAAAGTTCAGTTCTAAGGTTAACTCAAGGTAAAATAATTCCCTTGTTATAATGTATGTTAATACAGTTTTTTAGTTTCAGATTTGTATTTGACACTGAGCTGCTACCAGATCTAAAGGTCTGGTGCTGAATAATTGAAATCAGAGCAATGAAAAAAGCTTTGGGGATTTGCTAACTTTTCCTGGATAAATACAAAAGGGTTGAAAAGCAGCTCTTCGAATTATGCAGAGCTTTGTGAAACATCCACTTTTGACATATGACCTGTCAATCTAAGTCACAGTTGGACCTGATTAAGCTGATGAAACCAACAGAGAGCCACGTGAAACTGACAAAGACACATTCCACTTTGTATGCATAAGATGCTGTTGTTCCAGGAGCAACAGACTTATATGAAAAAATGTTAAAAGCAGCTCCAAAAATAAACCATCGTAACACTTCTTTGATACTAAGGCTTTATAAAATCTGCCAAATAGGTGAGTTAAGCTCGCTTGTTTTCAGTGCAAATGAGCTTTAATCAGTTGCATCATGTGGCGTCATCTTGATACCTGCGCACAATCTGCACATTTATGGCAATGGATACAGTTGGGAAAACTACTTTTTTCTAACATTTTATTTTATTCTTTCTAATGCATGATATGAATATAATTCATTTAAATTAATTAATTTAAATATTTTCATCGACAATTTACACCCCCATCTAAAACCTTCTTTGTGTTTTATCATCTAAGTGAAACAGCCCATAATCTTTTGTTCAGATAGAAAACAGCAACCCTGGTGGGACTCGAACCCACAACCTTTGAATTGCATCTCAATGTCTTTAACTAGAAGTCCAATGCGCTATCCATTGCGCCACAGGGCCACATGCATGCGTCCTGCTGTCCCTTTCTCGTTTCGTCTGAAAATATGACTGAATCTTCTTGGGAATTACCACTAATTCATACTGTGCATTAATTCCTCTGGATTGGGACAGGTAACAGATAAAATTGAGTGTCTCTTTTGCTTTTAGTGATTTTACTCAAGACCAATAGCAAAAGAGAACAGCATACACTGTAATGTCCTCTCTACAATGTCAGTAATAAGGGAAAATATAAATAAAAATTAGTGCATTTGTGGAGTTTTTGATGCTTGAATATTGAATCCATCTGAATCTATTTTTCTTTTTTGTTTGAAACACATGTAGATTATGAAATCTAAAGATAGCTGACCTCGATGAAACTTGACTTGAATGTTTGAATACAGACCGAGTTTTCAGCTTGGGGTTACATGCAAAAGGGGCATGGTCACTATAAAGATAAATAAGTAATTAGCAACTTAGATTTGTTCACTTAAACCCATTTGTTTTAAACAGCTTATTGAAAAGCCAGACTAATATAATTAAGAATAAAGTATTTTGGCATAATAGAGAACAATAGATGTTTTTCCTTTGTTGTATTCAAAGGAAGCAAACAGACTAAGGGCTCTACAGTTGCTCATAAATGTGTTATTTTAGCTTAAACCCTGCTGATGTGAATGGGTACTTGTTGCCATGTGTCTGAGTGAAGAGGCCCGGTCCTGGTCGACTTAGCTGTGTGACACGCGATAGGGTCCAAATCCAAAGTGGAATGGCTGCAGGCTTCAACCTGCGCTTAAGAGGGTCACTGCTGAACAAAGGGGGTTCAGTCACTTGCTGAGAGGCTGCACACACTGAAAGGAACATGGGGCCAAGGCGGTGTGTGCGTGTGCCCGTTTGTGTGTGTGTGACACAGAGGGAAAGCGAGCGTGAGCACGTTTGAGCTTAAAATAATTTTAAAGAGAGAAATTAGTGTATCTTATCTCAGACGCCTTGCTTTCTTCATTTAAATCTTTCCCTCACATCTTACATGTCTCATCTGAAGAAATTAAGAGGAGAAGTGAGAACAGAGGAATCCAGGAAATACGCACTTAGTGAAATGAGCCATCTTTGCCTCTAGAGTGGCATCAGAGGCGACATGAGTTAATAATGGCTGCGCCGCTGGATCAGTTTAGCTGCTCTGTCTTTTGCTGGCTGCACGGCACGGATGATTAATTAAATACTCCCAAAATAATGACAAAGTGAGCAGTTTGTTGTAGGCTTACTGCTTTCATATCCTCAAACAGGACCCTGAGAATTGTTTCTCTTTCTTAATACACACTAGAAGTTGACAAAAGTGTTATGGTGATGCATCTGCATTGCAGCCAGATCACCACTTACTAAATATTTGAAGGCATTTTTAAGCTCATATATGCCAGCAGTGTGAAGGTGTCCTGTGTAGTTTTCTTGTCTTTACGGGTGAACAAACCTGTTAAACTCTTTGATCCTCATAAATTGTTTGTAAAAATTTTACAATAACCTTTTACAACTCTGCATACTTTCTTGCTTCATCAGTGTTTTACTGTTACATTGCCCTGGCTTTGGGGTATCTGTGAATCAGTGAACAAAGTCTGCAAGTGACAAACAAAACAGGATGTGACTTAAAAAAAATACAGTTACATGGAGCTATGTGAGCTCAGAAACCTTGCAGGAAACCTCTAAACTGTTACAACACTGAAAACCAGTGTGTATGTGTTTATATGTGTTGCTGTTTATGTCCCTTGTGTGTGTGTATGGGTTTACAGGGCAAAGATGCACTAACGACGTCTGCTTGTTTAGTCAAGAGCAAGAAAAGTGAGTGAGATTTTTAGATTAGGTTCTTGCCAAAAGACTATGACTGCCCCGTGAGGTTTTCTAAGCACTCTGAGAATGTTCAACAGTGCGTTCTGGGTACAAGTGTATCTTGAAGGGAAAAAACCCAACTCAGACATCTTTAAAAGCTTTTTATTTGTACTGTTTGTTCATATTTTTTGTGGAAGGTCACACCTGCCATTCCTCCAGGTGGCTGGGTATTATACTGCACTGTGAATTAAACCAAGAATGCAGCATTTCACAAGAGAACAAGTCTTTTATTTGGTCAGTGATATCCGTTGTGTCTGATTCCTGTGTGTTACCATCATAAAAGGGCTCAGCTTTTGCACTACACTCTCCTTTCCAAGAAAAAACACTTCAAAATTCCCAGACGTGACATCCTGAAACAATATCTGTACTAATCTGGAAGAATAATACAGTAAATGTTCCCATACAATCAAGAGGTGTCTGCAAATTGTGTCTTTTATTGCAGCTCTTTCAAAATCCAAACTTGTGTAAGTCCCCGTTATATTGCTTCCCACAGTTTTGGCAGAAAGGCTCCTCAAAACAGGGAATATTTCACCTCTTAAGCCAAACGTGAAGTGCCAAACCTGCAAAACATAGCGACTGCCTCGGCTTTTCACTTTGCCTGGCACAAATCATTCAATGTCAGGCCATTTCCCACGCCAAATAGGCTTAAAATGCTAAAAAGACGAGAAGAAAAGAAGAAAGTCCTGTCAAGTTTTTCCACTTGGTTTTGTTCTCTTTTTCTGCCTCTGTGTTTTTTCACCTCAGTATCTATTTGTCCCCTTTTCTTTTCTCCTTTTCCCTCCCCCCTCCACCTCCTCCCCCCACCCTCCTCTGCAAGTCTAACATGTCATTCTCCTTCTTTTGTACCTACAGGCCTTTTTTCCTATTGAACTCCCCGCCCTCTCCACTCCTCTGGCTCTCCTTTTTCCTCTCAGGGGCCTAATTATGAGCCGGCATTAAATAAAAACATTTATATTTCTCCAAAAAAAGGCTTCTCTCTGTGCTTTCTCTGGACAATGAGGGCTTATGATTCTCCCTTCCCTCCTGCTCCCTCTTTCTGTCTCTTTCTCTGCTGAGTGGCCATTCACTGGGGGTCTATGTCTCTTTGTGATTGGCTTGCTCTAGGACTCCTAGGGGGCAGTAATTGTGTCTCATTAAGTCTTACAGTAGTCGTGAGGGGAGTGTAGTGGGGTGGGAAGTGAGGGGGAGTTTGCTGCACAAGGCCTCGCAATTAGAAATCCCAGAGAGCTTGAATGGGAACCCTAATCAGACCACAATGGCCGAGGCTCCCTGCCTATTAGGGCAAAAAGGAAGTGTTGCCATTGTCCAAACACACACACATGCAGACGCACACACACACACCAGGAATGCATGCAGAACAGTGGGGATGGATGTAGTTGTGTGGTGGCATCGTCCCACAGGCCAATTTGGAACGATTGGGAGACTTAAGAGAGCTTTTCACTGCCTCAGTCACGAAATACACATTCATGCACTCAGAAAGTCGAGTACACACACACACACACACACACACAGGTGCAGGCACACATACACTTTTCCATCCATACTGAAGCTAAAAACGGGTCTCATTAGTGATGTTGAGGACGAGCTGGGAGTTTGCTTTCTGTTTGCTCATTTGTCACCCTGTGATTCCTCTCACTGCACACAGGAGGTTTTTCAATTTTTGTGTGAAAAACACTTCCTGCAAGAAACATATTTTAGTGTCTCCGTGAAGCAGAAGCGGGGTAATACAATCAGCATGCTGCGTCTGCGGTGGATACATAAATAACCCATGCACCTCATCTCTGTGGAAATTCAGTAAATTTCAGTGTCTGTGAAAGAAAAAAAGAAAAAAAAACCCATACAAATAATGATATTCCACCACCATCTGTCTCTAAAAGGGAAATGCATTGGAAAGTGAAAACTTTGCAAAGCCTTCCCTTGTTTTTATCTCATAATAGGAGCAGAAAGTGGGTCTCTTTTCCTCCGTTTATCTGTGTAGCGTTCCCAGGAGAAACAGTGGCTACCCCTCCTTATCTTTGTTACTGCCGAGTGCTGCAGTGGATTATGAAGTGGATTATGCAAATGTCTCACAATATATTCATATTAACAAAGGTTGAGGTTCATGTGCCTGTGCCCGGAATTTATGAATACGCACATATTTTAAAAATGGCTGGAATGTGCTATAATTTAATGGAAATGAACTCAAATGACTGTTATAATTATTGTAATGTGCTTTGCCTCGTTTTCAATTTGTGGAATTAGTAGCAACTTTAAAATAAAGCAATATTCAATTCAATTTAGCCCATTGTTGCAATTATCAGCTCTATTGATCCTCTGTAGAATAGACGGTCATTGTTGGACTTTGATCCAAATGTTGAGTAATTTGCAGTTTATTTTTTCTGGAGTCACAAAAACTGCTGGGATCATGTTACAAATGGATGACTCTCTTGGTTTTGAAGAGTTTTCATTGGTGTTTTGTTTGTTCTAAATGCAAAACATGGACGGTCTGAAGACTAAGAAGCAGTGGAGGAAGCTCCTTGTCAGCTTAAAAAAAGTCAAGGTCATAAAGGAAGCATTCTGTTTTCTATTGAGAAGGAAATACAACGCTTATGGACGACTGGGAAATATTAACATCCTGCTTAGCCAACTGACTCATCTGAAATGATGCAATAACAGATTCATGAGCAGTTGTTGAATTTATGATTCATCTGGTCGTGTCCTTAAAGTCACCAATAGGTGAAGTTTAAGAAAAATGTTTCTGGATCTAAGGGGCAGAGGTAAAACAGTTTCAGTATACCTCTGTAGACTTTACAGGATACTCAGTAGTTACATTTCACATTAGGTTATCTATGTTTGGGTAGCAAATCAGTTCATAACAGATCTGACATCCCTGGAGATAAATGTGACTGGATAAAGGCACAAGTTCAAACCTGCTCACGGGATGGGAACATCTGGGTGCGGAAAGTCAGCAGGAAACATTCAGCCTTCACGTGCTACAATGACCTTCGCTGAGCCATTCGGTTGTGAACCAAGCAAAACGCTGAAGCTGACTAACTTTGCATAGAAGCAGGAAGCAATTTTAAAGATATTGAAACGATATTCCTGTTTTAAAAATAGATCAAATGACAGTATGGATATTTAGTGTTACTCTGTTGCTATAATGAGAGAAAGAATCTGGAGTTTCTCCTGTCTCTGTGTAGTTTCAGCCATACTGTATATAAAATGCTGTTATATTGTTTTTATATTATGAATGCATATAAAAGATGGACTATCAAGAACCAATGGCATGTGAACTGCCTTTGGAAACATCCCTTTTAGTGTTACTGACACCGTCCATTTTTGAGCCAAAAGCTGCTATGTTTGTAAGAAAAGGTAATAATGTCAAACATGAGGCCCGGGGGCTAGAATCAGCCCACTTGGAAAATGTGAAGGAGGACATAAATTTTAGACTTTTATCTGTATTTTCATACATTTTACAGACTTTCTATTGAAAAAGACGTCTTCCATTCGCAATCATACAACACTAATGTAAATAAGTAGTAGATAAATAATTAAATCACAGTATGTTCCTGTTTTTTTTTTTTTTAACTCTCTACTACAGAAATGTATGATTTTTACAGTGAGTTCACAAACAAACAAAAAAAAAGTCAATTTTGGTCAATTAACAAAAATTCTCCTCAACAAGAATTTTAATCCATGACACTGAACACACCAGCTAATATGAGACCCGTGTTTGGTTTCAGCTCTTTTATCTTTTATTTGATGTTTTGACCAACAGTCTTACTCTTTTGGTTTACCAACTTTGTTTTTGTAAGCAGTCAAGTGCTTCCAGCAACCTGCAACTGATAAAAGTCTACAGCAGTAAACAGCAGTAATCAGTACACCTACAGTACTGTGCATATATACACAACACAGCTGTGTGTAGAATATACAACCTAACAAACCCAGAGTTCACCCCTTCGATAGCTCAGCTGGTAGAGCGGAGCACTGTAGGAGAGTTGTGCTGAAATCCTTAGGTCGCTGGTTCGATTCCGGCTCGAAGGAGCAGGCTTTTGTGTTTTGGTAAGAGTGGCGAACAGACATCGTCAGTGTTGGCAGTTGGGAATGTCACATATGTTACTTGTAAACTGTAAACTCCCTGATAAGTGTGCCAACTTCTCAACCACTACAAGCTCCTGAATCAAATCAATGTGGTAGAACGTCTCATAGTAATAAACTAAGCAAGAGTTAATTTATTTCTGTATAATGTATACTATTTACTCTTATTGAACTATTAAACTCTCATTACTGAATTTCCCAGAGGAACCCACCCGAGGGATTAATAAAGTTTTATCTAATCTAATCTAATCAGATCTCTTGAAGACAACCTATCATAAAATGTGTTATAGTTGTTGGCATTATAGTTACGGCTCTTATTTAAGTTTTGTATGTGCTGTATGTGTTTTGTTTTGGTCTGACTAAAAACAGACTAAAAAGTCTGACTAAGCAGCAAAATGTTTGCTGTCAAGGACACTTCAGTAGGATATTTGGCTACATCAAAACATACTGACATTCCAAAAGCTATTTTATTTGCACTCTCACTGGTCATGTCCTTTCTCACACGCTCACTATCAGCACCAGTCTCACTGGATCATTTTCCACAATGAGTGCGATCTGCCCACAAATTTCATGACCTCACACCAGATTACTTTACATCCAAATTACATCTTAAAGTTGAAGGGTTGACCGGCTTAACCAGTATTGTGGGGCATTCAGTGTACCGGAGAAAGCATAATGAGTTTTATCTCAACAACAGGCAAAGCAGTCTTCGGGTGTCAGCCGGGATGGACCTGTTGGCTAATTGGGGTTGTCAGGATTTTAAACACAATTAATGAAAATTCCTTCTCCTTTTCCCTGACCTAATTGCAGGTGATAATTATTGTTTGTGGCCAAATTTAAACAAATAATTAACAAATGTATACTGACAAACTGGCTGACTTGATTCTTTGCAAATCCCTGCACCATTGTATTGTTAATTGGGTTGAATGTAAGTGGAGACTCTGACATGTTTTCCACCCCCCAAACAGGTCCTTGCTGCATACAGTCTTAAGCTCTAGAATAAACAGCCTCAACTTTAGGAGGTGTTCTTCTTAAAGCCTCAATATAGAGTTTCACATTATTAGCGCAGTTAAGTGAACACATTATAGCTGAAAAGTTCGTTTATTGGAGCCTTTGCGGCAAAGCCAACAATCCAATGTTGAGTTTTTGTACAGCTTAATTGTTAATGGATAAGTAAATTGTGAAACAACCAAGAACATTTAAATGTTGGCTGAAACGCTGAGCTTCACTGCATGTGGAAATCTCAGAGAATTGCAGTGATATTCTTTAGAGTTAAAGTTTTTAATCTCATTTTTTACATAGCATTCTATACATAAAAAACTGTCAGTTGCAAGACATGAATACACATTTCAAAATGTGGAAATGGGAAAAAATGCTAATCTAAAAAAAAAAAAGAAAAAGAAATGAAAGATTTTTTAAACATCCGTTTGGGTAAATTTTTGGTATTTAGACTTCTCGAAGGGGGATTTTTTTTTCAGTATATTGTTTTACATCTGTAACACAAACCCCAGTTTTCTCTGCAACACTGCCAGATGCTTCAACATCCCCCTGAGCTAATCTCATAATACCCTATTAGTAGCCCTGAAAGTGTACAACAATATGAGATCTCAGACCATGCCATGTTTCCACTGAGCACATTTCCAAAACATGATAAAGGCATGAATTGCGCTGGTGATGGCTATTTGTAAGGGGTTTCCCTCCCTTCCACACAAAAGGGGCTTAGCAGAGAGGCAGCATGTTCTCAGGCATTGTCTCTGGGCCTGGACCACCCGTTCCCCCTTGCTGTCCCACTGTCAGTCAAACAATGCAGTGGTGCTACTCCCACTTTGCCCCCAACCCCCATCCTATTTACTCAACCACCCCCTCCCTTCCCCCACCACCCACACTCTGGACACAAGTAGTGGTGACATGATGTTTCTTTAGTGGTGAATGTGCACCATTAGTCAACAGCTGGGCGCAATTCATTTGGCCTGGAAAGTCAAGTCAAGACCAGATAGCTTTGTTCGAGTAAACTGCAACAGCATGGCCGTTTATGAACACAAAAGCCATGCTGAGATATTTTATCCTAAAAATGTAAACTTTTTTTTTTAGCCAGAGAAGTAAGTGCAGCACTTCTAATGTGAACAAGCAGCAGCAGCATTTTTTATGTGTCGTATAATGCAAAGTTTTTACAGGTAATTTTAGCCTTTAAAATCAAGTTTTATCTCTTACCTGTTAAATTGTTTGAAAAATCTTGTCATATCTACAGTTACAGGGCTGTGCATCTCAAAAAATGTGAAAACAACAAAATCACAAGAATCCACATTTTTGTGGTTGAAACTTTTTTGTATAATAAATATTCTATATATGGGAGTCCTAATGTGATATGACTGTTTCTAAAATAAAACCTTTTTGGTCCATACGCACAGTTTTATATGGAAAGTTCAACACACCTGTGTCTTTTTGTTATCACACCAAGGATTTCCCCAGGTTTACATGAAAGGGCGTTGCCAGCAACTGACCATGCACAATTATGGATAAATGTACTGGCAGCAGAGCGGCTAATTTTACAAAGAAAGATATAAAACCCCTTTTCCATTGGTACCTACTTGGATTGACTCGCCACAGATGCCATGACCCGACGCGGATTGACTGGTTTTCCACTGCAATCCAGTACTACTTAACATGCGTGGTTGTCGTCATAGAAACACGCATAGAAAAAGTGGACTTCAAAGCAAGAATATACCTGCTGCTCGGTCTGTGGCTTTCTGTTAGACTCTGGGACCACAGCGTTGTTTCTTGTAGCCATTTTCCTTGTTGCCAGGTTTCAAAAATGGCGGTTTTAATTTTCACTGACACTACTGACGAGCCAGTTGGTGGAGTCCTCAGTCTGATGACATCACATTTTGTACCTGCTCGGATTGCTTGGAACCCCGAGCGAGCAGGTACTTAAAAAGTACCTGGTACCAGGTACTATGACCTAATGAAAAACCCTGAAAACTGTGGCGAACTGTACCAAGTCAATCTGAGTAAGTACTAATGGAAAAGGGGCTTAACTGTACTATGGGACAAATGAAGTGGTTAAACACTTATTATGACACAGCTACTACAGACAGAGCAGTGGTATGAGAGAAAACATTCTGTACATTAGTTTACTATTAAAAGCATTGCATGAATACATGGGCACTTTCTTTTCATAAAAAGGGAAAAATCCAAGTGAACTTCAAGAAAACCAAAATGTGTCATTTGCAACCTCTCAAGAATCTTTAGAACACTTAATGGCCTTGGGAGGGAGCAACAATGGTAAATACAGGATGAAGGTGCTGTGTTCTGTACTACTGAAGAACATGGAAAATTTATGGCCGTAGAGACATTTGCACATCTATACCCCATTCCTTCATCCCTGAATACTAAGCATCACTATGGGAGATTTCTTTAGCTCAAACTTGCAACATACACCTAACGGTTGGCTTGGATTGAGGTCAAATCATATTCACAGCATAAACTAACCACTCTGTAGTTATTCAGAGCTGCAGTGATACCACATCCTCCAAATGTCTTGCCTCAGTTTTTTTGGTCTGCAACTAAGTGTGATTACTGTTCTGCACAAATGAACGGCACCAAGAGGGAACCAGAGTTCAGTTTAAATGAACTAAACACTGCAGGTGTGACAACCCTCTAAGAATTTATATTTCTTACTGCTCACCAGTAAAATGCAAAAAACATGGGATGTTATTAAAAAATCCTTACCACATGCATGTGTGAGGTATCTTCGAGGTGATGCGGTTTTTTGGACAACTGACTAGTCAGTAGGTAGTGATTTGATATTTGTTGATCTCTAATCAGGAACACAAGTTACCATGGTGATATAACCATGGGAGAAGTGAACTACCTTAGCAGGAGAATCCCTGGGTTAACCCTGAAGTTAACTGGACAAGGCAAAAATTATGCTTCGCAGCACAGAGAGGTCTTTCAGTGTGGAGATTCAATGGGTAGATGTGGATATAAAAGTGTGTGGTTGTGGTCTCTCTGTTAGTCCTATGACTCATGGTGACCTGTCCAGGATGAAACCCATCTCTTGCCCTATGAGAGCTGTGACCCTGAGTTGCATAAGTAAGAAAATGGATCGTTGGGTGGATAAAGTTTTGAATATTTACAATCCTCAGGGCAACAGCTGCCTCACTTTACAGTGCACTGTGTATAGAGACTAAAACTAACACAAGCTAAGTGTGACCTCGTTAGATAGCTCAGTTGGTGGCATAAAGAGCTGCATGAGAGCTTTGTTGAAATCCTTGAGTCTGTGGTTCAGTTCAGTTAAGGAGTAGGTGTCTGTACGTGGGTGACAATAAACGTGTATTCTTGTAAGCATTGGTCTTGCACTGGTATGCATCACTTTAACAAGTAGTGATGAAAAAGTGCATAATAACCCCTATGAATGTACTCTGTTGGGGGCATGTACAGCTGAAGACACCATGGCTGAATAGTCATTCCTGTCATACTTCTTTGAAGTGTCCTTGCGTAGGTTGCAAGCATAGTTGGCACATGATAATGTAAAGCTCTGCAGATGACTCCATGGTGTCACAAAAACACTTGCAGGCATGTGGACAAAAGCTCACACCACACAGACATGGACTATAACGTGCCGGAACAGCAAACAGTTTGCTAAAGAAAATCTTTACTGTCTTTGCAGTTTTTTTCTCTCAGCAATGGGCTTGCTTGTACACACAGCCGCAGTGCCTAAGTAATCTGTCAAAACTAGCCAGTAGGTTAGAGGACTCCAGGTACACTGTCAATATTGTGATATGTTTGATATAATGTTATTATGTTAACACTTTGATAACTGAGAGAGACACAAGGCGTCATTCTCCTAAGCTGTTTTAATGAAAGCCTTTTTTCATTTAACATTTTAAATGCAAAGACACCAAATATGTCATCATATATTTCCTTAAAACATGTCTACTTGGTTTTAAAACAGAACTAAACCAAACTGTCTGTCATCTTGGGCTGCAGCTGTGGATGCGAAATAATCAATCAGTGCTCAAAAGAGGCAGCAGATAGGGTTATTGAGATCATCAGCAAGCTAGCACAACACAGTGTTGTGGGTCCCTGGGGGTCATATCTGAGTTTTTGGCCCTGGACTCATAGAATCAGAAGTGAGACTGACTTTGTTAACTGATGTCTCTGTGCAGGCCCAGGCATGAGCCAGTGTGGATAGTGCCTCTGGCAATGCTGACCGGTAGTCAGGCAGGAGTCAATGTGGCTTCAGGCTAAAGCATCTGGGCAGACAGCTTTCTAGGTAGCCAAGTCTACATTCTGCATTACATGTTAAGAATGAGGAGGATGCTCTTTTCCAGCAACTTGGTAATGAGTGGCACCGAGTTTAAACCCCCAGATCGTTCACCGGATTTTCAGCAAAAACATCCCAAGAACACAATCCAAACACCAAGCCATAAGTGAGCATACATGACAGACAAATGGTACAACGGGAAACAAGGGCTGAGGTGGAGAGATTTGCATGAAGCCAGCATTAATTTTGTATGACTGCACCTGGCCTCACATACTTCACAAAATCACCAAGGGAATGATTGTTCTGTCAGTGGCCTGGCATGCACAGCGACTGTGCAACGAATATTAATTTTACATATATTCTTTTTGAGAAAGCTAACAATATTCTGGCATATTATTATTTAACAGTGAACGTCTGCTGATGAACGCCATGAGGAGGTCAGAAACAGTGTGTCAGTTCTCTGATCAGATCAAGGAGAGCCTGATACTGTATTTCCACCATGACTGTGACCAACCTTGTTAGATAAACATGGAAACATTTATGAAAAATTTGAAAGGTGTTAGGCTTTTAAAATAGCAAATTGAATGTATTACGCAAGGACTAAAACATGTTGTGAATTTCAACCCAGAACACATCTATTTACATTGTTACCAATTTAGATCACTAATTTACTGCAACACATGAGTAGAAATTGGATATATTAACAGTATGATTACTGGTGACAACTATGAAAGGATTAGAGAATAAAATTGTGAATTGTGCCTTAATGTATCCATCTTTAATCCAAATTTTTTCCTAAATAACATAGATGGGTAACATGTAATTAATCCAATCTCAAGAAAATAACAACAAAAAAGGAAAAATTATGACATTGCTATAATCCCAAAGTAAATTTTGGGGGTCAGCCATGGAGACACTGTGGCTGCTTTTCATTGGTAGTTTAGTGTAGTGGAATGCTAATGATGGTGAATCACACGTCTCCGCTTGATGTGCATGAGGGAGAGAGGAAGTTGGGAGACCACCCAGATCTCCTCCCATGTCTCCTTCTGAAACACTTAGCAGTGCAATTAAATGGGAGTGATGTGAAAAACACTCTCTGTGCAAATATGGATTAAATCCCAGACAGCAAGCACTTCCAAAACACCACGTCTTACTTTCCTTTAATCATCACCTGAAGTTACATAAAATATAGAGGATAAAGTGTTGCAGTCTACTTGGAACTAAGTTGCTGGTTCTTCTTTAGGAATGCCACTTTGCAAAAGAATGGACAACAATATTAAAGTAGCATTAAATCACTATCATTATATAAGCTTAGTAGTTTATGGTATTCCAGTGAATACCTTTCTCAGTCTCGCATCCTCTTCTACTTAATCACGTGCATTTCTCTCCAACAAATCACATTTAATTTTCAGGTTTTGTTAGATTCACACCTCAGAAATAAAACTTTAAAAGATACTACTTCTGTATTCACTGACATATAAACATGAGAGTCATTCTGTAAAATGCTTTTCTAATTTTCATGCTAACAGAAGGTGTGCAATTATATGGTAATTCGGAAAATGTTTGTATTCAGAATCCAAATCTTTTTACTGTCATTTGGCAAAAAGCGGAATGAAATTATATGCTGTCCCATTCGGTGCAAAGAAAGCGATCTAACTACAAAAAAAGAAAAAAGAGAGTCTAATAAATAAACAGAGTATAAAGAGCACTTGGACATCTATATCTGTTTGCGTGCTTGAGTCATCAATCAATCATAAATCAAGCAAAATATGATTTTTCTCATTGTGGACCTGTGTTTCAGTGAGATAGATAGTGTAAGAGACTTTCATTAAATAATGTTAATCTTTAGATTTGAAATTTAAACATGTTCAACTTTGTCATGTTAATTTGACATTTCTATATACTTCAATATTTTTAAGCATTTTTGGTGAAGGCTACATTTCCCCAGTGCAGAGGCCACTTCTTTATTGACTGCTAAATCATTGTAGGTGCAGGTGGTTTTATGCTCATGTGTTCTTTTGCATTTTAAGAAATCCATTTCTAGAGGGAGCTTAGAAAAAACAACAACAACCTTGCAGTTCACTTCACTGCTGGTGACGTGTCTTCCTTCCTTTCATGAAATCTTATATCTGTGTTTGCTTGATCGGATAAACATCTGTATCTGCAGCAGCAGAGATCCCACAGCCCGATGCGGCCGATCTTCTCTTTCCCTGAGAAACTTTAGTGTTTACGAAAAACAATCAAAAACAAACATGGCATTCAGAAGTATAGACAATGCTAGGGTGGCCGGGTGAGAATGCTGTGCATTCCTCCTGATTCAAACTAATATTCTGGGAGATTCTATGCTTAATGTAATTACAGGGGAAATGACAGTCTCCCATGCACAGACCGGAGCTGGTGACTGACTGCAGGGATGGTTTCTAATACAGTGAAACTCATTCTGTTACACTGAGAGGAGTGCTAAATGTATTTCCCAGAATTCCAAGGCTCAGGTTTGACGTGGACCATATTTCAAGAGACGTTACACTTCCGTCTGCTGCAAAACAGAACAAACTTGATCTCTGCTGCAAAAATATAAATTTATGAATTTTCCAGTGACTAACTATTAAAGACGGAGCTCAGAGGCTGTCAAATGGTGAGATCAGCTGTAAAACAGATGTTAAATTTTTTTTTTTGCGGCATTAAGCAAGTTTCCAATCATGTATCAGCTTTCGAGGGAGATGTAAAACTGTGTGATCTGGAATGCAAGTGTTTGAGAACATAAACAATAACTGAACTGCTGCCATTCACTCTACAGCAAACCAATGGAAGCCCACACCATCTGTCAAACCTATGAGAAAAAAAAATCATATGTTAGTGTGCACATGAAGCATGTAAAAACATCCTCTGTGCAAGAAGGGATGAACCTGTTTACAGCATTCACGAATGACCACTTACTTTATATGGACATTTGTTGTCTACACATGCAAACACAAACTTAGATACTTTTTAAAAAAAGTATGTGTATATAATAGAAAAAAAATCACCCACAAAACACCATCATTGATGTAAATGCTTTCAGTTATTCTACAAAACTATATCTTTGAAACATTCTCAAGAATTTGGGAAATGCTACATTAATCTAGCATTTCTGGAACTGAAGGCTCTGAGATGAATCATTATCAGCCATCTGACCTCACAAAGTGTTCTTGACTCCCGCACAAACAAATCCTCCCTGCTTATTGTTTGGAGACAGGATGGAGACATGAACTCTGTATCTGTAGCTGTGATCACCAAGAGTTTAAGGTTCTGGACTTGAAGCCTAAAGTAGACATTTGACTCCTTCACTCAAATCACAGCTTTAGTGCATGGATAAGCTAGGCATCAGTGTTTTGTTGTTTTTCTTCAGACGCTCTGGTTTAATTTGCATTTTACAGGTGGATGCAATAATAAATGTGTGCAATTTTACTGTTTTTATGAGTAATAAGTAGTTTCACCACTACACATGTACCTTTTAACTACATAATCTTAAAGTAGCAGTTGTCTCACATTTTCTATCCTATAAATAGTCGAGAACAACCTCCAGTTGCAGTGCATCAAAACTGACTATGCAGAAATGACACAGTCGGTGTTGGGATTTCTACTCAAAAAAGTAATGTATTACACGTAACTTATCATTTTCTTAAAAGTAATGCAATATGTTACTTAATTGCTCACTGGAGAAAGTCATTTGTTGCACAGCTCAGTACATTACTTTCTTGATACTATGTAAAATGACCTGAAATGCATTGTCACATAACTACCAGTTAACAATATAATCCTGTTGGCTGCAATTCTACACACTAACGTAAAGGTGTAAAGACAAAGCAAACCAGTAAACCAGTAAAACAAATCAGATGCAAACCATGACAAAGAGACTTCGAAGTGATTGATTGTTCAACAGGCAGACCGGCACAGTTACCTGTTGAAGCACATGTTGTGGCTGCTTGTCCAGGGTCGGCATGCACTTAGCTTTAACCTCATTCTGGGTTCTGTAATGAGATTACACCCATCACTGCTAACAGTCCATTTTTTCTTAATTTTAGAGTGAAAATGCTTGTGTTCAAGAACTTTTTTATTCTACAGAGTATTTATGTTTTGAGTACGTAACCTAAGGAAGCCAATATAATCTGTAGTATGAGCCAGCATTGCACTACAAAGAAGGTGACGTACCATAACCTCAGGGTCATGAACATTAGAGAGAAAATTTTACACGTTTAGCTGATACTGTCAGATGTAACTTAATGAGAACAGCAGGTACAGATTTGTTATTTTTGCTGAAGGATACATGACAGACTGTTGCTAATTGAAACATTGTCTAAGGGGCACAGGGAACTGATCATTGTTTTGTTATGGTAGCAGGACTGGTCACAGTCTGCTTTACGTAAGATAGATAAAATATCCAAATTCTGACATTTTTCCTTTAGTTTTGCACACAGATGATGTTTGAAATGCAAAATATAGACATTGCTTTACCAGAAGGTTCATTTGATTTGTAATCTTCTTATCAGTGTTTGGGGCTTTGTTAATGAGACAAAACAATGACTTCTAATCACAGTGTAACTGGTCCCTTACATATAATACAGAAAGACAGAGAGAAAAGCCCATTTGACAGCTCACTTGGTAGAGTTGAGGACTCTAGTGGGTGATGCTGAAATCCTTAGGTTGCTGGTTCAAAGGAGGATTTTCTTATGCTTGGATGAAAAGCTTAACGTGATGCTTATTCTTGGGTCTTATATGCACGTTATAGTTTCAACATCTGTGATTGTGCTTGGGTCTAAGTCATGTAAAGTTGGTCACAAGAATGTGAACTTCATGGTCAACATTGGCAGAACGGTGCTCACAAATTATCACAGGATCACTCTGAGACTCAGCCCCTGTCTGCATACAGAAACTTTGCAAAATAAGCTTGTTTTGTTGTGTGTTTTGGCCTTTTGAGCACACATAAATGTTGTTTTAGATCAATGAAAGTAGAGCTTTTGAAAAACCTCAAGGTCAAGATTTTCAGAAACTCAATTTCTGCATTTATGGAGACAAAGAAAACAGATTTTGTCTCACGCCTTCAGAGGTGTTTGCCTTTGTCTTCTTTTTTGATGTAAGGCTGGCTGTGTGTGCAAGTGCTTGTTGTTGTTTTTTGCATTTTCATGTGGATGTAGATATTTTTCAAAATCATTGTGGAAAAATCCTCAGAATACCCTTGTGTAGATGTTAGCATTTCCAGAATCTTAGTAAAAACACTGTGTGAGTAAGAACTCAAAGTTTTCTTTCATCCAAAGTTTAGAAGTTACCAGAGTTCAAAATGTCCAGTGCTGAAACCGTCCAACTTTAGCCTGTACAGGGTAGCGTGCAGGTGGCGTATGGTACACAGTAAGATTAAGAAAAGTGACATGAAGATGAGATGTTTTGTCCTTTGAAAGCCTTAAAGCATTGTCATGTTTATTAGGGAAGCACTGTGTCTAACATTTTGGCTTAGAAACAATTTAACTTTGGCAATAAGTGAGAAATCGTACATTCTTTAAGTCATAGTTAAGAACTTACGAGAATCAAAATGTACCAGCACAGGGTACTTCTTGTAGTAGCTGTAGGGTACTCATTGACACTAACCAAACTTTTCAAAACCTTTGATGTCTTTCTATTAGTGTCTGGTGCTTTTGTCCATTCAATCACTTTGGCGGTAAATGTCTAGTGCTGAAGTTCTCCAACTTTACACAGTACTGAGTGTGTAGTTGGTGCGTGGTACACAGTAATGCTAACAATGTTTCTGCTCCCTTTATGTCAGTATTTCTTATTTTTTTAATTTGTTTTTTTTAAATGAGACGCAGCTATTCCATGTGATCACAATGTGAGTGGTCAGTTGAAATAATGCCTCTGGATCAACACAATGTTTTAGCAGGTACACCCACAACCGATAAGTGAGGGCATGTTCTGTCAGCACATTGACTATAAAGCACAGTGAGCCATGCAGACACGACCCTTCGATAGCTCAGTTGGTAGAGCGGAGGACTGTAGTGACATGAACAGAAATCCTTAGGTCGCTGGTTCAATTCCGGCTCGAAGGAGTGTATTATGTTGTTTGGGTGAATGTACTAAATGTGCAGCATTAGTAGTAATAGATACATGTGTGAACTTTCTTGGGTCCAGGTGATGTATACTTCCTTAACACAGGATTGCTGTGACACTCTGTGCCTTTCCACACTTAAACAGATACTTTGCTAAATAGTAGGCTTTTTGTGTCATTTAATTCTTTTTACTTTAATTTGTGTGTTTTGGCCTTTTGAACACACATAGGTTTTGTTTTAGATCACTGAAAATAGACCTTTTGAAAAAACTCCTTTAATTTATTAAATACAAACATTTTCCAAATTTATTATTATTTTAAGTGAGACAAAGCTACAGCATGTGAATACAATCCAGTAAGTTATTTGCATCGTAGAGCAAAAAGAGGTAAACAATGAGCAAGTGTATAATCTGTCCGCATTGGCTACACAACACAACCCTTTGAGCAGAAGACTGTAGCAGAATTTGTTAGGTTGCTGGTTCAATTTCATCTGATAGGCATATGTTATTTTGTTTGGGTGATAATATTCATATTCATTTTTGCCACTGAGGCCTTGAGGGGTAATACATGTGTTATAACAGAGTAGTTGAGTTGTTTCTTACTTTCTGTTGTTCCTTTGATTTTGTAAATGTTGAGTAAGTGTTGCATTCAGGATTCCTTCAGCTAAACGTTTTACTAAACTTTCCTGTTAGCCCTGCCTTTATTATTATGAATTTTATGCTAAATATTAGTTGTATCCACTAAATTCTTGTGAGGTGTTTCACAGTGCAGAAGAGAAGGTACATGTCTGTCTGAGTTTCTGCTTGCCTACCTGGATGACTGCCTGCCTACTTGTATCTGTCAGCATGCCTGTCTGTCAGTTATGTTGTCATAATTAATGAGAAATAAATGTTTTCAAGTCTGGAATTGAAGGCTTAAACTTTCACAATAGATACCTGTCAGTGTTGGAAATGTTTTACATTACATTTAAAGCTAGTTAGCTGACACTTATGCTGAGTGATGTTTGCTGGATACGAGTGTGTGATAATATATGATACAGTGAGTAAAATCCACCCCTGTTTGTAGAATAAATACAAATAGTAAAACACATCGAGGCATTTTCATTTCTGTGACGATAGAAAGATGATTAAATAGGTCTAAAATGCATGTATTTACAGCAATGTCACAAAGAGCCAGTCATCAAATGTTTAAACAGGCATTCAGTTCAACACATGTGCTCTACATCTGAGAGAAAAGAAACGGCACAATTTCTAATCTGCTTTTTGTTAGCTGTTCATTACATGTTCATTATACTGCATGTGTATGAGTGGGCCTTCGCCCATGGGGGAGGCTCAGTGGTTGCATTAAGCCTGAGGTAAAAAGGAGTGTCTGGGCAGGTTAACATCTCTGAGCGCCAGTGTCAGCCAGCTGTCTGCTGCTATCATGCTGCCAAAAATATGACTCTCTAGCCCTGGCATCTAGCAACCTGGCAAGAAAAAATCTGTCTCAAAACACTCCACACAGAGTCCACATGCTAACATGCTATGTGAACGCTGTTCTGAAAATGCAGAATAAACACCAAATGACTCACTTTTCCATTACAGTGTCAGCTTGGTGATGAACTGTCTGATTCAAGAATTAGTCTGTGCAAAAGGAAATACAGACATTTGTTACTGATCCCAAACATAAATTGTCATCATTACATATCCGGATTTTTGTGTGCAGTGATACACTGTCACCAAAGCTTATGATGACTACACTGCCTCGACTGTTTCAGTCTGCTGACAGAGCCACCTTTTGTGGTAAGTGGGTTTAAACCAATTACCTTCCTCCCATGCCTTCATCCAACATGCTGTTTTGTTTTTGCACATGTCCATTAAAGGGCAGAAGTTGCCATGTGTGCGTAATGTCAAATAGTTTTTGAAAATGAGTTCTCTTCCACAGCAAACTAATCTAAATCCTCAGTAGATGTTTGGTCTCCAGTCTAATTAGTGCAGCCCACGTGGACTGATATGCAAGCTGTCAATCAATGCCCTCACTGGATACGCCCCCTGGTTATTAGAGCAACAAATGTAGCATTCTTTTTAACCATTTTACAATTTTAAAGACTCATTTTGGCCTAACAAAATGTGCTGGTTTGCACATTCACCTCACAAAATCCCTGGTTTGAGAGCAGGAGGAGGCACAAATCTCTTTGGGTTGTGTCTGAAAGGGCATCTGGTTTAAAAATCTGCAGAACGTTTATTCAAAATGCATCTTTTTATACATTTATAGCCTCAGTTAAAAAACCTGGCGATCATTTAAAATTAAAGTAGCCAATAACAAATATTCAACAGTATCCCCAGTCATCAACCAAATTCACAGATAATATTAATCTTGCTAACAATTTATTGCAAGAACCCACATATGCACATAATGCAAATTCCGTAACTCAAACAAATGTAGATGCACAGAACCAGACGGTTATCAAAAACGGAAATTCCTGTCTTCTCATGAAGTTTTGTCCTATATAAATAAGAATACTGAAAACACCATATAATTTCAAATATTATAAGTTGTTGGTAAACGATTAAATTGCCCGTGGAACCTATTAATCATATGTGATGAAAAGTCACTCTGCACAGCTGGAGACAGACTGCGTACAGGCACCAGAGATTTAAGGGAATTTGGATAAATTTAAGGGTATGAAAGGGACTGACAGATCCCAACAGACGCACACAGACGCAAGCTCTAAAAATATCAGACACATAGATGTGGTTTGACTTTCGTGGAAGTTGGTAATTCTCATCTTAGTAAACACAAGAGACTACAATATAAAATCTGTATCTTAATTATGAGTCTGCTAGTTAGATATACAGTTAACAAATTTTTCAAAGCAACACAGGAAAATTTTGTTGTAGCTGTCTGTGTGACATGGGAAGAGAGGTTTCAAACACTTCAATTTTCCCATGTTTATAAATCTCTCATGGCAACCTCCACCTTCTGTCAGCAAGAGTTTTTTCTTTGAAAGGTTATGCAATCCTTTGCACTTTATTCAAATAAAAGTCAGTGAAATGTCAGTTTTGGAGGTTTTTAAACACTGAAATCTTTCACTGCTGTTACATTTGCTGCCTTATGTTTTGCTTAAAGAAAATCACGTGCTTGAACTCAAACCTATTTGCCAAATTACTACAGTTCAGAATAACAACTTCTATGTGTGTGGCAGGTCTGAATAATTACATGTCTTTTTGCCAACACTTTAAAGATAAACAGTGATGTAATTTCCCTACCTGAACAGGTTCTATTTGTGCAAATTATGGTTCAGAACTGACTGTGCAGCCTGTCTTCTGCTGTAATTCTTGTAATATGTTTTATTTAGCTATGAATTTTATTTTTAAGATTTTAAAAATCTGAATCTAAATCTCTTTGAAGCTGGACCTATGGTGCATATGTGACAATGTAACAATGATGAGCATTTAAATAGTTCAAGGTTGATCGAATCATAATTTCCTGTGGATCCTGAGACAAACTATGCCCATGGAAGAGATTTTTTCCCTTCTCAGCTGTGATGTTGTGTGGTCTTCCTTTGGGGTCACCTGGTGAGTTAAAGCACCTGAGGCAGAATAAAACTTGACTTGTGGGTGTAAAGACAGTTTCGTGTCTCATATATTCCTAGGAGAGATGTGCTATCTCAAGCACATTTGTAATGGAAGAAAACCATTTTGTCTCATACCAGACAATTCTGAGTGCACTTATAGTGTCTCATTTTTAAAAAAAATATTTTAATTTATAAATTATTCTAAAACCAGACATAACTCTGGAAAACCTTAAACATGCTTCCAGCCAAAACTCACTTCATGACCACCCAGCTACAGAAACAAAATCCACCACATTACAAAACCACGCCAGTCACAGAATGCCATTTACATGTCAAAAACCAACCGCATCTTTTACTACAGCAGCATTAATAAATCGTTTTGAGAAAGGTACTGTGTGAGTGTGTGTGTGTAAATCAAATTCAATTACAGTAAACGGCTCTGGCAAGAAAAGATGGAAACACAAAGAGAGTAGATGGCAAAGAAAAACAGAATGGGATGTGAAAATGAAAATAAGAAGAAGGGATGAAATCTGGGCTGCAATGGCAAAGAGAGAAAGAGATAAAAAAGAGAGACGCAGCCAATTGTAGATTTGAGCTTCTATATTTGTCCCTCTGTGTTACTCTGCGATGGACTGTCCACGGGGTACCTCGCCAATTGCCCTGTGTTAGCTGGAATTGGTTCTACCCCCTGCAATCAAATGGATGAATAGCAAGAAGGGAGGCATCAATAATAGAAAAGTGACAGTGGGGTGAAGAAAGAAGAACAACTGAAGAGGAAAAAGAAAAATTATGAAAACTGGAAACAAGAAAGTGGAGAAAGTCAAAAGTGCTTGCTCATAGGGGGTCATATGATTGTTGGGTTTTTCCTCTGTATCTATTATTGTACGATCTACTGTACAATATAAAGCACCTTCAGGCGACTGCTGTTGTGATTTGGCGCTATATAAATAAAATTGAATTGAATTGAAGAGAAGAGGTAATACGCTGCTGAAAAGGTAAAACCAAAGGTCAGGGAGAGCTAATCAGGACAGCTAGCCCCCTGCTTTGAGCCTTGCTCCATGGGGTTGATGGGAAATCCCACTGATAAGCTACTGACCTTGAACTACCAGGGGAGAGGAATAATATGAGACAAAAAAGTATAGATAGGGATTGGTGAAGGTAAGATGGAAAAGTCATGAATCATAACTTTGATAGCGTTAATAAAAAAAACAGAATAAAATGGTAAATGGTAAATGGCCTGTATTTGTATAGCGCTTTGCTAGTCCCTAAGGACCCCAAAGCGCTTTACACAACCTGTCATCCACCCATTCACACACACATTCACACACTGGTGATGGCAAGCTACAATGTAGCCACAGCCACCCTGGGGCGCACTGACAGAGGCGAGGCTGCCGGACACTGGCGCCACCGGGCCCTCTGACCACCACCAGTGGTCAGAGGGCCACTGGTGGTGGCCACTGATTATATCAAATTTGCTGACAGTGAAACAACAAGAAGAGGGAGATAATGTAGAAATGGGTGAAGTAGGAGAAGGAAGGGGATCAGATGAAGACAGAAGTGAACTTAATCCAAAGATATTCAACACAATGCATGTTATGGGACATACATATATTGTTAATGTGCGAGCACTTCATGAGCACTGCAGGCTTACTTGTTGTTCCTAGAGTATTTAAAAGTAGAATGTGAGGCAGAGCCTACAGTTTCCAGGCCCCTCTTCTGTGGAACCAGCTTCCAGTTTGCATTCGGGAGACAGACACTTTTTCTACTTTTAAGATTAGGCTTAAAACTTTCCTTTTTGCTAAATCTTACAGTTAGGGCTGGACCAGGTGACCTTGAATCCTCCCTTAGTTATGCTGCAATAGGTGTAGACTGCTGGTGGATTCCCATCATGCATTGAGTATTTCCTTTTCTCACTCACTATGTGTTACTAGACCTCTCTGCATTGAATCACATTGGTCATTAATCTCTGGCTCTCTTCCACAGCATGTCTTTTACACTGTCTTCCTTTTCCCACACCAACTGGTCACGGCAGATTGCCCCGCCCCTCCCTGAGCCTGGTTCTGCTGGAGGTTTCTTCCTGTTAAAAGGGAGTTTTTTTCCCCCACTGTCGCCAAAGTGCTTGCTCATAGGGGGTCATATGATTGTTGGGTTTTTTTCTCTGTATGTATTATTGTAGGCTCTACCTTACAATACAAAGTGCCTTGAGGCGACTGCTGTTGTGGTTTGGCGCTAAATAAATAAAATTTAATTGAATTAATGCACTTGTCATGGAAATATGACTTCTGTATAATTAATGTAATATAGTGTATAATTCAAGCTAACCTCAGCGCAGATATCAAGATGCAGAGAACAATAAAAAGATCCTGAAGCTGTCTTCAGCTTGTAGTTGTTTTTGTAAGGTGAAAATAATACTTTGCAAAGTCAACACCTGAAAATTCAGTTATGGTTTTTGTTGCACGTCCACCACAGTAGTTACAGCACAATTTAATATAATTTCAGGAAACTGTGGTTTCTCATACCTGGAGGGAAAAAAAGTAAAGGAAAAATTAACTCACACTTTAAGCCAATAAACATTTATTTCTTAATGTTTTCTCAGCCTACAAAGAAGCAACAGTCAGAAAGGGTTGCATGACGAAAAAAAACAAGCCCACCAAATGACAGGCAATTGCTCATCACGAGGGAGAGAGAGTGGGTGGGTGTTTGGAGCCTCTCCCAGCTGTCAGAGGGCACTAGGTGAGGTGCACCCCGAGTCCATCAGAGATGTCAACACACAGAACCATTCACGCTCACATGAACCATGTGAGGAAGGTGGAATATCTGGCCAGGGTACAGGGAAAACTCCAACTCCAGCCATTAGAGTAAAACTCAGTGCCCTCTTGCTGTGAGGCGACAGTGCTAATCACTGAAGACTCTTGCTCATGTGACCCCAGTGACAGTGGACAAGTATGCAAGGAGTGTGTGTTTGTGTGGGACCTGATACGATGAACGACTGACTAACATGAATATATCAAGTCAAATTAATTCAAATTTAATTTAATTCATTCCTTACAAAATGCACTAAAATGTTACTAAAAGAGAATCATTTTGATGCCACTATAAAAGATTCAAATCTACCATCATAATTCATTATATTATTTTTTCTTTACAGCATTAAAAGCTGATATTTCAGAATCACGCATGAGAAAGATCAACGCATTAAATTGCAAATAAAAACACTAAAAAAATATTCTCAGTTCTAGTCATTTCTTGATATTTAGTAATTTATGTGGCAAAATGTGTTTGAATAATCAGCACTAATAATGGTAACTTCTGAGCATGGTTGGAAAACATGCACTCACATTACATAATTTATCGAGTCCCATGGAAAAATTTCGGATTTATTTATGATGAATAAATTAATGAGTTGTTCACTGTTTAGTTTTACTCACACTACCTAAGGGAGAACAGGGTTGCACAGCGATATGACTGACAAAGACAAAGTGTTAAAACCCACATTGCAAAATTGGTATGGCCCAGATCTGGCCCACACAATGCGCTTTCACATGGCCCACATACGGCAAAGAATGACGTTATTCTTTGCGGTACGTGGGCCATGTGTAAGTTGTGTGCAGCCATGGGCCAGCTGTAGACACATTGCTGGCAGGGTTCATACGGGTGCTTGAAAACCTTGAAAATGCTTGAATTTTAATGTTGTCTTTTCAAGGTTTTTTTTTGCTAGCTATCAAACTCGCTGGAGAAATGATTGAAATGCACTGAGTGTGATGCAGTATGGCAGCGCTATTATGGAATATGCTGTGAACTTAGCTAACATTCCTTAGCAGTAATATGAGTTAATTTACTCAAGTGAAAGCTTTAAACATTAGCCCGATACATAACTAGCCAACTTAAGGCTTTCTGATTAACCCTCTGGGGTCGACAGACCCAGAGTCTCCATTTCAAAAAAAGAAAAAACACTCCTTCCCTATTGCTGGAAAAATGTACCATGTCGACCAATCAAAAAATGATATGGCAACATGTGGCATTTGGTTGTTTGGGATGAGGGGGAAGTTTTAGGAGTGAACAGCGAAAGAGAGAGAAAGAGAGAGAGAGAGAGTTTTGATACGTGAGAGATTTGTGATGTTTACCGTGTTTGGAGTCTCAAGTTAGTGTGTTGTCTAGTGTAGTTAGTGTGTAGTGTAGTCATCGTTTTGTTTTGTGTGTCAGTTCCACTAGTGAATGTCACAGTTGCTGTAAAAAAGCCACCAAAGGCAGATGTAAATGCTGTCTCCACATGGAAAACAGGAGTGACACACCTGCTGTCAGACCTGCAGGATTTATCCCTGTGCTGTTCTCCTCTGTCTTATAGTGGACACAAACTATTTTTGGAGTTGCATAAATAATTTGTGTGCCTTCTTATTTGATGCAGAACACTTGATTGTTCTGTAAATAGTTTTAAATGGTTATATAAAAAGCATCTGAGCCTTGGCTGCATTTTTAGGTAAATAGTACCATATTAAATTTTGTCTGAATTTAGATAAATGGTGCTGATACAGTATGTCAAAATGAGAAAATAACAGATTGGCAAGATAAACAGTTTTTAAAGGTGAAATATAGAGGCCAAATCAAAAGTAGTCAAAAACAGTCAATTATACCCTGGACACCAGAGGGTTAAAGGCTAAAAGCAAAGTTGTCACCAAGTGCTGTTTATATTTTGGTTCATTGGGTCTTCCAACTAAAATAGGAAAATATGAACATAAATAGTGCCATCATTGCCAGACCTGGCCCACATCTGGTTGACGTACACTCTGCCATGACACCAGTCAGTCAGAAGTGCCAGTTTGTTGCTGGATCCGGGCCAGACCTGTTTTATATGAGCCTGGGCCACATAAACCAAACCACAAATGGGCCAGATGTGGCATACCATCACATAAACAGTGCCATCTACGCCAGGCCTGGCCCATATCTGGATGACATACCACTTACCATGCCAGAAGTCAGCCAGGAGTGCCGGCTTGACACCAGATCCGGGCCAGACCTGTCAGCTGTCACCTGGTCTTTAAATGATGACATGATGAATCCTGCTAAACTACTCTGCGTTTAATAAAGGTTTTTGTTTTTTTTAAACACGTTTTAATGCTTTGCCCCTAAAAACAGTCAGTGATCACTGTCGGCCTCTCTCGGCTTTTATTGTCGCCAATCATTTTAAACCTTAGATGTAACTACAGCCCAGCCCATGCAGCAGTATATTAATGTCTAGCTGTACATCTTAATTTGTTTCAGAAATCTCTCAGTCAGAACATGGTATATCATATTTAGATGGAAGCTAGCAAGCTAACTCCCTGCTAACTTCTAACTCCGTTAAATTTCAAAAATTCGGTTTTCATGGATGCCTGGATGTTAAACTTAATAGTTACACCTGGTAGAGCAGCCACACGGATAATTTTATTACAGATGAAAGAATTTAGACAGTGTTTTAAACTCTCAGTGATGCCGCAGTGACTTAGGGACCTGCAGCACAGTTTGGACCCAGACACAGCTAATGACGTCAGACTTAACTACCGGACAGTATGGATGGATGTGTCTGCTCCAAGCAGCTGATTGTTGTTGATTCAGCAAACTCTTTTTGTGTTTTTGCAATGGTGCAACCTGTGCACATTTAAACTCATAAATATTCCTAAATATATAATCTGAATTTACATTCATATAATAAATTCTTAAAAAAAAAGCATCTTACATAATATTTCTGGACACCCTTTTCCTAACCGTATGCCATCTATTTCTTCTGCACACACCCTTTGGTCACCATACACATTAAATAGTTTACTAAACTAAACAAATGCAAGTTTAAAATGTGCATCAGCAAAACAGGTTTTACAACTTCACGTTTCCTTGCTTCTTTTGTGAACTTGTAAATATGTTTGGCCCAGGGCTGAATAGCTTCTTTCATGAGACGGATGCTAAATTGAATTGTGAAGTTTTCCATCTTAAGGCTACGTTGGCTCTGGCGTGGTTAATTCAATGTCTTTGTCTGAATATGAATAATTCAGACTGCCTCAGAATTGGAGCAAGCACAACATAAAAAAAATGTTTTTACAGCTTTTTGTTACAAATTTCATGAAGTAATCAGTTTTCTACCACCTCAAACATACATAATCTAATGAGTCTCAGAAACACAAGTATATGTTTGTGACAACCTTTACCTCACACCGACTGTGTGTGTGTGTGTGTGTGTGTGTGTGTGTGTGTGTGTGTATATTGTGCTGCCTGACTAATTGTGCTCTTTGTTTGTGCTGAAAACAGCTGCAACAAATGCAGCTTAGAGGGATTATTAGTCCACTGTTGATTAGGGCAGAAAAGTACATTTTAAAGAAGACAGATAAGGTGATTTCATGTGGTGAAGCTGGAGCAATCAGCACTTGTCAGATGTGACCAGCCTCATCACCACATCAATAAATATTTCCAAGTGAACACATTTTAACCTCAGTTTGTACCTCTGTTGTGTAAAAGCTGCTCATGTCTCACAGATACACAAGCTGCCATTTTTACATATGGATGGTTGCAAAGACTTAAAGATCACATTTACACTGGGTAACCATTTTTTCAGTGTGCAAGACTAATATTGTGATTGTGCCTGTATCATAGGTTTGTCAATTTTACAGCTTTTGCTAAGCTTTTATTTAAATCCGTATTCTGCTGCATGCTAGTTTAGCTCATGTGGTTGAAATGTCATTGCCTGGGTTCAAGTCTGACCTGTACCTTTTGGCTGTGCATCTTTCCCTGCTTTCCTGTCAAATCTCCACTATCAAAGGCAACAATGACAAAAAATAATCGTAAAAAAAATCTATAATCCTTTTGGAAGGTGTAATAGCACTTGCCCACACACCTCAGAATACCTGCTGTTGACCACCGTTAAGTTACATATAAGCATGTTTGGAATAAATATGTAAAACCAATAGAAAAAAGAAATACAGTAACATAACATACATAATGTAGAGACCTGTATGCCTTACATTCACTCATGTAGAGTAGAAACATAAACATAATGCGTTCACATTCTATCACTGATAGCTTTTGCATCACTGATATCATTCACAGGCAATATTCACATTTTATTAGTAAGGTACACAGTCTTGTTCTGGCCTGTTCAAGAAGATTATTAGGAGGGTTTGGTTGGGGACACATTCTCCTCAGAGAGAGCTGATGTTTTTCATCCCTGCTAAACCACATCTGTTTCTGTCAGCCTCTCACTGTCTTCTTCACTGTACCATAATTTCTCTCTCTCATACACACTTCAGCGAGCGAGTCCACATGTGGTTAAGTGTCCCTCTTTTTTCCTCATCATGTTGGAGAAGTGGAGCTGAGCCCTCGGGGCACTGCTCTCTAATGAGCCACTGACTGCTTTGCGTTTGTCCTGTCAGAACAGAGAAACGACCTCGCTGCTGCCGCTTAAGCCATGCTATCTCTGTGGGGAGGCTAGCAGGAGCTGCAGCATCTTTAAAAGGATTTAAAGCAGCTGAGCGTGAAATCCCAGTCTCTAGTGGTGGATATCCTTATTTAAACAGATGTTAAAATCACATCCACCTGGAAGTCTGGATGTATGAACACCTGAGGGCCTATCTTTCTGTCTGCTTATGTTTGCTTACTCTGACTGAAAAGTCATATGTAGCCTAAAGAGACACACAATGCGTCTTTCCATGGATTCCTAAATGTATGCCATGTGTATCAGTGCCATGTCATATTTCCTAAAGATTTCCAAAATAAATATAACCTCAGGTCTCTTGTACTCTCACACAAACCCCTGCACTTTTTAAGATGAAAACAAATCTTCAAAAATCAATTAGAAGAGAAAGAAATTTCAAACACTTATTTCAAGGAGATTGATTTAAAAAAAATCTTGGCAACAAATCCCTTTGCCTTGCTTTTTTTATTCAAGTGAAATCAAAACCCAGCAGTTCAAGAATACTACATACCCACAGATAACCATACCCTTTAAATAAACTGATCTAATCTCATTTATTGCCTTAACAGAAGCAAAACTTGTGATTTTTATCCTGACCGATTAATTTCCTTTCAGTCTGTCTGAAGCCGGTCGATTGTAGCTTCCATTACTTTTAGTCACTACTGAGGGATGCAGTGTTCATAAGATAAACAGACCTTACAAGAAGTGACCTGTATTGTGGATTTGGTTATATTCAGTTCATTTTGATGGACTGAAAACAACAAGCTGCTTGTTAGAGATCTTGCAAAACAGTACAGTTTTTGGAACTGCATTAATAAAATCAGTGTTTTCATTAGTTGGTCAAGTTCATCTGCATATTGAACATATTGTACTGTTTTAAAATGGTGTATTCAGTAAGTGATAACTAGACAATGTCCTAATATATTCTTCATTTTCTGCACCCTACCTGAAGGGTAGGTTGTCCATCCATTGTCAGCCTTGCAGAATCGTACACTGAAACATATACCAAATGAAAAATGTAAAATACAATCACAAGAATGCATGCTGATAAAGACCTGGAGTGTGCAGGAAGTCTGCTGCAGCAGTCAAAATGAAGCAAAAGGCGAGAGGGAAGCCGTGACACAGACATCAGTGTGTTGCTGTCAGCGCTCTGCAGCGTGTGTCGGCTCAGTGCTGAGGGAGAGCGAAACCCCGCTGAGAGGAAAGTCCACCAAAGGGCTCATCGCACAAATGTGACTGTGTATGTGTGTGTCTGTGAGCGATAGAAGAAGCGACAGCATTGCTACAGCACAGCTCTTCATGATGTACTCCTACACACACCTTTGTTCTGTTATCACATGCAATACCGTATTTACAGAAGGCTCATAGACATGCACATGGAAATGTTTTTAAAATAAAACTTTTTCCTGTGCATTTGGCATTTTTGCCTTTTGTGCACAAGAAGGCAATGTTAGGTCACTGCACACATAGCTTTTGGAAAATGTTTTTGCAACCTGGAAATAGACGTTTTGACCCGTGATATCAGAGTGTCAGTAGTCCTGACTGGTCGTGATGGCTGTGTTAATGTTTCACTATTTTTAAGTTGTCAGATGCAGTGACAAAAAGAAAAAAACCCAACAAATTTACATAACATGCAAAATATATGTGAAACATTACCCTAAGTAGTACATAAAAGACAATTTTTTTCTAGGTTGTCTGCGGTGTGCTGTGCGTCTGTTGTACCATATTTTCATTGCTGATCAAATAGAGTTGTTCAGGTAGGTGTCTGTCTAGTTGCTGATAGACTTTGCTCATTGTGTTATGCTATTAAATTAACACTGTCTATTAATGCCGGCAGGACTGATAACGCTTGCTGTCTTGGTTCCAATATCAGTGCATTGTTTTATTATTAGCCACAGCCGCTGCCTGCTACAATAATGATAATTTAACAAGTGGCTAATGTGACCATTGGGTAATTGCTAATAGCTAAACAGCTAAAGTTATATCTGCACTGGCCAGCTGAACATGTATCATAACTGTTTAACAGATCAGTGTTGTTGAAACAGGATCTTTATTGATCTCTTGAAATTCCCCATAAAATGGCAGTGTTCAACGTCAGTAACTGTTCATGTGTTTGAATCCTAGTGAGGGAAGTGTGTGCCTGCCTGCCTGCCTGCCTGTCTGCAATAGCGTTGTGTGAAGTTGTGTTAGCTGGAGACAAAGCCAGCACTGTTGGTATCTTTGAGAAATTCAGACTGAACCTTTTTAGACTGATATTTAGTTAAATTAAATTTTCAATTTTTTAATTCAATTTGATTTATACAGCACCAAATCAAAACAGCAGTTGCCTGAAGATGCTTTATACTGTATGGTAAAGACCCTACAATTATACAAAGAAAACAGAGAAAACCCCAGCAATCATATGACACCTTTGGAGCAAGTGCTTTGGCGACAGTAGGAAGGAAAAACTCCCTGTTAACAGGAAGAAACCTCCAGCAGGACCAGGAAGGGGCGCCTATCTGCCGCGAACAGTTGGATTAGTTAAATAAAATACTGAAATAAAAATCAGTCAGTATAAATTAGTTAATCTCACCAAGATTGTACATGAACACTGCCTTTTTGATTTACAGTGTCACATTGCAAAAGCATAAGTAAAAATTAAATATATGATCATTTTTTTCATCTAGGTAACATCTCAGAAAGGTGTAGTTGGATTTTGAAGACATTCAAAAGGCCAAACGAGAATATTTATTGTGTTCTGTCATATTTTAGAATTTTCGCAAGTGTGCTTTTAAACTAGCTTTTGTAACAGTAGCTAGTTAGTTGACAGGCCAGCAGTATCTAAAACCCCAAACTCCTGCAGTGTCGGCAGCCAAATTGCTGGTGACAGGTGAAAAGCTGGTCATCATAGGAAGTTGGAGTTCTGATATTAGTTCTGATAATTTAAAAATTTTTTTTTTAAATTTCCTGTTCACTTATGTTGCTTTTTCCTACTACTGGCTTTCCTTCTACTTTGTCTTTGCAGTGTCCTTTCTGCTTTCCGATGTCTTCAAGGTTAAATGCATGCACTTATCGGAGTTTTGAACAGTAACACAGCATTACATAATCTACTTCACCATATTAATCTTTCCATTTGTCTTATCTTGGAATCAGAATTTCAGCTTCGATGGTGCTACTGCTTCGCTGATGCAATTTAGATTATTCCCCCAGGTTGAGGAATGGTGTTTCAGCAGGTTAAGGCACAAACTGTACATCACCATACCTGCAAAACTGTAGATTTGAATCAAGTTATTCCTCATCCACTCTTTTCTTCCATATCTATCTTCCTTCATTTGCGATTCTTCTTCCCTCTTTGTCCATCCTACATCTCATGACCTTCAGTCTCTGTCATGCCATGTTTCCTGATGTTCCACAAATAAAGGAAAATGCTGCTAAATATCTACATACAGCGGCATCATTCACCATACAAGGCTGAGATCTCCAAATCCTCCTAGTGGAGGAAAGTAACTTTTTATCTCTGATCAGCTTGTTTTGTTTTACTTTCAACTCTTAATGAGCATTTTTATCTCTGCATTACCTATATTCACCACTATCTGTTATAAATCAGCCATGAGAGGAGGCGGAAGAAGAGGCAGAGGAGACTTAAGTAACCCACATTTATCTCTGTGTGGTGCCGCACTGAATTCGTTTCCATAAACGAATGAGAAAATGACAAAGACTTTTGGGTTAATTAGGGACTCGACCCCTTGGAGAACAGGCTACACAGTTTATCTCCTGCTACAACAAGCGTGTGGCTAACAGCCATTTAATACGCCACTTATTTACATTTAGAGTGAATCTTATGGCCCCAACAACCCTTGACAGGAACCTTAAGACTCACAGTTGAAAAGAAACAAATGCGTATAAGTGGCAGCTTTTTAAAAAGTAATTAACCCATTTGTTGGAATGTCACGGTTCTTGAGTTTTTTTGTTTTTTTTTTTTTCTTACACTGAGCGAAGGTTTGATTAGACATGGCGTTGGTTTGTTATCCACTTAGGAATATCTGTCCAATTCATCTCGCCACCATGTCCGGAGGCAAATTCTCATTTCTTGTACTAGATTGGTGAGTGTGAAATCAGAAAGTTAATGTCAAATTGCAACGAAAGAGAAATGTGTTTAACTTGGCTTTTCCTATTTAGAAATTAGCCAAATCAGGTTTTGGTATCTCTCTGGTTTGCTAATCAAATTGTCCCTGCGTGACACTCCATTTTGATGTTGGAAGTCGTTGGGTTTGTGCTTAAGTGCTTTCTGATACATGTTCTTTATACACGATGCACTCATGCTCCTGCCCTGTTTCCTGTAAATGCAGTCCCTCCCCTTAATACCCGATAAACATATGGTTTGCACAACACAGAGAAATAGTGACCGAATTCTCTAAACTTGCTACTTTCAGTCTCAAAGGACCATCTATTTCTTTCTTTAAACCATCAGATAGGAATCATTTTCCTATTTGCTGACATGAATAGAAACTTAAATCAGAAGGATTTTTGAGATGAGTATTTGCAAAATATGTTATAACTATTCTTTCCAAAATTCCTGCTGTGTATAGCTCTTGCCCTATATATAATATATACTTTCTTATATGTAATATAAACTCTTCTCTTAAATATAATATAGATTATATATAATCCATGCTATGTACTGAATTATATATACTCAAGTATCTTTGTTTAAACCTTAAAAATTAGCAGCAAAATGCATTCAAATTGTAAATATACACTTTAATGTTGTATACACAGACACACACAGACATGCCCGCATGGTGCTGATTTGTCATGAGGAACCACTTGGATTCAAGGACACTTAAGCGTGTTAAGGGACCCAGGGTCAAACTGCTAACCTTGCAATTACTGGACAAACCTCCCTACCACAGTCTGTTTCTGCCCTTTTAACAACTTTGCACACACCACAGGTTTCTCAAAAAGAAAAAACAAACCAAACTGGGAGCTGAGACTCGAACTTAGGTGGAAAACCTCGTCTAACCCGGTGTCATGAAATGGTATTTAAAACAACACGCCAGTTTCCGTATAGGCCATGCTTGGCTTCTACTGAGTTTGTCTTTGTTAATGAAATCTGCTAAATGTCTCATTTAACAAATTAAAAAAAAAAACAAGTAAATGGGAGCTAAATGATCAAAGATAAATTTATGTTGCACTACTTGGAATGAGATGTATTTAACAAATTGAAAACTCTGACTATGCTGCACTGGGACTGGAAGCACTGCTATCCTCTCTTGCCCTTCTTTCCTGTCTTTGTGCAAAAGCTTTTTGCCCAAGCATGCATGTGTTGTTTTGCCAACTGAAATGGGGGAAATGGATAAAAAAAAAAACCTGAAAAAATATACACCTCTGCAGCCGTCTACTCTGTTTTACTCACATGTGCTGCAGCATACACCGTCAGCTCACTACAGCACAGCTGTGCACCACTGACGCAATCAGAGGTCTCGAGGAAGGGCTTAAATGTTGTGAGCAAAAGTATCCCACTTTGCTCCTAACACAAGCAAACCATTGTGGGTACGTTGAGTGCTAGAAACAGCTGGACCACACGGCGGGTATCTTGGACCCCAACCCTGTGGCGATGACAGGCTCAGCTTTGCCTGAAAGCTGTCTTATCCACAGTCTGCACATGATATCATGATGGATGAGGGCGCAGACAGGCTCGAGGGCTGTGCTGGCATGGAGTAACAACTTTTATACTTCTACTGGGTGGCACTTTACTATAGCCTTGTTCTAGAGTAAGTAATTTAGTTGTACTGTTAAAACCTCAACCATTTTTAATTTCAGGGTATAAAACAGAGCTCAGTGTGGGATCCCTCTTAGACTCATACAGTTAGTTCTAGCTCATCAAGTTCATCTTTCACATTATATTTTTCCTTTATGAAACTAATGTGTATCCATTAGTCATAGTTATGTAAGATCACAGTAGATTAAGTGAAAAAAATATATCATTATAAAAAAAAAAAAATTACATTTAAAATTTTGCACCAATAGAAACAAAAGCAAATATTTTCGTCTTGTTAAAGGACTCTTTGGCCCTCATTTTGCACAATATATCTGTCTCAGTCACACAGATGTGAGGATTTGGGTGATGTATATGTCTGTCATCAACTGTGTATGTTCATTAGAGGATTATGACTGGACTTCTGCTTCTTGTGACCTTTGACCCTAGTTTTTCTTCACATATTATAGGACAGTGAGTGATGTTAAGGCTTTCTTTTGACATTTAAAGCATATGTTTAGTGTGCTTTGCAAAAAAATCAAACCCTTTATTTACCATTAGTGGTGAACATTTGAAGTCGTTTGTTTCTTTGTTCATTTTAAATTTGATACTTTTTTCAGTTTTTAGAGAATTTTGAAGGTTTACTAAAACACTCTTAATTTTATTGCAATTTAATTAAAATTTTATTTTGATTGCTGTTGTTGTAGCAATCAGTAAATTCTCACTTATTGATTGCAGCATGTTTAATTGGTCAAACAAGAAAGAAGGCAAACACATTGCATGCAAATACATGTTTTTTTTTTTTTTAATTCTAGCTCCACTGCAGTCTTCTAAGATGCAAATTTCCTGTCCTTCAATCTGGCTGACCACATGCATGGACACACTTGCAGGCTAACAATGAAGTGTACAAAATATATTCGCTAAAGCAATCACACAAACCTCAAGTTAATTTTCCAGGAGGTCCATGTGCTTATATTAAGCTTTAGATAGCAAAAGAAAAAAAAAATCATCTTCTGTCCCATTTGTATTAATCATAACATTCACAAAATGATGCAATACTTGCAGCTCCGAGTTGTAAGTCACATGAAACACCTGCCTGGTCTGGGTTGAAATATTTCTCAGTTTGAGTTTTTTTTCGGTCAAGCACTTGATACAAAATAATAATTTTCTCAAAGCAGGATGAATCTATAAGAGAGAAAAACACAAACTTTTCTTGATGAACATCTAAAATTCTGAAAAACGTGTCAACAGCCTAACTTTGGACTCACTTTGCTTAAGTCAAGGGCTGATTCATCTAAAAGAAGTGATGTTGAATTTTAAAATTAAGAGTCTGAGTCAAATTCCTTCCACCAGCTGATTGTAAAATAAGCAGCAAACAGATGAGCTAGGGCTGGGAATAAATCCTCTCATACCTCACAGTGCTTCCATAATGCTCTCTTTAGGTGTTATTAGGAATCTTAAAACATTTGGGACGTAGCCCACCCTGAAAGCTTCACATTTTTTAAACCCAGCAACTTCTTCATTTTTAGGTTTATTACAGTAAAATTTAATATGTAAACCATTGTGCCCTACCAAAGGTTTTCAGCTATGTTTGTAAAACAAACAAACCAAATCACATGAACCTGAATTGTCACTTAACTTATTTAGCAGCAGCAATAAAACAAAGACAAAAAATACTTAAAAAATTGAAAAAAACAAACAAACAAACAAAACCGAGAACTGCTACATTGTGGAAACAGTCACGCTGCATGCTAGATTGCATATAAATGCTTTGCTCAGTTGTAAGAGTTGGCCATTGTGTGGCCTTTGTGGCTCCCTTTAACTCTGACCTTTGACAAACTGTGTCAACTCTTTTTTTCCTTGTCTGAACTGGTGTCTCATCTCTCCTTTCATTTTCCTACTAAGAAAAAAAAAAATAACACAGACAGCTATGCCTTGGAATTAGTCTTATTAGTTTATTTACTTGGCCTTGATCAAATTTTGCAGGCATTTTCACAAACCTGTGAGCGCAACCGTTGACATGTTGACTCACCTGTAGACTGTTGCATGCACCATCTTTAAAAAAATGTTATTTTAAAAGCTAACTATATCCACATCCTAACTACAAACAGATATACAAAAGGGAATGTAATGTGCTGCTTTTGTTTTTTTCTAATTTTGCTAATTTGAAGCCCTGGACAATCAGGTCTAATGACACAGAGCTGTCCAGCAGAGCTACAGGGAGTGTGCTTGACTTTTGACATACTGGACAAATCTGTCAGCTCTGCGAGTGCATGTGAATGTGTGTGTATTTATTTTTGTTGCTCTACACTCATTGCAGCTCTGTGCAACACTTCCTTGAGGTGACTTGTTACTTATGAAGTGTTGGTGCTATGAGGTCAGAGCCTCAGCAGGTCAAGCTCTTTTCTTTGTCTGTTACATCTGTTACTGTTCCCACGCCTTACACCTCAGCTCTTTCGACAAGTTGTCAAACCTCTGTACTTATAACTGCATAGTTTTTTGGTGTCACGGAAGGTAATCTGTATGACAAGGGAATATGTTTATTTTCTATTTTGCTGGGAGTGAGATGAGAAGATTGATATTATCCAAAAGTCAAGGTGTATTCAGCAGCGTGTTGGCTTGAAGCAATGGGAAACATGTCAACATTTACGCATGTCCGCTTTTCATGTAGTAGAAACAGCATTAAAGCACTTAGGGCGAATCAAATATGGATACAGGAGGGTGTCAAACAGTGTCAGGGCCGTTACTCAAAAAAGGAACATATTACACATCGTTCTTTTCTTAAATGTAATGCAGTCCGTGACGGAGAAAGTAATTCCTTACACTACTTTGAGATGGGAACTGATAAAAATTTTGCGATTCTGATTGTGGTTCTCATTGGCTCTACTTTTCGAGGGTCACCACCATCTCTAAGCAGCATATCAAAAACATTACATAAGTGCAAATTAATTTTAGAGGTATTACCACTCTTTGCTGTGATCAGTGTTGGGGTTATTACTCAGAAATGCATTGTATTAGACATTACACAGAACACTTAAGTAATGCAGTATGTTACTTAATTTACTAATTTACTTCCATGAAAAATTTGTTACACTACTTTCGCCTTTCTCTGTAAATGACCCAAAATGCACTCATAATCTCTATAATCTGATAGTCTCATAACTGCTAGTTAACATTATAAGCCTATAGGCTACAGCCCCACACAACCAACACAAATACCTATCCTATTAAAAACCAGCACAAAGAAACTTTAAAATGAATGCCACAGTACCACACTCTCATTCTTGCAGAAGTGCACAAAAAGAAACAAAATAAGGGTTTTTTTCCCCTCTATATGTCTTGGCCCTGGGGAGGGAAAAATGGAAGCACCTGTATAAACAATGCACAACAGACCCGACCACATATTCACGTTTTTCAGAATACTCTTTATTACTGGTTTCTGTGTCTTACAGATACGGCTGCAGCTTTTCAGCCGCCAGCCGAACACGCACCAACAACAACAAACATCAGCCCCCGACCGTCTGCATCGCCCAGCGGCGGGGACGTGTTGGCTGCCGCTTGTCCCACAGCGATAATGAATTTCGGCGGCCGGCCGCATGGTCAGGGGCGGCAATGGAGCCGGAGCGAAGGCTGCCCGCGGCGGCGGAGCAGTCGCAGCCATGATTTGAGGCTCCCAGGTAGCTTGACAGGGGGCCGGCATGCAGGACCCTTGCTCGCCCCGACGTCCGGCTCTGGCTGAGCAGGTACCTTGCGCCCCCGAACTCCGGCTCGGCTGTCCTCCTCTGGGGAACAGGAACAGATTCAGGCAGACGGAGAAACCGGCGAGGCGTGATTTCGGATGCCGCTCAGGTGTGTCCGCCTCCCCGGCAGCCGCGCGGCAGACCACGGCCTGCCATACCGTGTCATGCAGGAAATGGCATAATTCTAACTGTAATGTGACTACTGAATTTTGTAGAGTAATACATAACTATGTTACTGAAAAATGTAATATGATTACAGTAATACATTATAGCCAACAATGTGCTTTATTGGGGCCCCTTGATGGGTATAATTTCTCATAATGTTTCAATGTTAAGTTTACCAGTGTGAATGGGCACATAACTGTCATCTTTTCCTAAACCGTACCCAACCTAAACTAACCTGACCTGATGTCCGAAGCTAATCAAAACAGTCTATGAAAGCACTATTAACAAGCTGAAAACAATTAAAAGACCAAAAAACAGGCTTCCACATGCCTCTTCCACCTTACACAAACTCTTCTCTCTTTCAAATGGGAGTTTTTGCAGCAGCTGGTGTAACAAGGCACTGATACCGTACTGGTAACATTTGACACTTAATGAACACTTTACATGAGAGTTGTGTTGCTGCTTTGTACATCTTGCAGGGCAAGCCAGCCACAGTGTATTTTTTTTCTGTATGACAGAGTGTTATGTCTGCAGCGCGAGTGCAGTAGGTAAAGGTAGTAATACAAGCAAAGCGAAGATGCATGGAGCAGCCATGTTTAATAAATGAACAGCTGAGCTGCTGGAGGTTTTTTTCCATTTGTTTTTGACATATCACATACATATTTTATAGCGTGTCTGGTTGGACTAGGGAGCAAGACAGATGTTGTGGACACAAACAAGGCATCACAAATGTGTAGATGTGCGTGTGTGTCTCACTGTGAGATTTAGCAAAACAGGATGCTTTAGTACACCAACAGTTTACCTCTCTACAGGTTACTCACACAAATTGTTTAGTATGTGCCTGTGACAAAGTGTATGAGCAGTTGCAATGCTCTCCATTTGTCCCATATGTGTTGACTTTTTTTTTTTTTTGCACATTATACACATTATTCTGTTTCTATTTATTTGCTATGATTTGCTATTTGTCAAGTAACATTGCTTCACTCACTATCCCGGGTTTGTTTGTGTAAGCGTTCTGTTGCCGGCAAATCAAACATTCTGCAAATTAAGGCAAATACTCAGTTACACGTTTCATACTAACTTTGTTTGTCTTTTCAGTCTTCATGAGGGTCAGGTGTGGGGAAATACCCACCTGGCATTTCCTCATTTTAAAATCCTGATGATGTCACACATGACATCAGCAGGTCAAACCAAGTGGAGGGGTTTCTTTTTCCATAGAGATGCTTCCTTTTGTTTGTGTTAAGGTTTAAAGGGATTTGTTGAATGTTTTTCCTTTCGTTAATACCGCCATTTAGTTGTGTAAATGTGCATATTAGAAGTGTGAAGAGGTTTTGTGTTTTTTAGATCATCTGTGTAGAGTTTTAGATCCCTCAGTTTGAGTGAGTGGTACTGGCTGGGCAATTAGAGGGAAATTGATGGCCCCATTTAAAGCCAGTCTCTACCAGATGCAGCAGAGAGGAGAAGTGAGCTGTTGCGGTTTTTGATTTGAGTTGATTTGAGTTGAATTCACTGTAAATAAATTGCTCACCTTTGGAAACCTGAAATGTCTGCGTAGTCTGCTTCCCTACCACCTTCCTTGACGTTTGAGTCTGACTACTTCACAGTGCCATTTAAAATATTTGCAGAAGTCTCTATGTATGTTTTCCTGCCCATGACATTTCCCCCTTATAAGCGAAGATTAGACAGAGCACAATACTTTGCAGTAGTATAAGATTTGTATTTATTCCATTAAGAATTTAATGATTAAACAATGACAAAAGTCTTTGTCTATTAACGAGTAATGTTTCTGCAATGGTTGCCTGCTTCTTCTCAGATAAAGCAGGGGTAAATAGTTATATCACCAAGGTTACTCAAAAAGCACCAAAACAAAGAAGTAAATATTTTTAAAGTAGTTTCACATTTTGTCTTCTCTTCTTCCTGTGAAAGACGGGTTCAGAAAAGCTTTTAAGAAAAATAACTGCCACATGTTAAAGAGAGCGTGCTGGTTTGATTTGGCACATAAAGTCACTTTCGAATCAGGTGACTGACAACACTTTTGTTTTCAGCCAACTTTTCTAGATGTCTGTCACCAAGCAGGCAGTTTTTGTTTTTCATGAGACAAGACTGCCTCACCAAGGTGACTAAGTGTGCATTCATTTTGTAGCTCAAGAGATGCTTTGACATTAAATCAGCCTCTTTAGAAATCTGGAAATTTTGCTGTTAGACATAATGTTGTTTTTGAGTAATTTAATGAAAATTTTAATCAGATCAATAAAATGTAAAGAGAAGCAACTTAGGGATAAGTTAAATTTATATGACAGCAGAATAAAAAAACGCACAGTTCACAAATAGATTAGACTTAAAATAAATACTCATACTTTACAATGCAGTTTATTTAAATGAGACGTCTAATTTCTGACCTGAAAAAATAAATCATTTTCAAACCTTGTTTTGCTTCAGATCTTTCTTAGAGAGATTTGATGGTTCCTTTTTTTTCTACATGACATTGCGTGTCAGTCACTCAAAGCCGATTCATATAAACAGCAACTGCTGAATCAAGAAATATTGCAAACACCGTGCATATCAGGCAAAGGGTGCAAAACGCTACTCACACAGAGGACTCTCTCAAAAGTCTTAATATGTAAATGATTAAATATACACGATCTTCACCCTTACTCATGCATGGACATTGCTTTATGACATCATGGAGTCCATTTCTTCTGCTGCACGAATTACAACTACACACACCATAATCCGCTTTGCTGAATCAATACTATTCAACTTCTTCTGAGAGTCTCAAGAAGTCATGAAGTATCATTGTGTTGCTTTGATAATCAAATATATGTTTAACAAGACTGAGTTGTTTTTATTACATTTCATAAAGGCAATCAAGCAAAGAAGTCTTTTTGTTTTTTCAACAACATGTTACCTCTTCAGGACCCCGTTTCTGTTTTGTGGCTGAATCGTACTGTGTATTTTTAAGCTATCACTCACTCCTCTTGAAAGCCAAGAATATCGTCATAAATTAATGAGTCTTAGTCACCTCTTGCATGGTTTTTAACATATTGCTCATTTTAATTGTTAGCATTGGAACGTGGCCAAGGTTTCCCTGTGGCTGTATTGCTTTTGGCTGTTTGTAGGTCTCTGGGAATTGTTTTTCCAGACTTGGAGAGAGCCACCCCCCTTCCTCTCTGTCCTGAAGTCTGAGCCAGGGCAAGAAAGGAGCCCTGGGGTACTCCTCGTTTCCTGTCAACACACACAGCCAACACTGTGACGCACCATTCACACTAGTCATGTACACATGCAGAACTGTGCCCGTGAACTGGCCCCCTCTCCAACCTTGTCTCTTAAGAATTACGTTTATGTGCAGCTATTCTGAATTAGTGGGCAACAGTAAATTTAGAGGCAAAGAAGGAAGCAGTGTGAAGTTCTTTGTTCAGCCAAAAGCAAGAATGTGGAGGTCAAGGTGATGAATGAATCCATAGCTGTGCGCCTTGAAGCTGCACCAAGAGGTTTTCATTCCTTTGACTTTATAGAAAGAGACAACACATTTACTTAAATCCTATCTAGACCACGCAGCAAATACCACTAAAAAAGACAGAGTTTGAAACCCATTTTTAGAAAAAGAGTCTAGCACCAAAGCAAAAATAATAATTTTTATACATATTTTTATCAATTCAAGTCATGCAAATTATACCTTTTTTTTTAAAATACTGTTGAAACCATACTATTGATTACAAAGACACCAGTGCCCCTTGCTTAACACCATTCCTCAGGCTGTCTGAAAAAGAGTCATCCTGTTGCAGTTTCTCCTTACGGTCCTGACCTTCTGTGCATGACTGATGTTTTTATTGGTGTCCTACTGACTCTGGAGTGATGCGGCTATTACAGAGGTCACTGAGGTCCATTATGTTAACCACACCGTGCAACTGCCTGACAGCACAGCTCCGTCTGTTTCCCAAAAAATTATCATGAGACCAAGTCCTCCCTTCTTGTCTTACTGCACATTGGAACAAAAATGAACTTATTCTTTCCAAAACTTTTAAAAAATGTTCAGAAAAAAGAAACTCCTCTACCCCAACTCCACCTCCTCCCCATTTTACCATTGTTTAAATTTGTTCCACCTCATATTCAAACACTCACACGATCCCATTGCACAAGTTCCAGATTACATGCATGTCAGTGTATGTGCAGTACTGGGCGGGCAGGGTTTCAAAGGGGGTTTAATGGAGATGGTTGGGTGGGCAGTAGGAGAAATTACTGAGTTATGCTACAGTAATTGAGTTAAACAGGTCATACAGCAGTGTTGCTTTAAAAGGCTAACCTATCATTTGTCATATGTTGCTGAGAGTTATTTTTGACAAGCCTGCAACTCAAATTAGCTGAGGTCAGTGTCTCAATAGTGGGAAAAAAGAAAAGAAAAAGAAGACTAAACTCCTTTTGACAGGACTAAGAAGACACAACTGCTCGGTGAAGAAGAATACAGCAAGTTGTGATTTAAGTGCAATTACAAAGAGCTTCGCATCAAAATATAAGACAGGTCTGGATGATAGCTCTAAGCTAAAGCTCTTAGTGAGGGGTCTACTAAATTATTGACACGCTGAATACTTACCATATTTTCACTCTTGCCAAAGATGCCAAATGATGAGGGGGAAAACATATTTATCTATTCCCTAAGTGCTTCAAAGAACCCAAAGTGTAACATAGACAAACTGAGCCAAATACAAACACTTGAAGAGAATATGATGATGCAGAAGCCAAATGGTGCTGAGCAGCGCCTGTAACAGGAGGCAGCAAGGGGAGTTTTGAAGAGCCATGCTGGGTTGTTGGCGGTGATGACATTCAAGCCGCGACACAGCTCACCGGGATGCGATTTAGAGCGTGTACTTCCACCTTCCAAATGATGGCACTTCTAAGAGGTGAAAATAGATCCTTCTGCCTTCTCGCAGAGTTCAGAGACGTTATATTTCTGCTAGCGAATCATGAAAAAGGTCTTTTGGAGCTATGGGACACACTAAGATTGGTTTCAGCTTGGTAACAAACGGCTCAGCTCATTAAAACTAAGTTAAAAGTTATAATAATGCTCGTTCTAAAAAAATTGTCTCTTGAAAAGTACCGAATATTTTCATGACCTAAAGGTGATATTTTATGATCAAGCAAGTTTATGCTGCTAAACTCTTGGTCATTTTAAATGTGTAATGATAAAATGATGAAAAATAATCCTATTTAATGCCAAGACTGTAAGATATTACCAGTAATAATCATATAGCCCATCAGAGATCAAATTAATTTTGTATATTGATATCAACCGTCGCTTTTCATATGTCAGCATACAAACTGAGGGAGTTTAAAAGTTTCAGATTCAGACCAGATGCCTGGTATTGTCAGGTGGATCCCACAGTCAGGAGAGGACGTCAGCCTACCCTCTTCTCTGTGAGATTTAACCCTCCTAATGAAACATATGGAAATGTGTCTCAGAGGAGAACACCAAAAAGCAAACTCTTCATTTCACTGCATGAATAAAGGAGACAAACTGCTATATAGCAGAGTCTCCGTGAGGAGTTTTTCCCGATTTTGAAATGAAAACAAACTTGGCCCCAGCCATTCACTGTAATAGATCCTTGGGAAAACTCAGACTCTAGGGCTAACTGGGACATTTCAATTAAACTGCTCTGGAGAAACATACACAAAAATGTTGACAGAGACCTTATTATAACTATGCAAATAAACAGTTTGAGTTAGGTCCAATTTAGATATAAAATAGACAGTATAATATTACAGAATAAAAACAATCAGTACACATAGAATAGAGTGATGTCAGGTCATTGCCGCATGGCTTTTATTCCCAGAATTTTGAAATGACAAGAAACAGCAGTGTTTTTAACAAGTAGTACCCTTTACCTCTTTAACACCACCTGAAGTCAAACATGGCATGACACACTGCATCTGTCTCCGTCACACCCCTTCTATGTTATTTATTGCTAGCTTTTATTAATTTTATAACAAGATTTGTACCGCGCAAAAAATATCGAATTTCCCAGAGGAACCCACCCGAGGGATTAATAAAGTTCTATCTAATCTAAAATATAAACTACAATGATGCTGTTCTGTAGAACTGCTAAGAGGATTTTAGACCAGAATTTCATATTCATCAGTTAATTAAATTTGATTTTAAATGAAATTGTAAGTTTTCTGAAGTATACGCTGGAAGACACTAAACTTTGCAATTTATTTGTCTATTTCTTTGCATCACTGAGAACCTGGAAGGATTTGAAATTCCATGGAGGATGAACACTGAGCCTTTCCTTCATTTTCAGTTTGTCCTTATTCACATTTGAGTGGACAAGTTATGTGAAAAGCTCCTTTCTTTCCCCTCAGTGCCACGGCCACCAGTTGCAGCAATGCCAGCCGTGGCTTTGTTATTTATCTATTTATTTAGCTGCTGGAGTTAAATGGCTTAGTGACAAATTAGAGTGTAACGATAATGACCGCGATAGTTAACAACACTTGCTTCTCATCGAACAGAGGAGGGAATTTCCAATGCTTCTTTTCTCTCATTCTTATCTTGACGTATTTCACGCCATCTCAATATGAATGACAATTACTGCCCCCGATGTGAAAGGGAGCTCTGAACTTTGTTTTCTTTTCTTTCTTGTTGGAGGCTAATGTGGCAATGCAGAAACAGAGCACTGGTTGCAAATGAAGCACACAAAAAGGGGGTGAGGTGGGAAGTTTTCCCTTTTTTTTGGCCAGGTTTGGGGAAAAAAAGGGGTCAAGAATCAAAATGGGAATGACATTTGCCATCAACGGTGGCCTGCTTTGTGCCAGCCATTGATGCGCCGTTCCCAACGTAAGCCTGGAAGGGTGAGATCTGAATTGCAAATTTGCACTGTGCTGGCCCTTTTCAAAGGTGGACAGGCAGGCCAGGGCATGGTTCCCACACACACCCTATCTGTCATTCAGCCCCCCACAACAAACACCCATCCCCCCCACTTCCCTACTAACCTCAGCTTGCCCGAGCGGCCTCAATCGTAGCCACGATGGAAATGGCTAAGGGTTCTCTCAGGCTTACTCCCCAAAGCAGCCATACACAGCAGGGGCTTTGTTCCAGCAGCAAGACCAGGGGAGGGTCTGGGTCAAGGGGAGGAGACCAATAGCTTTGACAGGCTGTAACTAAAGATACTTATAATCTGGGCTGTGTGACTTCACCCACAGAGAGCTGCATGTTTGTTTGTTTGTTTTCCTTTAGCTTTTCCATCTGAGACGCTTTTGTTTTCAGGGAGTATACAGAGTTTCCATTATTCGAATCATTAATGTAGCTTGTTCAGTCGGTCAGACCGTAGAAGTTGTCACAGCAACAGGATCCACGTGGTTAATTTAACAAATTACTTCAAATAATAGATAACAAAGCAGAAGCCTGTCTGACTATGCAGTGGGCCAATAAATATATTTTATTTTGATCTTAATTAATAATAAAATTAATACTGCGAAAATCACAGAACACAGGTAAGAGTTTTTAACCACCCTTCAAGGTTTTTCAAACTGTCTCGAAGACAAACAGTATAGCAAAATGTAGAGGTGCAAACAAATGCAGCCCTATGAGCATGTCCTTTGGCGACAGTGGAAAGGAAAAACTCACTTTTAACAGGAAGAAACCTCTAGCAGAACCAGGCTCAGGGAGGGGTGGCGGGACCATGAAATGCTGTCAAAGAGAGTCTGACATTAAGAATGATATCTCTGCATTTAATAACTATTGAGTAAATGCAGAGAGGTGCATAAACACATAGTGAGTGAAGAAGAAAACTCAGTGCATCATAGGAAGCCTCCAGCAGTAATGCAGTGTAACTGAGGAAGTTTTAAGCCTAATCTTAAAAGTAGAGCTGGTGTCTGTCTCCTGAATCCAAGCCGGGAGCTTGTTCCACAGATAACAATGATAACAATGAATGACATTTATTACAGCAATAATGTAATTAAAAGCACAGAGAAAATGATCCCAAAAGTGTCCAGTAGGACATGTTTTGAGCTGTGATCCTTTAAAGAGGCGTTTTCAGCTTTCCTGCTTGATTAGCTTCTCCGCAGTGTAGCACTGGTGTGTGAAAGACTGTGCTTGACAGACACCTCTGTACAAATCCTCTGCTATATTTTAATTTCAAAACTGATTCTAAAACTAATTAACAAGATGCCAAAGTTCAATAAGTGTAAAACTTTAACCAGTCTGTTGATATTGCTCAATGTTTAACAGATTCCTGGAGTTTTCAACAAGGTTACTTCAGCTGAAATATGCAAGTTTTAATTGTGAATTGGTGATCTAACCAGGAAATTAACAAGTGGTTTAATGAGTCTCTTGATGCCACAAAGTGACAGATTGGGTACAGTTTTGTGATATTGCTGAGATAAAGGAAAAATGAGCACTGCTTTACTTGTTTTCAAGTGTAAAAACTAAGTTAATAAGTATGGTGATGTTAATCAAGCACAGAAACACAGACCTGAGAAGACGTGGATCACACAAGATACGTATACTAAGTAATGGCAAGGGGGTTTCTTAAGATGAAACAGCAGTATTCGTATGATTTAACAGACATCTCTAATAGATATATTTAGGTACTAATATATTACATTTTTATCCAAAATGTTTAAAACAAGTGTCAGTGCTGAAAGAAAATTTGGTGACGTGACACTTCGCGTAATGTAAATGTTTGGTGTTATTATTTTAAACTGTGACATGTTAGTAAAAACTGCATTAAGATTTGATGATGATGTTAAAAGGCTTGAGAGTCATTCTCAGTGTTGCAAACAAAGTCATATGATAGTTATAGATAGTTACAGAAAATGTGTGTGTGTGTGTATAAATAAATGTGTGTGTGTAAATGTGTGTGTATTTCAGTTTAAAGAGAGTTGCCAAAGAGCAGCAATCAAGCAAATCCTACTGACTGACTTTCAAACCTTGGCAAAATTAGGAAAAAACTGGAAACTGCATACTTTCCCGTACTGTGCAGAGCCATTTCTGTCTATTTTTGATGAAAATGAACTCTCAGTATAAAAAATACTGTATCAATAAATTCAATCAACACAAAAACAAGCTCAGCCTGTATTCATAAAATGTTTACTTCAAGCAAGCTGTTAAGATGTCTGAAACACTGCCCTCAGCCATGCCCCCAGCTCGAGTCAACGTACAACTTTCATTTTTTGGATGCAGTGTGAAGCTATGTCACACTTTACACCAACTCTAGCTTGAAAATGTTTCAGCCATGAGCAAAGAACGGAAAATGTTCTGTTGGTTACAAAAGGGAACACAAGCTCACTTACGCACTCCTGGAATCTAAGGAACAAAACCCCCAGCGGATTCGATCTCCAAAACAATAGCATCAGTGTCAGTAGGCTAGGGCTGTGCGATATGACCAAAATCTCATATCCCGATATAAGAATTCTATCGTCCCTATAACGATATAAATCACAAAAATGTAACATTTTTCTAAATTCTGTGAATCTCGGGCAGCTGGACTTGCGGGAAGTGTTTCCAGCTGCGCGTCATGGAGTCGAGTGTTTTAACAGATGTATAAAACTATACATTTTTAGACATAAGTTGTAACGGCCGCCGTTTTCTTTGTGAGTATTTGTTACACGGCGTGCTGCGGGGAACAGCCTGTTCTAACGTTTGAGTCTAAGGTTTATTTTTTAGCACCTGGCGGCTCTTTTTTACTTCTCATCCGTAAATACGCTGCTCTTTCATGTGATTCGGTTTATTTTGAAAAGTCTCAACAGGATCTTGAGTTTTATTGTGAAAGGTTTATGTGAAACATAAACAAGTAACCACAACGCATAAAAACAGGCGCTTGTCCGTCCTTAGTGTGGTTATATAAAATATAAGAGAAAGAGAGAACTTTAAGAATTTAATATAGCCACTACAGTGACCATCAAAACAATGAAAAAATATTGCCGTAAAGAGTTTATTTTGCGACACCACGAAACAAACGACAGCGTAAAATGAAACAATGGACGTTTTTATATCGTCATCCGATATACATCGTTATATCGAACAGCCCTATGTAGGCTGTGCAGCTAATGTGACTAACATTACCATTACCTTTTGTATACGTACTATTCGAAACTTCAAGACTGAATCCAAATCAGTCCCGTTTTGTGTTATAGTGCAAAATAGCCTTTTTTCTTGGCGCTATATTGCCTCAAAATATGGTTAGAAAGCAAAGTTTTACCACCCAAAAGCTCTTTGGGCTTATCATACAACATTGTTTATGGAACGAGTATTATTATTGCTATTTTTTAGTCTTTTGCGGTCATCCGTGGCAACTTTTGTTGAAAGATGTGTTCAGCAGATGGTTGTTTTTATTTGACAGTATTACACTACAAAAGCCTGTTTGGAACATGGATGAAACCAATGGTACATAAGCAAGAAGAATCTCTGCAGTAATTTGAGCTGAAACTTACCAGATATTCTTGGGATTTGTACAACAGGCTATGCTTTTGTAATCTGGGACTTTTAGTCCAGGGTGCCATTTACTGATTAAGTTATACTGGAGGGACAGTTCCTTTGCTTATGCTGGGGCCTCCAAAAGAGTTGCCAAGAGAAGGCTAATCTTGCAGACACTTATTTTTGAACAGCTGAATCCCATTTATGCACAAAACATTAGCACAGCAGGAGGCACGGAATATGAAATACAATGGACCTCATTCCTGGCTACAGTGTTCTCAAAGTTATGACAGATTATTGTGAGTATTTCTTTCACATTTCCTCCTACATAACTTAAGTCTAACATCTGTTGGGTGAATTAGAATGGAGACACAAAGCCAAACACGAGTCAGTTGACACTAGACAAATATTGAAAAATTGCTATTAAATGCATATTGAAATGAGACGGTGCTACACTTCAAACCTCATATTTCTGCCAGAAATGATCCAACCTGCAAGCATCAGCCCTTCATGCCTCCTAACCAGCAACCGCTTACTTAGGATATGACTATGTCGATGAATATAACTTCTATCTTAAATAGAAGAAAGAAGCAAGTTTATTTAATACTGAACACTGGCTCGTTTTAAGTAACTGCCCCAGCAAAATTACAACTTTACATTCATGAGTTTGTCAAATAATTTTTTAAGAAAGTGATTTAGAAATTACAGATCATCTATCAATGGTTTACCATATCCTTTCTGCTAGGCTACCAAAACTGAATAAGAAGTGACTTTGATACGTGTCGTTTTTTCCAAGTAGTGAAGGCCTCCACACTTTACTAGAAACAACAGTGTCTGAGAGAGCACTTTAAAAACAAGCATAAATTGCAACCCTGTAAAGCACTCTTTGTCCAGGCTTTTAATATCAAGACTTTTATTACCAGCCTTGACATTGTGAGTGAGGTTTCTGGAGTGTTATTGACAGTGAATGGGCTCCGCTTCTTGTGGTAGCTCCCATGGATGCCTTCAAGCCTCACTCCCCCTATCCTGAACACTCTTTGTCAACCTTCACATTCAGCATTTCAAAGACACATAACCAGACCAGTTTATAATGTGCTCTGCAGCAGAATAAAAGTAAATTCCTGAATCATCAGGCACACATCGCTGTTTCTCAGAGTAGTGCTTTTTTTTGCTGGTGGAGGAAGAGTCGACAAATTACAAGTGAAACCAGACCGAAGCACCAGTTTACGCAGTAGGCTTTTTAAAATTAAAGAAATAAATATAAACTGTCATTTTCAGGAAAGGAAGAGCTTGAAACGCCAATATAGAGGTATGGTAGCTCATCAGCTGTGTTCCACTTAGTCAGAAAATCATTTGGAAAAGACGTGTTTTGCTGGCAGGTGCAACAAGGAAGTCAATGATGGTAATGAGAGTTTGTACCACCTTCTGGTGACCACAATTTAAGGTAGTAAAATACAGCACTGGAACAAACCCATCCAACCAAACAGTTAGAAATTTAGGAATTATTGAAAAAAATGTGGAGGTTTTAAGATTTTGAAAAGCAGCAATGACAATCCCTTAAAGCTCTCAAATATCAAAATTTAACGGCAAATATACCACGTAAAAATACTTTATCATTAATTCTAGAGGAGCACAGACGCAACAAAATATTGCTGTCACCCTGTAATGATCATGTAAATAAAGCCCCAGAGCAAAAATGGGGGCGGAGGTGAGGAGGTGCAGATGTTTCCTTTTCTTCTCCGCTTCTCAGACAGGGAACCTGGTGGTTTTATATTAGCCTGTGTGAAAGGGAGAGGCTGCTGAGGGAGCCTTTGTCGGCTGTGCTCCGTCTTTCTGGCTCCGCCTTTATGTTTGAATGCCTTTTGAGACAGGACGTGAAGGTATGCGGCTGGAAGAGGGCAAGTTCAGGGATGAATGGCTTCACATTTTCATTTGTTTTTAAAGTACAGGTTTGTTTTCACCCCAGAGTGTCCTCCCCTCCAGGATGCCCCAAAGCAGAGCAGTAGCAGTGTGGGTTAATTATCGAGGCGTCATGCTGGTACCTGCATATAGAATTAAGACAGACACACAATATATAGAAAACTATATATTATAAGCTACATGCAGTAATCAAGTGCCTAATTGGATTGTTCATGCAAAAGTGAAAAAAAAACGTCCAGATTATTGAAGTTTAGGCTTATTACTTATTTTATCCATATCAAAATGTGGCTGACAACCTTTACTTGGGCAACAATTTGAAGATGTCACAGATCAATAAATTGATAGAAATAGAAAAACATTTTGTCTGCCTTTAGTCACTGGCCTGTATGCATGCTCCCCCCTCAACCTTAAAGCCTCTTCATTTTGTGTGCTACAGTTCATTTTATCACACAATTACTTTATAAATCTTATATGATAAAGTCTGATGGTCCTCTTTATTATACGACAGCAACACAACATGGTGTTTATTTGTAAGGGACTACCTTAGAAAAAAGCTCAGTTACCTCTGCTTCCTTGTTACATTTAAACATACTCCTTACACACGGTTACAGGACATTTTAATTTTAGCTGGACGTTATATATAAAGAAAGGAGAGGAAAAAATTATCAAGGAATTCAGTTTTTATTACCAAAAGAAACATGAGACGTGACAAAAGTAAACAATAACCTCTGAAGCCTAATAAATCTATGCTTTCTTTACACCACACCACAAGTCAAATTTGTATTATTTAATTTCCAGTGGAATAGACTGCATTTCTCATCAGCCACTGAAGTCATGCTCAGCAACCCACTCATAACTTTACTTGAATGTGCAAAGAAAAAAAAAAAGAAGAGAGAAAAACATTGGCAGGGAATTGCAGCAGTTTTTTACGAAACAGTGAGGTGAAAATGAGGATTTCAGTACTTGACAAAACTGAGCTTTGGTGTCTCCATTCAAACTCTGTCAAGCTTCCCTTCTCTCCGTGCTTCCATGAGACAACTATTAACGAGCGAGATGATTTCAAAGGCCCTCTGGGTTGAAGACTGCATGTCCGGGCATCTGTGGAAGGGGAGGGAAAAAAAAGTCCCATATTGCTCTCTCGCGCTCCCTCTCTGTCTCCGTCTCCTCTCTCCCTTTGAGAACTGACAGAAGTTTTGACAGTGGCAGTAAATTCACTTTGCAGACCTGCTGGGAGGCAGGGGAGCACAGCGATGGGAAGGCCTTTCTGCACTTCAAGGACCCCGAGCGTCTGCCGGATAGCCTGTCAGAAATACCGAGGCTGATAATAAATTTGCTTTTGCACAGCTGTGGCTGTGAAACGAGTGCAGAGGCACTGGGGTGGAGGAGAGAGCTAGAAGAGACAAATCTGAGGCAACTGGTTGGCCCAACTTTTTTTCACACAGGGAGCAATTTTTCAAACAGTGAAGGCAAGGCAAAAAATAAAATTTATCACCATTACAATTTCGTCACACAAATAACAAACTGTATGTCCTGTTTTATACAATTTTATCCAATAAACTCTTTTCCAAACACATGCTCCAAGCTGAACAGTAGCTCACAAGTTTAATTATTAATTCAGTTTAGCTCTGTTTAATTAGTGCCAAATCACAAGCAGTTGTTTTAAAGTGCTTTATATTGTAAGGGTAGCCCATATTGTGTTTAATATATTATATATTCATTGGAAGGTTGGTGATTCTAAACCTGGCAGTTCCAGTCTTCATGCCAAATATCCTTAAGCAGAGGGACGAAAGTGTTTGTATGAATGGGTGAGTGATACATGTTGCGTAAAGTGCATTTAGTGTTCAGGTGGATCAGAAAAGCACTATGTAAGAGGAGGGAGGTCCAGTCAACCAGTTGGGGGTGATGGGAGGGAGACAGGATAAAAAATTGACTGCTGAAGAGAGCCAGAGATGAATAATAACTAATGATTTAATGCAGAGTGAGAGAGAGTATAAACACATAGTGAGTGAAGATGAGATGCCCGCAGCAGCCTAGACCCATGGCACCATAACTAAGCGAGGATTCACATACATTCATATACACTATTGGAACATTGTAATATGTCTGTAAAATAAAATGGGGGGTGAGTCATTCTTTAAGGTAAATAATTGCAAAATACAGTAGAAAAGAACCACAAAGTAGCACAAATTAGAAATATTTAAAGTAGAATTACATTAAACCTGTAATTGAGAAAAGCAATCTAGTAAATGCACTTTACTAATTAGTTACATTCCTTTTGGTCCCATGAATGCTCTCAGTCATGATGGTAGTGGCTTTATATGAACAGTTAATTGCCCATTTTTAAACTTTTGTGACTTTTTAATATTGATAGCACCGCATTAACCAGTCTTTACTATGCCAACCCTTAGTCCAAAGTCCGTGTAATGTTTGATATTGCCTGTGCATGCTCAGGCTCTTTGTCTGGTGTTATTGTTGAGTACCACAGGATGAATTTAGGGCTGATATGAAGCATCTCTGTGTTTATTTTGTCCCTATTTAGATCTGATTATCCTGTTTTGACCCTTTTCATGTAGGATGAGGTGGGGTTTTTTAGGATTAAGTAATAGTGTATATTATGGAGTTCTCCAAATGGTGCTTGGAAGGCCAGATGATTGCTGCCAAGAAAGTAAATTGGGATAAGATCAAACTATCAAACATGCCTAAAACCTTTGCAAAATACTGAAATTCAATGGGATAAAATCTTAAACTTGGGCTGGCAGCTAAGCAACAGGCTAAAACATGTAAACCCACTGGTATGGTCCTGGTGAGCACACATGACGATAGCAGGGATCAAGCCCGTGAACTTGCAGTCACAGAGAGGTTTTCCTGCACACCTCCACAGCCTCGGGCTGTGTTTGCTCTGTAGCATGTATGTCAGAATGCTTCCAAACTCGGCGACCTGTCAGTTTGTCTCTGCATCAGTGTCGTCAAAGCACGCTCCTGCAGAGTTATTGCAATGGTAAATAAAATTAATTCAGAATGTTAAAACAAGTGTTGGTATAAACTTTAATTTTTTCTCTTCAAGTATGAAAGTGTTAATGTTCAGTCGGATTTTATACATCTGAAACAGGCGATGCTGAGTACATTTCAAGACGTCTGCTCACATCCTTGCAAGAGATGCCTCTCGTTCCTTTTCCTCTGTGTTTCCTGTGATCTGCCTTACACAATGTAAAGGAAGGTGAAACGTGTCCCTTTGCAAATTCCCTCATCTGAAGCTGTTATTTCCTTTCTTATCACACAAATGCAATGAGATCTGTGAGAAATCAGCTCTCCTGGTATCTGCCCCTCTCCCTTCTCCCTTCTCTCCTTCGCCCACTCGCTGTCCCTTGCTCCCCCAGCACTCTCTCTCTCTATTTTTTTTTACATTCACTTTGAGCCACTCTGTGCATTAAGGCATGTATAAATATATTTATACCTGAAAATGTATAAATATAGTTAGTCAATTTATCCACACAACCTATCATAGAGTTCAGACAGGCCTGGGGTGTCCTGGACCTCCTTGTGAGGCTCCCATGGGGGGAAATCTAGTGTTTGAAGCCATCTGCCTTTCTTTTTTTCTTTTTTCTTTTTTTTTAAATCTCCAGTCTGGGGGTAGGGCAGCATGGAAAGTAATAGAAAATCTAAAAACAGTAAGCAAGACAGGTGGAGATTTATGTTTTTCTAAGCTTTTACAGTTTAATATTGTCAGTGTTTAATTTTTTTAAAACCACAGGTTTAACATAAATCATTCATAGCTTTGCACTTCAAAACATTTATGGATACATGTCGTAATTCATGTCTAATGACATGACATGAACTAAGCCTAGTCCTAGTTTTATACTTCTGGGATGCAGTGGAGAACTATTAAATAAAAGATTATTTAAATAATGTACTGAAAAGCATTTAAAATAAGAAAAAAAGCATAAAAAAGAAAGTTTTATTCCCGTTAAATTAAATTATGAAATAGATTCCAGCTACTCCAGTACAGGTCATATAATAAGCAATAAAATATTTAGCAAATTTGATAATGCAATAATGCAGTTATGTAGTTATGAAAATATCTTTGTCTGGTGCAGTACAAGTGCTCCTGATTTTGTCTCACATTTTTATCAATTTATAAATTAGCTAGAAACACTGTTAATTAACTTTACAAAGCTGGGATTATTGTAGCATTCACCACTGTAATACAAAACTGTAAACTAACTAACTGACTCCTATAAGTATAGTAAAAATGTTAAAATATGTAATTCCTTTAATTACATTTTGGGTTTTATAAGACATGCAACTGTTTACCTACAAAGATGTTAAATATGGGGCCACAGTGCTGATATATCATAAAGCCCTGTGGTATGTATTCTGCTTCAACAGATATTAGGCTGTCACATTTGTCAAAAAAGTACTGCATGAACACTGGAGCAGTCATAGATCAGTCTGTGTTAGAAATATTAAAATCTCTAACTTTTACAAGTTAGAGATACAATTTTAATGAGCACAAGTAACAACAGAGACAACTTTGAACAAAGTCAGTTGAGACTTTATTCTCAAGAGCTATTAATTGTAAAGATTTCACTGAATAATACATTAAAAAAAATAATAAAAATACAACTGTCACAGCTATACATCTGGTTTGGTTGACATATCAGAGTCTGACTGAAACATTTATAAAGTGATTTCCTTTTAGCATGGGAGCATAGTCGAATGTCTTTCATGTAATCTGAAATGTCTTTACTTGAAGTGGTTTGGGAACTTTGAGGTAAGATCAAACAGCTTTACGCTTCAAGATAAGAAACCACCTATCCTTGCTCAACCACCAGCTTAACGCTAGTTTTCTGGGATTTACTTGCTCATTCTGTGGTCTCACTCTTTGTATACATACATACATGGCTTGACTTCATACATACATTAATGGTGCTCAACGCAGTACAGCTTCTAGAGTTCAAAGGAAGATGCAACTTTGAATAAGGTTTTTGACTTTGAGTGATTGAAACATACACTTTTACATTTTATATTATGGATTAATAGCTAACAGTTGCTAATTTAAAACAACAATAACAACAATATTACCACTGCCACTGAGAAAAAGAGTCTACAATATTAAATATAAAATAATGACAAAATGACCGAGAAGTCTTTGATTTTGCATTTGAAATCCTTCCTTTGTCCATCACCATGTTGTTTTGAGCCAGAATTGGCCATATTATATATTACATACTGCACACCCTGCTGAGATACGCCACCTTTTCAGGTAATAACTCTTTTGAATCTCCTTGATTCTACATTTTAAAATAGGTTCTTTGCTAAGTTAGTAACACTGGTTCATGCCTTGAGTTATGTGCCTTTTATATGCTTGAATGATTCATAGGTGAGTGTTAAGTGGTTTAACAACCAACCAACCAAACAAACAATGACTCAGGGTTGGCTCGACACTTTTGCAGAGCACTGTATGTTAGCTTGACCTTTTTAAAAACTTTTTTTTTCCACTGTATAATTTGTAATGGAGATTTTCACCATTCAAATGTTGTAAGTTCTTGATGTTCTCACCTAAATGCTTTGCGTAGAGCAGAGGCTTAACGGGGCTTTCATCTCTAGATTTTGAGCAACAAACCCAACTGTTTGATACAGTTTGAAAACTACTGTGTCTTAAATTTTGATTTCCCCCTCGCCTTTTTTTTTCCACAAGATGTGCTGCGTTTAAAAACTGCACAATTAAAACATTTGCTATCAAAATTAGTCGCACAGATGTCATAAACATTTCATATGTGAATTCCTTTTTTTGTTTTTCTTTTTTGTAATAGGGTTTAGACAAATGAAATCATTTTTTGAGTCATTTAATTCTTAAACTCCCCCATATGCTGTGCCATCTGTGCTCCACATAGCTGTTCTGTTTTCTATTGGACCAGCACACAGTCTGGCAATCTTACAGCTTGAAACCCAAATAATGGATTGTGTGTTTGCACAGGAAATCAACCTATTTCAAGTTCACATATGTCTTTTTCCACACCACCCTTAGACCTAAATAGCGACAGTTTCTCTTGGCTTCACACACTACAGCTAAGCATGCTAGCAGGAGGGCAGCATTTAGCCAAAGCATAACTGCCTTCTGCTGAGGACCAATTTGCTAAGGAGGGTCTTGGAGGAAAATGGCTGTGCTTTTGTTGGCTTGGAACGCTGCTCTATTTCAACAGAACTGACCTTTTCCAGACCAGTCAACCAACAAACTCTGTGGACACCCAGGGAGAAGGCAAATGAAGGGCAAACAAGATTAGAAAGAAACTAGAGATATTTTGTATGTTATTTGAAGCAGGAATAAATGACTCACCATCTTTTACACTTTGGATTTTGGATTGGAAGTTGAGGAATATGACTAAAGTATTCTGTCGCTATCAGACACCAAATGTACATGTCATTCAAGAATGGGGTTAATGAAGCTGAACTCTGAAGTTGGTGTACTTTTGCAGCATCTACTCACCGAATATTTGAGCATTTCACTCAAAAAACAGTAGCTCTGAACTACCTCTTAGAACAGTAGTAATAAAGTAACCAATGCAGAACAGAAGACTATGTTTGAGGTTAATATACTGGCTGGGAAAAGCAGATGATATCTAAGTCTTCTTGTAAAACCCTAACCATTGTGCCTACCCACAGTTTTTCTCTCCGCACTCAACTCTTTCCTTTTCACCTGATGTTTTTTTTTCCCGTACAGCTAATTCTAAGTACTGTTTTTGTGTTGGAATCTAAAAGTTATGAGTAGATAGTCATCAGCAATCTATGACCTAAATGCATGTTTAATAGTGAATTTTTTTTCTTGATTATTCGTGGCTGCTTCTGCTATGCTAAAACTGTGCTTGAAACTAAGTCTTAATGTCTGAAGCCTCTAAACTAAAAGAATTTAAATGTAGGAAGAAAAAAAAGTGCTCCTTTGAATGTCTGAGGCTCGATCAGCTGACGTCTTAAGCATAAAGCAGTACAATCAAAACTTCCTGCCTCCACTGTGCAGTGTACAAAAGAGGTCCAATGTGGCAGCTTTAGTCGCCCTCTGTGGCTTGGCAGCTCTTCTAACCTGACAGCGACTAATTCACCTGTTATAGAAACTGAATGTGTTTGTGATTTCTATAAACATCCACTGCTGGGTTGCTGTGGGCTGCACCCTGCAGAGGAGACGTGGATGAGTGATTGATAGCTGTCACAGTGCAAGCTGACACTCAAAATGCTCAAATTTCTTTAATGTCATGCTTTTATTTTTTTTTACTTACTGAAACTTAATATGCAAGGTTTACTGCGGCATTATTTGAGGCTTTGCTAGTCTTAGCCAGATTAAACAATTTAACCTCTAAAAGCCACATTTAGAGGCACATTACTAAAATAATTTAGTAGTCTCACCCCAATCTGAGTAATCTTTTGAACTACAAGCAGCAGTAGTCAAATTTCTACATGAGATGGAGTCTAAATTGACTGATTAAAATATACTACTTCTGTCACGTGATAGCTAAACTGGCCTCATTAATGACTTGAATGAAATGACTTTACCAGAATGATTTACTTCGACTGTTTGATGACATCTTTGTGGTGCAGATAATCATTCACCTTCTGTGTGGAGATGTCAGAATCAAAACACAGACACAATAATGGATGCACTTTACATACAGTGATTTAAGAGTGCTGCTGAAAGCCGCGCGTGTGTTTCAGTCATTCATCTCTTGTTTTTTTAGCCTAATTTGACATACTATGACGTACATGAATATAACATACAAACTAATTTAAATACAAAAAGTTCAGCTACGTGTCAATAATTGTGCTGCTTTCAGCATTCATTCCATCAGGCATGTTCAGTTTTTTGTTAACATTTCACACAATTTGTGTGCTGAGAAGAAATTAAGTGACATTTACAATGTATATTATTTCTGTCCAAGTTCTGGCCACTTCACATCCTGTGTTATATGAAGAAATCCTGAATAAGGCGATTATCAAGGTGGTTTTAATGAAACTGTAAACAGTGAGGACACTGAGGGGCTAAAGGGAAATCCAGAGCTGCATCACAGTTTTGCAGCATAACACCAATAACCAACACGTGCCATTTGAGGCATTGTTAACAAAATAATGCTAATAATCTCACCTTTACCACCTGAAGTGGCAGTTTTTATGATAATTGAGCACCTTACAGGTTGTAGTGTTATAGTATTTAGCCAGCATGCCCAACCAAGACAAACCTAAAAAGCTGGTTTCTTAAAAAACAGAACTCATTAAAGTTGTGTATCTGCTTGAAGCTATATGGACAATGGATAGTATGGTGTGTGTGTGTGTGTGTGTGTTTTTCATGAACGACGGTTCTGTCTCATTGGCCAAATCTATGTCTGAGAGCAGAGTGACCTTTAGGGGATCTGGAGTGTTTTCCACTGGGGTGATGAAGAGGTCCAGAGCCTTGTGGGAGTATAAAAAGGAGTTGGGTTAAAGGGAGATGAGAGTGGACTTGGGGATAGTGGGGTGTGGGGCACAATAACAGGGAGGTCCACTTGGCCATGAAATTAAAAAGAAATGCAACACGATACAAGAAAAATAAACAGGGAAGGGCCTCCCAGGTTTGAGTTAAACAGCCGGGGTGATTATCGAATTGTGTTGAGTGTTTCCTGGCTCCTCATTTTAAAACAGAAGATGTCCTGAAAACTCGACTGCAAACAGATTTAGGAAGACCAGAAATATCTTTCAGTTTTCTTTTCAAATCATATTTATGTGTGTTGCCTTCTCTACCATAGCAGTGGTCAACTTTTGAGAAGTTGATATGAACGATGGGAGGAGTTTTCTTCTAAATAAACAGAAATACTACACTTAAGAGTGTCATGCACAATGACAAACACTTTTATAATAGACCGGAGTAGGATAATGATGTTCACCATATTGGGTATTTCCTGTTCAACTCATTCACTGATCTTTGGCCTCTTAAGCAATCTATCCCATGCTCCCTGTGTGACGAGGCCCCACTGATCTAAGGAGACTCTATGTAGTTATCTGTGGAGTAATTTACACACAGCGTACTGCACGTTGCCCTCATCGTAAATCAGTTGTACTTCAGCAGAAAAAGACATAATCTTGTGGATAAAAGGCACAAGGCACCAGGTTCTATTAAGTAGACTGACTGAGGGACTCTGACAACTTACTGAGAATTTTTCTGTCAAACATGGCATCTACAGTTTATAGCATCTTTACAAGCTTTAGGGCAAGTTAAATCCAGTAAAAGTGCAAGTTGGCATTCACTGTCCTTGTCATTGGACATACATGAAGTAGGATACTCACCAGGCACTGGCTTCCCTCTAATGTAGCAAATAACCGTCAAATTTCTTGAACAGCTGTACTGTGGACTGTGAAATGTTGCCAGTTTAAATCCAACTGGGCAAGTTATTGCAACAAGCATGTACTGGAAACTAAGTTAAAAAGCAGTTCAGCCCTCCACATTAAAATCTCATAACCTTTGCATGAATCTGCTATGTATGTCTTTCATTTATGTTTCAGTGTGTGCGAGAGTTTGAGAGAGAGAAAGAGCGACTTGTTTATAGTCTTTTTCTTTTCTTTATGGACACTTCCAAGGAGGGTAGAATTTATGTGCTGAACCTCATATGCACCTTTACAAAGAAACTTAATCACTGGAGATTTCTTTTTCTTTTTGTACTGAGGACATGATTGATTCATGTCGTTTTTACAGCCTTTTCCTTTGGGTTATGTAGCTCAACCACAACCAGGAATTGGAATAATCCAACTCAGCATCCTGGCAGTGTGAAGCTGCAAAACACGAGTCTTAGAGTTGAGTTGGCATTTTGGCACAAACTACAATGAGAACATTTTATTTCCTTCTAACATGTACCTCTACATGAACAGACTCTGAGGGCAGTGGCTGGACCCGGCACTTTATATTGGAGTGGAGCAGACTGATAGCTTGTAATTGAGTGGCACAGAAATGTATGTGCCATTAATGTTTTTTTCAGCAAATTACTGTATGCCAAACTTTCATGATGAGTCACTGAGTCAGTCATTAATCACAACTTGTCAGATTATTAAAATTTGTCAGTGTGTTAACAGCATCTGCAGTGTTCTTTTAAAAAAGTAGATTTTTAAAAGTAGTTTGTGCTTAACCCCGAGTGTGCAGGATAACCTGTATGGTGATTGTATTTTGCTTTTTGGTCACTATTGCCGCCATTGGCCACACCTTAGCTTTCCCCCCAGCCTCAAGTGCACAAAACCTGGCATTTTTGAGAAATGCCCAGGGAATTATACATAACTGGTTACCTGTCTAGTCTAATTTTTTGTAAAGCAACATGAGCCTGCAAAAGGGAATCTAGACTTTTTAAAAATATATATATTTCTAGGTTTTTTCTATTGAGATGTTGTTTGACTAAAGTTAAATTATGATGCTGGTAGTTTGGTAGTGAGCAGCAGGCCTACTATTTCTGGACTATATTAGCTTTTTAGCCACACTAGCAATTTAACACTAGCGCTATTTGGGTAGCCAGTAAACACTACAGTAACTCCACCCCACTGCATTTGGCAGCTACATCTGTCCACTACATGTATCCAGACCAACCAGACAAAAATATTCTAAGATATGGGACTCACACTCTCACTTTTACCTTTCTGTTGACAATTGAAAGAAAAAGGTCTGGAGGGCCAGAGCAACCTTAAACTGGAGTTTAAGTAGTGGGTGTGAAGAAGTTAATGTCTGCAGGATGTTTACCTAGACTATCCATGTGAAGCACAATGGAATGCCATGGGGGAAGAAATGGAGTACAGAACAGTTTTTAGTGGTGCTATGGACAACACCTGACTCATGTTTTTACTCATCTCTGCTCAAGACCATCAAATTACTCATGTATTCGTCTGTTTACCCCTATAGGGTTTTTGGAAATGGCATTCATTAAAGGTTCATTCCCAAGCCGTGTGTTTAGCTATTAGCATCCTTGCAAAATGTCGTTTTGAATTATTTATTTATTTGTTTTTATTTTTTGAACAAAATGTTTATTCTCTGGTTTGTGTGTTCTTAACATATTATAATCATACAGCAAGTCTGGTTTGGTTTTCTAGTAACAACATATAAGTATCAAGCAATGAAGCAACAAGTTATCAAGTGTTACTTGTTATCAATTTACAACTTTGCTGTATATAAAGGAATATAGAGTTAAAAATACTACTTTCTTTTACTGTAGATGCATTTTAAAAAGTACTTCAAGCTTGATTTGAAATTTTAACACATATTCATACATGAAGGGTAAAACATTTTACACAGTACATTTATACCATTGCATTTGTTCTCGCATGTGCGTGAGAAGGCTCCACAGGGCTTTTCCTGCATTCTCTTTAGTAAAACATACTGTACAGTCCAGTGCTGATGGCTGGCATATGCGGCCAGAGTTCCCCACTTGCACCATGACACAAATATTCACACTCTGCTTCCACAGAGCTTTGCCATCGACAGCTGCACTTTTAACAAGAGCTCTGAGATTTAATTACTGGCCTGTTTCTACTCTGAAACCTCATCTGCTGAGCCGCACAGGAAATTGCCTCTCACAGTGTAAAGGTGGTAACTGGATTGCTGGACTCTTAGGGAAAATGTACACACATTGTTCCTGTGCTTATTTAATTATGTTGTGAATTGTTGGCAGATTACATAATAGCGAGTTGGAAGCATATCCAAGCTGGGTTATACTGTATAAAAGGTCCGATAGAGAAAGTAGGTTTGGGACTCATTGGGATTGTTTTAATCAGGAAGTGAAAAATGGCTTTCAGTCATTGAGGAAAAAAAGTAAACACAGGAAAATTTACATCTGATTGTTTCGGTTTCGGTCTCCTCTGTCTCTTTTTTTGCTTCTTCCCTCCGTTTCTGTGTCTCTGCCCAGTTGTAAGTCAGGAGAAAGTGGTTCAACTCCAACTGCTGTCACTCTTTTACCCCTAACACAACAATTGTCTGACAGCTTGAAGTAATACCACCACATCTTTGGCAACTGACCTGGGCACTAAATCACAGTGAAAATCCTTCAATAACATTTGCATGGAAATTAAGTTGTTAGCTTCTCTCTTTATACTGAATCAATGGCTATGAAAATATTTTCTTCAGCTGGTTTTTCACTTTTAAATATGACTGTTCCAATGACATAGGAATGTTTCCTGCTGTGTATTTTTGGATGATAATACTTCCCTTTGATTTACTGATCTTGTGTGCACAAGCATAACGATTAAAAATTCAAGTTTACACGAACCTTGCTGTTTCTCTGACTTGACTGATATTTTTATTTCTCTACAGTTTAAACTGATATCAAATTATTACCAGCAGCAGCCTACACTTCATAGCTGTACAGACCTCTCACAAGAAACTGGGCAAGACTGAGTATGGCTCCCTGGTACAAATATTAGCATAAAGTGATTAGGCAATCCGATCATGGCATAAATGTGACAAGTCCTGGAACTAAAATGTTGGTTTTATTATGTTTAAAGTCTACAACATGTTTTGTTTTAATAGTAACATATTATACAAAATTAGATTTAATAGCCACATAATCTCTACTCAGGTTTCAGTTCACGTTACTGCCTTTTGAGTCTGACAGTAAGCAGCGCTGATAGTAAATTACTTTGGATGAGGTTGTCATTTTCAGTACTTAAAATGTAAATATAAGAAATGTGCTGGTAATTTATAGGTATACCATTTTGCCTGGGAAAGTGGAACAGTTCAGGAGGAAGAGCGTGCTTTTAGGGTCATTTTGACATTTTGTTGGAAATCACTGCCTGCGTGAGTGAATGAAACTCTTTGGGAACACTTCAGTTTTCCATGAGAGGGAAGTGCAATGGTTTCCTTTTCCACTCTCACCTCACACACAGTTTGGCTCTGTTGCTCCCAGGATAAGTGGAGAAGTAGATGTTTTATTCATTCTTAATAGCTTATACTATATGTATTTTTTTCTACCAGTAAAAGAGGGAATGTTGCAACTACACAAACTAGCTGCTTTTAGGCCCAAGAACGTTGATTAATAAATGATTATGAGCTGATAATGAAGAGCTTCAAACTCTTTAAAGGCTGAATCACAAATGATTCTCAAGATTTCAGTCATGTTAGAAGTCAGAATGAGTTCAAAATGTGTCACTGCTGTTTTATAATCAGAAAAACGTGAAATCAAACATGGACTCTTTCTGCAGATGTGTCTGTAATAATCATCAGTGACCGCTACTGGGATGATACAAGCAAAGTGCTGACAGAGGCTCAGAAGCTTTTTGCTTCCAGCACACATATCATGGTGTCAACACACAAAGTTGGAGACAAATTCTTCCCAGAACCATCCCAAAAAACAGAGCTGCTCTCACTCTCTGGACCAAAATAAATAACCAAAGAACCTAGCTGACGCACATTCCTTTTCCCTAAAACAGCCTTAAGTTTCCTCTGGATGCAGAACTGCCGTGTCTCTTGTAGAGCGTTTTCTGCCAGTTGGGAGTCATTGAGTGGTGTGATTGACTATTGGATGGTCTAATTGTAATTACTGAGGTTAGACCTTCCTCTGGGATCAGGACGGTTCCTAGTCATCCATCATTGGCCATCATCACTCTGTCATCAGGCTCACTGGCTGCTTCCACCTTCTAGTTTCTTCCTTTTTGGGGAACACTTAAATATGGATATTTTTTTCAATTAAATTCCATGGAGTTATTATGTTTATTGTATTTAATTTATAGAGAATTACAATATTCCTTTGGGACTCTATGGTTTCAGTTCTCCTATATTAGCCCATAGACATATAAAGACTTTGGGAACTAGGTGGAAATATTTTCTTTAAAATTTGGTAGATGTCCCAGTTTTCAGCTACTTATCCTTAAAAGCCCCACAGGAAAAAATAAAACATTTCTCCTGAAAGTTAGACTGAGAATAACTTTTACTTTTCTTTCCAATAAAAGAAAATAGATTGGAAAAAAGAAAAAAAGCACATACACAATATCCAAGCTGCTTCAAATGAAGCTACATTGCTATCATGCCCTCAGATTGATAGTTGGTGTAGAACATTGTAATACACAGCTATGTACAGTTTCATAGTTATTTTATAGGACGTTTTGCCATTATGAGCTTTACACCAATTTAATTTGACAGCTTTCTGAGCTCAGGGGTAGATCTGAAGGAGGTATCTGCATATTTATTTTGTCCTCCTTTACTTCTGTCTCCTTTATGGGCATTTTGTTTGAACATTTACTTTATATTTACACTTGCCAGCTCAAAGTATACTGAAAATTACTGCTCTTAGTGTTTAACCGCATACCTTTGAGCTAATGTTTTTCTATATTTTTAAAGACAGAGGTGAGAAACCAAACGTCAGTACATATCAGTACACATTGTATTCAAGTAAACTTTTGACATGATTTGCACACATCTCTGTCATAGACCAGTCAGCCACTGGATGTATCTTTATAGACACATGTTTAAAATAGCATGAACTAGACAGTCAGCATTCAGCTTGCTTGCTTGCTTTCATCTGGATTTGCTGCTTCGTATTGATTGCATGTTTTTCTTTGAAAACTTTCAGTGAGTGGTCACTTTTTAAATCAATGCATCGAAGAGTCAAGGTTGGTTATGTCTTCAGGGTGTTTTTTTCCTATGTCTGCGCATTTCTGTCAGCAAGAGAATTGACTACACAGCATCAGTAAGCATTAGCCTTAGTCCCAGGGAGGAAAAGCCTCAAATCCCACAGAGAGATGAACTTACACAACTTTCACAAGTTAGGTGAAGACAGAGCTTGTACTCCCAACTTTTCAGTCAGTGCATGCTCCGAAGCAGTTCTGTTTAATGAATGAACATTGTGTGGATAGTGCTGAACATATGAAACCTTCTCTTTCTCTGTCTGTGAGGTCTAGTAACTATCTATTTATGGGGCTGCTATAAAATATCTATGTCTCTTAACCAACAGCACCATGCAGACATAGTCCTGGACATTTATTGTTTTTGACTATGCTGATTGCGTGTTTACAAGAAATGTAACCTCTTTACAGTGTAGACATTGCAATTGCACCAAATCTTGTTTTTCTCAGCTTTTACCCATAAACTGGTCTCAGTTCTCCCCTTGGGCTTTTTGTGCAGTGGAAAAGTTTTTTTTCCCCCTCAGCTTTCAGACATGACTCAGATTGGACAGCCTAAAATTTCTGTGAGCTGCGTGCAGTAAATATCTGCCCAAAATGTGTCTGAGCTGAGAAACTTCAACTGAAAGAAAAAAAATTGCCATATCAACCTGAACGCCCACCCCTTAAAAACTTTACTTCCTAAAAAGTTTCTTGCTGTTGTTACGAAACATTAAATTTTTTTTTACGTAAAGTCTCACCTGTATTTAAGTATCCAAGAAACATATCCATGCCCACATTTTCCTACTATTTGCATATAGTCATGTGCCTCCTTGTGCAGCTGATATATATTTTATTTTCACAAGTACAATGAAAATTTTCAGTCAAGCCGACTAGTAAAATCTTATACTTTGTACGGGAGAGTGATAAAAACACTCTTGTCCGAATTCCAGATATAAGTATTGGTATGAATAACTTTAACTTTTCTCTGGCTGTAGTTGATTTTGTAAAAACGGTAAAGCTTGTGAGTAATTCGTGCAAATATGAAAACTTATAGAATTAGATCAGATGTTTCAGGTTTCATTTATAAGCTTCTTTTAAAATTTTGCTTTTGGTTAAAATTTCTCACTTGTGTGTTTATTTGTTTCCAACCTAAGAGATAGCAGGTCATCACTAAAAGAGCAAATCCATTTAAATAATGCAATATATTAGTGACATGGCCTGAGATTGCTGTTTCTTGCGTATCTAAACAAATTAAAGGAATCCTTTAAAAACTGTTCAACAGAACTTTGTTTTATTACAATGTGTAAAAAATAAAATGTCAGAAAAGAGTTTTCTGACATTTAAACAAATGTTGTATAAGATATGCAACCAATGCAGTTCTAGAGTGACTAAAAGCAGTCAAGAGTCTGAATTTAGCTTAGAAAAAAAAGGACTGGACTTTAAGTTTCGTGAGAGATATCAAATTATGAAAGTTTTAATTGTGGTGAAGCACTGCACATAAACACCAAAATTACAAACTAATTTTTAAGGAAAACAGCCATAGAAAATGAGTCTGCTGCCATGTTTTACACAGGAGCCATGTCTCAGGTGTACAAAATAAACACTTGTCGTGATGTTGTTCACTTTTTGTGTAGAAAGAATTAGATTTCATTTTATTTGATAAATCTCAGACATGCTTCTGAACATATTGGCAGTAAATTAGCGGATTATCTGGAGAATTTGAGACAAGCGGGTATTTGTACAGCATTTCATTGGCAATTAGCTGGACCTGCAGCCCGCATACAGCCTGAGGTTGTTCCAAGGTTGAAAAAATAAGAAAATTCAATATATCAAGCTTCTTCCTCTCTGTCTCCCAATAAATGTCAGAGTAGCCATGGGATGGATTGAGGAGAGAACAGTCATAGCTTGTTAATTTAGAAAGTGGCCTGGCTAATTTACAGAGTGTAATATCTGCGTTCTTTACACATCCAAAATAAACAGGCTCTGAATTTTTTATTGGAACATTACCTCAGTTTTTTTTCCTCCAACAGCACACTGTCTTTCTTTTTCTTTTTTACAGCGACTGCTTTTACAGAAAAAAATAAGCAGCTTTTCCATTAAAACTACAACAGATTCTCTATTATTGGCTGCAAATGAATTAGGCATTATGGGATGGTGGAATGAATGGAGCTTTGATTGGTTTAACTGAATGCATGAGGTCCTGGTCAAGCCAGCGATGAGTCCCTTGGAGTGCAACCAAGAATGAAGTTATGGGCTCTTACTGTGAGAATGAGAAGAATGTGAGAGAGAAAACGAGGGAGAGAGTGACACACACACACACACACACACACACACACACACACACACACACACACACACACATATTATGATATGATGATACCAGCAGCAACTGCTGACCAGTGTGATCACTGTAGGCAGTCAGTATTTTCGGACCTTTACCTATTTTAGTTTGGGTTTATTTTTTACATGTCCCAAGTTTGGCAGATTATATAGAATGTGTCATTATCATAAAACCTAGTCAGGATTATTTGAAAAATTAAATTTTTTTAGCATTATAAAGAAGACGTTTTTTCTAGATGGGGGGAAAAAAAATCCTAACTTGGTACTGCTGAATCTTATTGAAAATTGACATCTTCAGATGAGAAGATGAAGGGAGGAAGAATATGTGAGCAATGATGAGCTCGGCAAGAAGGGGCCTGTGAATTTGCCATAACTGCTCAAAAACATTAATTTTTATTGAATGCATCTTCACACAAATATGTGAGAATTCATTTTCTTAGGTAAAGAAGCAAATGTGCATCTATGATCAGTTTGTGAGGTGGAAGAATACTAGCCCATATTGTTTCACATTTATCTCCCTTTTCATTTATTTAGTTGTTTTTAAGAGGCCGTTCTCTGTTCAGTATTAAGCCGACTAATCCTCCCTTTGTACCAATAGATTTTTATTTTTTCCAACCCATAAGGTTTGTTCTCTCAGTATCTCAGCAGCAACAATTCCCAGGGACCTTATAGGTGAAACTAATCTCAAAGTGAATTTTAGATCAATTGTTAAAATTAAAGTACCGTAATGAATAGGATTAGAATGGAATAAGAAAAAAAATGGGTCATTTCCTAAATTAACATTATTGGGGGGAGGGTGTCAGTAACATCTGACAAATCATTTTTTCATACATAAGGAATAACATTGGGGGCAGCATGGTGGCATGTTAGTTAGCACTGTTGCCTCATGGCAATAAGGGAAATTAAAACTGGCCCAAGAAGGGATATTTGATGAACTAGTGTCGTCCATACAAATTGTCTTCTGTAGGACACAATTTTCTAACTGGTTATTTGTAATATGATGGAAACCACATTTATACAGCTTAATAATCATAGTCATCACTCATATTCACACAGAATATGAAGGTACTACAGACAAATTCATTATTAAGTGCAGAAATTTGTTTTAGAGCAGTACAGTGGTGGCGAGGTTAGTACTGCTGCCTCACAGCAATAAGGCCCTAGATTCAAATCCAGACGTGGGAAATTCTGATCCAGTTTGTGTCTTCCCCTGTGCTTGCGTGGGTGCTCTCTGGGCAAGCTGACTTCTTCCCACAGTCCAAAAACATGTGTGGGTTAGGTTAATAGCTGAGTCTAAATTGGCTATAGTTGTGAATGGTTGTCTGTCTCTCTGTGTCTGTCAGGGTGTCTGTCATCTGGGGTGTGCCCTGCTTCCTACCCTGGGGTGGGCTCCAGCTGCCCTGTGACCCTGAACTGGATAAGTGGAGGGAAATAGATGATGAAGCAGTGCCATCCAAGGAGAGGGATTTTTCTTAAAACCATACTGGTGTCAGCATGCCCAATGATCTGGCAACACCAAATGCTGGCAAATCATAAATACTTCAAATAGCATACGTCGGATGTGTGTGTGTATATATATATATATATATATATATATATATATATATATATATATATATCTGTGTGTGTGTGTGTGTGTGTGTGTGTGTATATTGCACGTGGAAACATGTGCATGTCTAACATGAAAATTACTGTTTTATTTACTGCACCACACAAATTATAGTAGAATTTCAAATGCATTGTCATTTGCAGTATGCAATCCAGCATATTTTTCTCACTATTTAAGTCAAACCTTTTATGCAATGGCCATTGCTGAAGAATTCCCCTCCCTTGGTAGTGTAAACAAATACTTGCATTTTGAATAAAAGTGCTTTTGTAAAATCATTGGAAAGTAGTCACGAAACCATGTGACCACTGAACACCTCAGTGGAAACATTTGACCTTAAAGACAAAGTAATTTGTGACTTTGATGAATTTTTAGCCGGTGTTTTGTTTGGATAGAGTCATGTAAGGACAGATGACACATCATCTGTAACTATTCCTGTCCATGGCAACATTTTTTTTAACAAAAAAACACATCAACATCAACTGAAATGAACTGAAAACTTTGCAACTGTGCAGCATCAGTTCAGTTACATTACATAACACGTTCACTGTTGAAATTGTTTCCTAATATTTTCATTGAGATTTGCGATGATAAAACTTAACCTCTGTTGGTTTACTGTAAGGAAACTCTAGTCATCACCAGCTCTCACTTCGTTTCTTGAGTAGCAGTACTAACTTTAGATTGTTGAGTGTTGCCACAGGCTATGAGAAACGGCAGGCCTTACCACAGTGTCCATTGTAGGTCCACCCAGGGTACGACATGTAATTAGCAAATCCTCCTGACAGAATAGGGTCAATTTAAGGGCCACCTGGGATATGTCAAAAACTGAGAACGGCAACAACTATAACTCATTTTAGTTTAGCCTGGGTAACAAAACAAGAGCACTGATAACTTCTAGCTGTATTTTTCTGCTTTTTTGTTTTTGTTCTAGCAATTTTATCCATGAGCAAACCTCTAACTTGCAAATGAGTTGTGCTGTGGTTGTCTCAACCACTGACAAATGCAGGTTAGGGCTGTGAGAGACAGACAACCACCCATTTAGGTTGACTGTAACACACAAAAGCATAAACATGCACACGTGTAATGGAATGTGGCATGCATAAATAAAAACGTCTGCACACATATAGTAAGTGTATTTCTGTATGGGTTTTTTTTTTTTACTAAACAGTGGAACATTTAATTCCGAACAGATCTTGCAGCAGACAAGGGATTAATGTCAGTGATGGATTGATGGAGGGGAGGCCACTGTTCCCTCTGCCTGTTTGATACTATTGGCCCATATGGTGTATGACCTGACTAATAGAGGGTCTCCGAAGGTCACAAGGGCAGCTGCAGGATAGGTGGTCAGTGTGGGTGGTATAAGAACCCACTGCTAGCCAGTTTTATAGGTTGAAAGTTCAGGCGAAGTTTTAATCAGGTTCATAATTTATTATACAGGTATCACTACTGATACCTGCAGTAGTGACCATTGTGGGTTGTCACCATTGTGGCTTTAAAAAAATGGCTTTTTTCATTAACATGAATGACATTTTTAAATGAAACTCTTCTTTATCAGTGTGCTTACTTGGAGTGTTGTTGCACAAGGGATAAAAGATCATAACTTTAAGCCACAGTGTTTCATAGCACCCATAAACTGGGCTAATTTGAACCAATAAACCTTTGATCAATTGCTTTTTAAACAATTTGTGTTTTTTATTAATTTTTCTGATTCATATGTTTACAAGTTCTTTTTTAATCAAAGTCTATGTAAATAGGAGAGAAAAACATACATATATAATCTTGCTATTTCAGTTGTGTCATTTTCAACATGTAATAATTTCAACAAATACAATAAATATTTACTCTGTGCTGTATAATGCTCATATGACAAAGTTTTGCTGTTTTCTTCACTTATTTAAAATAAGCACCATTGCACAGCATCCTGATGTATAACTGTGCAATCTTCTGAGGTTCTGCTGCTCTGACTGTACACCTGTGGTGAAAAATAACTGCACATTTTAAATAATCTAAATGATTGAAATAATCCAGGTGGTTCTCTTCACTGATGCTGTTCCATCTCAATGACCTTTTTCATTCCTAGCTACTAATCCAAATAATCCCTGTTGTATTACCTGGTGGTTACTGTACATTAGCTTAAGCTAAAGGTTTTTGGTATGAATACAACCTTTTATCTTCCTCTTCATATAGTTTGCATTATATGCTTTTACAAATAGCTTTTAACTTCAGACACATTCAGCTTTTTTTTTCCATTTACACTTTATCTCAAGCATGTCCTGTTCTTTTCTGGTCTCTTGACACCCATTTAGGTCTGGTTGTGCAAACAGACGTTATCAGTTGTATGAAATGTTTTGTCTTAGTTCCATTAGCTGGTGCACATGGCAGCTTCAAGATGCAAGAAGTCACAGTTGGAAAACACTGAAGCACATTAGTGCTATACTTCTATGTGCAGACTAATCGACCCTTGAGATGCCAGCTTAGCATTACAGAACGAATGCAGCCCACGGGTCCACACTGAAGTAATATTTAATGTTGCTTTCTAGACATTTTCATCCAAGCAGCCACTGTAGACAAACAGTGTAGCTCATCAGGATGGTTTGCAAATGTTGCAGAGCTATCAGTGCCTAAATACTATAATTTGGTGGCACAGCACTCTTCTAACATTAAACTCTACAGCAGTTGTGCAAAACAGCGATTATTTTTCATAAATATATTCTTACAGCTTGCCACTTGAAAATGGAAAGTAGAGGACATGCAGTAGATAATGATGTTTCCCTTAATTCTAAAAATGCACAATTCCAATTCAGGTTAAAATCAATGAATAAAGTGGAGAGTTGACCCAAATACAATATATCAAAGAACACCACAGATAGGAAAACAAACACAAAACGAGACACAACAGAGAACATAGACGAAGTTAACTCCCAAAGTAAATTTATCTGGTTACTGTTGCATCTTAAGGGGCGATTGTGGCTCAAAGAGTTGGCAGTTTGTCTTGTAATCGGAAGGTTGCGGGTTCGAGCCCCGGGTCCGACAGTCTCGGTCGTTGTGTCCTTGTGCAAGACACTTCACCCGTTGCCTACTGGTGGTGGTCAGAGGGCCCGGTGGCGCCAGTGTCCGGCAGCCTCGCCTCTGTCAGTGTCCCCCAGGGCAGCTGTGGCTACAGTGTAGCTTGCCATCACCAGTGTGTGAATGGGTGGATGACTGAATGTGTAAATCGCTTTGGGGTCCATAGGGCCTAAGTAAAGCGCTATACAAATACAGACCATTTACCATCTATTGTGGGAGTTTTACAACTAAATTAAAATGTAATTTTAATGTTAAACACATCAGAAAAGACAAAATTAATAGCCACAGGAAGCTGGTTCTAAAACTGTTACAAAATTAAAACACAGACCATTTTCCCATTGTACTCCTCTGACTAGCAAGAGCACCTACAGATGATGGGAACTATTGGAAAGAGATCTTGAAAATGTTCCTGGATTATTCTGCTCCACTTCCGAGATTGAGCTGGCTTTCTTCTAACGTTTATTCAGACTTTTAGTGTCATCCATTCACAGATTTTTGCCTCAGCAGACCACAAAGAAAAAAAATAGCCACAGACCCATAAAACATTTTGAACATGGTCCCAAATCCCACTGAAGTAGTGGGTGGATAGGGTAGGAGGGTGAGGTCGACTGGCGGAGGGTCTACACATGATTAGCAACAGCAACACCATCGTCACCCAAAGAAAGAATGATGATCACCATCTGTTTAATAAAGTTTCTGTTCTGCTTAGTTACCTCAGTTCATTATATGTTGCGATATATTTTTAAATTGAGGAACTTTGGACCTTAACTTAAACTACATTAATAATAAATAGATGCATTACTGTCACAGTAATCTGCATGTGTTCACACTACTGACATGACTTCAACCTCAGTGAGCTCAGTTTTTAAAATTTTGGCACACTCAGAGTTGTGGAGACCACAAATTTGCGTTGAGCTTCATTCATGTAATGGCTTGTTAATCCAAACCTCTCTGGCCAACACGACTGAAAGGCGAAATGTTTTCTCAGCTATTTGTGCTTTTCTCTTTTTTCTTCTTCTCATAACTGCACAAGTAGGGGATTAATCTCATAAAGAAACAATTAACAAGCTTATTTTTGTCTGTAGCGAAAACAGCTGGGCAGTCTGTGGCTGCTGCTTTGGTATTTGTTGGTCATTTGCTGAGGATGGATTAACTTGTAAACGGCATTTGACTCGTACTGTAAACTCAGGGTCCTCTTATTAGGTCGGCATGTTTTTCCACTGTGGAGACAGATGAGATCAGGTTTGCAGTGGATTTATAGCAGTGTGGAGGGGAAGAGAGTGGAAGGGTCAAGTGGGCGTAAGCAGGTGGTCACTAGCTTTGTGAATAAACAGAGATGGATTGCATCTGCGCTGTGAAAAGCTTAGCTTTTACTACAGGTGTTTTTATAATTTAAAAACTGTTAAAGTGTGTGAAACTGTACAGTGTCACCCTAAATTCAGGCCTTGTTGCTTTCTGTCACATTTTTCCCTGTGATGCATGTTTGCTTTTTAACTTTCATTCCATTCTTGTGTTCTTTGGTGACAAAAGGGCCGCGTCTTCGAACAGTGTCTTGCCCACACTAATGTAAGGTCACCGACAGCAATCTGAAACTGGAGGTTTAAATTCTTTCTCAACTGCTTCCTCTGGCACTTTCCAAGTTGAAATGATACTGTGGTAAACCTCTCTGCTTAATCCTATAATAGCTACTAAGAATACCCCAGACACTTTCCTGCAGCATCACTACCAGTAGTTAGTCAGGATCTGTGTGTTTTCATTTGGCTTGTGAGTGGATGGATCAGCAGTTTGGAATATTAACCAATAACTGGGTTCACTGGTTAGAAAGACTGCTTTTGCTGTTCCTCAGTAATTCTTGTTGATACACACCACCACTGGAAAAACAATCACCTAACTTACATGTCTATGAATACACTCATTTACACTCCTAGAGACGAGCATTTTAAACACTAAAACCAATGAGATTAGATTCCAAACTGAAAGTTAACATAACATAGTTGCCTTATTGCTGAAAAACAAACAAATTCCAGATTAAGTGCTTCTCCTTTTGTGTACCGTTGCATATTTAGGAATTAGTTAGTATATGTCTTTTGTGTTATTATTTTTACATCTGTCTTTTCTTAATTCAGCTGCTCCCTTTAGGGGTCGCCACAGTGGATCATCTAAAAACATCTCACCCTATCTATAGCATCCGTCTCTGTTACACCAACCCTCAGTATGCCCCACTTCCATTAAGCTTCTTTTATATATATATATATATAAATAATAGTCCAGGAACATTTTCTAGATCTCTTTCCAATAGTTCCCATCATCTGTAGGTGCTCTTGCTAGTCAGAGGAGTACAATGGGAAAATGGTCTGTGTTTTAATTTTGTAACAGTTTTAGAACCAGCTTCCTCTGGCTATTAATTTTGTATTTTCTGATGTGTTTAACATTAAAATTACATTTTAATTTAGTTGTAAAACTCCCACAATAGATGGTAAATGGTCTGTATTTGTATAGCGCTTTACTTAGTCCCTATGGACCCCAAAGCGATTTACACATTCAGTCATCCACCCATTCACACACTGGTGATGGCAAGCTACACTGTAGCCACAGCTGCCCTGGGACGCACTGACAGAGGTGAGGCTGTCAGACACTGGCATATATATATATATATATATATATATATATATATATATATATGGAGGAGGTTGCAGTGGAGGATGTTTGTGCCTGCGGAAGTCTACCACCAGCTATTAGTGTTGATCTGGAGGTAGTTCAGCTGACACCAGTCCACAAAGTCTTGGGTCAGTCCTCTGTACTCCTTGTCATCCCCATCAGTGATGAGGCCGACTATTGCAGAGTCCAACTCCAAGTACTCCAAGTACGCTGTATATTTCAATGATACCTAGTCTATATAAACCACTTAAAATACTCTTTAATTTGAAGAAATGGGATTCTGTAGTTTTAAGACTGTGGTGAAGCATCGACACAAAAAACGCAAACCCAACAGTGCTTCATGTTGCCAGCAGTTTCAGAGGACTCAGCGAGTGACATCTGTCTCGCCCTAGCAACACCTGTACCTCTCCTCCTTCTTCAGTTTGCATCATCATAAACTCATCATCATATTCTGTGTTATAATTTACTTTTGTTTGTGTGTGACAAGGTTTGCGGGCTTGCCACATGTGCCACAAACCACGTCATGGCTATTTGTGGAGCGGAAATAGCTTCTTTTATACTTTTAATATTTTAAATTGGCCAATACATTTTTAAGCAATAAATAAGATAGAAATTATGCTCATAAATGCAATATCTTTGGACCTCCTCCCACAGTTCAAAGACATGCAGTTAGTGGCTAACTGGTCCTTCTAAATTTCCTATAGGTGTGAATGTGGGTGTGAATCTGTGTTAGCCCTGTGACAGAGTCGCCACCTGTACACGGTGTACCCTGCCTTTTGCCTATAGTAGCTGGGATAGGCTCCACCCCCTAATCCCCAAATTGTGAATTTTCTGGCAATTATTTCATCATTCAGGTTTTAAGGGTTTAAGGAGGAAAAACAAGAAACCTGAGAATTCATTCGATTTTGACAAGGATATAAATGGTAAATGGCCTGTATTTGTATAGCGCTTTACTTAGTCCCTATGGACCCCAAAGCGCTTTAGACTACATTCAGTCATTCACCCATTCACACACACATTCACACACTGGTGATGGCAAGCTCCATTGTAGCCACAGCTGCCCTGGGGTGCACTGACAGAGGTGAGGCTGCCGGACACTGGCACCACCGGGCCCTCTGACCACCACCAGTAGGCAACGGGTGAAATGTCTCGCCCAAGGACACAACGACCGACACTGTCGGACCTGGGGCTCGAACCGGCAACCTTCCGATTACAGGATGAACTGCCAACTCTTGAGCCACGATCAATATAACAATAAGTCTGAGAAACCTTCTGTCAAAATCTTTCGACAAAAAAACAAAATACTTTCAACTAATTTATACGATAATTTAGCATCTATAATTTTTATTATAAATATATTTCCATTATCTTCTGCATCAAAATAAGAAATCATCTAAGAAAAATGAGTTTTACTGCTCTTAAATTCAGACTGGCTCTTTCAGTGCAGTAAGATAATTACCAGTATACAGAATTACTGTATCTTGCAAGTTACGTTGTAGAAACATTCCTCTCCTGTAGCTCTAGCTAGATGTGACTACAACACACAGACACCTGCACTCTTTCCTGCACACTTGAACTTGCAAGTATAACAGCATAAATTTTACTGATGAACCTTAATGATCGAGCCTGTTTTAAAAAAGTAAGAAGTAGAAAGTATAGGTGTTTGTGTTAAAATGTAGGGAGTAAAAGTAAAAAGTTGTCAGAAAAATAAATACTCAAGTACAGACACACGATACACGAAAATTCTACTCAAATATTTCTACTTTGTTGCTTCCCACCTCGGCAAATCACTTATGCGACTTGTCACGCGCTGCACACTTTTGTATACTGACATTTTTATTTCAAAATGATTAGTTTTAGTGTTATTATTTATAGCTATGCTATCACTTTGAACTGCAGATACATGTCATGTTGTTTTTTGTGCTCATAAATCATCTTGTCTACACTGTGAGGTTATCAGGAATGTAAACCGACCAAAACTTCCCTTCCTGTTAGCTGTGATGAAGTCATTATTAGTAGCAGCCCCTGGTGTAACTGGAATAACGTCTGCCTCTGTTTTTAGTTAAACACCACACTGGAACCCTGCCAGGTCCTGTATGTGTTTACTTCATTTCTGTCTACTGAGGAACCTAATGACCTTCAACACATCAAGTGATGAGAGGACACTGGCAGAACACATAAAGGACAGGGTGCAGACACCCACTACGAACCGTGTCCTGCACAGTCTCACACACACAGGCCAAACATGTCAGATTTATGCGTCTCACACTGGCCACGATCTCGATGTTTTCCTCCAACAGTAGAAGCAATTAGTGCTGACATTTGTGTTTGCATCAACATTCCAAAGTTGACAAGTTGTTTCCCTCAAACTGAAAATGCAATTGCCATGTGTGTCTGCCCTACTGTTTCCCACGCTACCTTTACTTTTGCGGTTGCCAGCAATGTTTAAAATCTCTTAACGTGAGCACCTTTCGCACATATGTTCAGTGTGTTTTTGTCATCTCCAGAAGGCTACAGATTGAAAAACACATGGTTGCTAGGCACAACGCTCTAGCGTGGTGAAATAGCAGCTTCATGCTTTTTCTGACACTGCAACATGTATTGGAATGTTACACACAGCTGCAAAATGCACTGACTAGCCCCTCATTTATTAGTTAGTCTGAGTTTAAGAATAGCTTCTCTGTTGCCAAACACTAAATCAAATAAATATCCATGACATAACAAAGACTGCCATGTCAATAACTAGGTTTTTTGGAGTAAAATTAACCAAAGCATCCTGATATTATTTGGCAGACACAAACCATATCTACAGCAGCACATACAACAGCTGGAAAAAGGAAGACATGCTAGACATTAGCAGTTGTTGCTATGCTAAAAACTGGCTAGTGGGCATACAATACTAAGCTGCTACATAGTTAAATTTAGTTATTTAAGTGTAAACTGGTAAGCTACGGATAACCCGAGATAAAAGGTCCTCTCAGTGGTAGTTCTTCCATGGCACATTCCCTCTAAAGGGTATGGACAAGAAGAGGAAATGTCTGATGGCACATTAAAACGTGGAATGTCACAGGTTCTGATTATTCTGTGTCAGCTGATCAGGTACAAAACTGCTGAACATGTTCAGGTCCTTTCGTCAAAGCCCTGTGAGATTTTGAGAGATTTTGTTTCTTTGAACCAACTGGGTCACCAGAAACCAGACTCAGATCAGCTTGCAGTAATGGTGGCTGAAGTCTATCACCACCAGCCTTGCTTCTGTAGTAGAAGGAGAAGCTGACAATGTCCTACGAAATGAAGCTTATGCATAAGTTCAATAAGAAAACTCTGTAATCACACATCTGTCAGCTTCCCAGGTGTTTCGTGGCTATTCTGTGCTTTACATCACTTCCACTTTTCCATGCTGGCAAGCTCATTGCTGACATCCGTAGTCTAGTCCAATTATCTTTCGTCTCAAATTCTTCAGGTGAATCCGCGAAGACTCCGTGTACTTTAAGTCTCGTTGGTCATCTGTCACTCTTCCTTTCCGAAGCTTTCGTGCAACCCACCTGCTCATCATCTCTGCCTCTCCCATGTTACTCAAGGCTACATCCAAGCCTCCATCTTTATCTCCACCACCAGCATCTAGACTCTGGAGGGGTCCTGCCATAATTCCTTTCACTGCTGGGATTAGGTTCTGCTGTGTTGGACCATCAGAATCTAATCACCTAATAGCTTAATTTATCTCTGCAGATCAATAAATCACGTTCAAATCCTTCTAACGATCTCTCCTTATTGAATTATCCCTTGAGAACTCCTCACAATTAAGTGTAGGTGTCTGTACAGTGCATGCTTCTGCCACATTCATGTGGTTTGCAGAGGCAGTCAGGCAAAAAGCGCCTCAGCGTCAATCATACATCTGTGTGTTGTGTTTACCCAAGTCCCATAGTGAGAGGTGTCAGTCTCCATATACAAGCTGGATCTATGGCAGCTTTGTCTGCTGACAGGAGAAGCAGTGTGACAAAACAGCAGGGAGATTGGCATCCATCTCGCCCCCCCCAGGCGCTCCGCTTGACGCTGTACACATTGCTGGATGCTTTAAATTCCTCTCCCTAGAAGAACTGTCTTGCATGATCTTCTTCCAAAGCTTGTTCTGTCTTCTGACTGGAGAACTGTCAGAGTGCTTTTTTTTTGTCATCCGGGGGATGTTTTCAAGTAGGTGAAAGGAAGGGTGTGCAAGGATACCGTTCAGAGAAATCAGCATCTGAAATAGTTTGTCTGTGACTTTGACCCAAAAATGGTCTGTGGAAACAGAGTTTAACAGAATGATGCTAACATTTTTAACACAAGAAAAAAGATTTTTCTTTCTCTCTTTTCTGACAAATGATACTCACACAAATCTGAAAGTTGAGCATGACTCCTTCCACAACCATCAGACCTTCCTACTAAACTAGATCAAGCAGATGGCAAGTGCTCCAAATAAAGGGCATGAAACTAAATCTCTGGGGCACCTGCACTGCAGAGGCCAAGTTTTCTTGAAAACCAACACCGTCCCTCCAAATGTGACCAGGAAACCAGATTACTACTAGCCCCCTGACAATGGACAAACTGGGAGGGATCAGCTTGGCTTCCCTCTTTTTTGGAATCAGCATGAATGAGGTCATTATGGATTTCTGTGTATAGGAAGGATAACATCTGTATGGACGCAGGCTGAATGAACTCTATGAATATTTAAAAGTGCTTCATGCGTTACACTCTTTGCCGCTACAGTTGGACTGATTTGACATACACAAAGAGAGAGATTGTTATGACTTTTGCTCTAACCTTCTACAGTGAGAGCCAATGGATTAGGTTTGGAAAGAAACTTTCTGGACTGCATGATAGCAACAGATTGAGGGTGTTGCCTTGCCAGAGTAAATAGGAGAAAGTGCTCAGCTTTTCTGGCAAAGCGGTTTTGGAAGCGTAAGGCTTTGCCCCCAGAAAACACTGGGTTCACTTTTCAGTGAGGTCACTGTGTTGGCAGGATCTCATAAACATAGGAAGGACAGCATGGCAAAGAAACACAAAAGGCAACTGTGAATTGAGTATGTTTTTAGAATTTACTTTCAAGTCAAGTCAAGGATCTTAGTTCACAGCACTCTTTTCACAGTGCCAAGTATTAGGTCAGTAAAGTTCTGACACTGATCTGCGTAATTGAAACAGATGAGAATATTATTCAGTAGTTTTATATTATAATTAGAGCCACTGCTTATGTCACATTAATAAATCAATCACTTCATTGTGATTAAAGCAAGCACTGCTTTTCATTGTCTTCATGCTTTAAGAAAAGTATGATCATTATTGAGCTCTATAAGTGTACTTATTCTTTAAAGAAAGTATAATGGCAGAAAAAAAAGATTGGTGGTTATTACTATAAATCTTTAAGCCTTGAAATTTGAATATAACACATCTGATGATATAGTAAGACATTCATCTTCCCCTGGTGCTCACATTTTAGAGTTTAAACTACATAAAGATTAGTTCTAACCAGTTGTAGTGCTGGTTAATGTTACAGTAGACCTTTTTGTCCTTTGGCTTCAATAAGAGTGTAGAGTGTAGTCTCCAGTTCTTAGTCTGGATAAATGTTTTTCAAACCCACAAACCTGGAAAAAAGCCTCAAAAGTGGTGAAAACATACTGTAAAATGAGAATAATTTACAGGTTTCCAATACAGTAAAGTAGCAATTGATATCAAGGAATAACTGTTAGTAACTGTACCAAAATAGGTTACTAAGTCAGGTGAAGATGCATTTGTTTAATTTTTAGTACTATTATTTTACAAAAATGTAAAAATGCCATTTTTAGCTAAAATCTGTCTTTGAAAAGCAGTGGTAAACCATTTTGATTTCTTAGTGTGTGTGTGTGTGTGTGTGTGTGTGTGTGTGTGTGTGTGTAGTTACCTGATGTAATCCATTTGTGAAGAAAAAGGAAGAAAAAGTGAAGAAAAAGTATTTAAAAAAAAAAAATCTAATACATGTAGATGCTGCTTGGCTGATTGAATTCGTTTAACGTGGAGTATTATTATATTTATCTCATCTCATTTTTGCATGTTTTAGTGTAATACACTAAAATCTCATTATAAAACACATTATTTAAATGAAAATAACCTTCCTCTGGTGATAAATTATTCACTTTTCTTGAGCACATTTTTCTTTACTAACAACAATTTTAGGATATTTTTATATTTTAATCCAAATTAATTTTAGCTGTAAAATATTTGTTGCTCCATGTATCCAAATGTGTCCATTTTTTTTAAACCAACCTATGATTAATTCATTTTTGTTTTACTGGAAGGTAGTGTGTCAATTATGCATTCAGACTCCTAGACCACTCCCAGTCATTCAGTGTTAAGCCCCTTTAGAGACGAGAACCTCAGGCTTCAGTCCTTATTCTGTCCAAGGGTTTGCAAAAGAGACAGTCCCATATGCCTCATTGTGTGTTGGATAAGACCTACCTCCATTCATCTGAACCCTGAGAGTAACCCCTTGGCCACCCTTCTGCCATTCGAAGGAACCAATTAGAATCAATTGGCAGTATTCTCTGGGGTGATTAGCATACATGCTCCACTCGTGGGGCTTTGACAGTTATTGAATCTGTCCTGTTCGAGTGCCGTGTGTGGCTGTTTCGTCACATCTCTAACCACTAGCTTAACAATGAGGTAGCCTGAGATTTAAAACATAAGAACACGCTATAAATCTACTGTATATGTCACAAGTGTGTGCTTTAGTAAGATATCCTCTTAGTTAGGGGATTATGATTGAGCTCAATTTCCAAAATAAATAACCAGAAATAATGTCAAACTCTTTTAGTTTGAAGCTCTTGAAGTTTATAAAATCAAAACCAGCCACCTCACAAACAGATAAAGTATTGATTTTTACATAAAGAAACGACTGACTATGTTACACTATCAGGAATACAAACTATATATGAAATGTGTTTAAATATCCAACTGATGCCTGACTCCAAATGATCTGCTTCTACATGCATTTAAATGACTATACCAGCATCTGTAGGTGATTTTAGCAGGTAAAGAAAAATATGAATATTTCAAAGTGTTTGGTTGTTTTTAGGTCAAACCTGTGAATATTTTATCCTGAGTAGAACATGGAGAGCTTCTTCTGTCACACTAAACAGGGCTGTTTCATAAATTGGTTTTCAAAAATTACTGACAAATGCTTTGAACAAGGATTTGGTGTTAGCCACTCTTTTCTAAATAAGTTTAGAAATGAATCCCGCTCTGGATGAATGTCATTAAATGGTAAACTGCCAAAGGGTATTAATTGGAAACCCAATAACAACAATGGCTAGCTAATTAAAAGATAATATTGCTCCACTGAATACAAAACATGTCAATAACACACTAATCATTTAAATAAGGAACCTTCAGCTCATTGCATGACTAAACCCTCAAATTTACAGGGATCTGTCCTGGCTGATAATGTGGATCCAGTGGCCTCTGGCACAAATGCAGGCATAATGAATCATGGGACTCCTCCAGGGGATAGTCCAATGGATGTTTTCCAGCCGATCTTCATTAGCAGCCATCCAGCTGAAACATCTGTCACTGGAGTGCTTGGCACTGTCCCATGGCAATTAGTAAGCTGACTGCAACAGGTTGTACTGGAAGATAAACAGGATACGAGCAGAGCCGAAGGCATGCACACAGCAGCTTGTTGTGAGCAAAAAAAAGATGGACAAGCTTCAGCTGAAAAAGTACTGTATATGTATACTCTCTCTCTATAAAAAAAAAGGTCATGAAGCACCTTGTAATACTATAAATTTGTCTATAAACTCCTAAATATAAATCTCAGTAACACTTTCCTGGAAGAAAGGTTTGTTGTATGTATCTAGTTTCACGTTAGAAGAGTTTGTGTACAAATCACTGAAGGGGGAAAAAATCTTCTTTTGTTTGCTTTTATTATTCATCACAATAAGCAGCTGAGATCTGATAACTCTGCAGACGTTATATTAAGATGTTATATTAAGGCCAAGTGCAGCTGATTGCAATAAAAGATATCTACACGAAATCATACTGGTTACATACAAATGATCACAAATATTATCAGGTGAAGTATGACTTGTTTGTATGACTAGAAAAATTTCACAAGAATTTCGTGGACAAAAACATATTACACGTTAATACTGGTTCAATGAAGTCTACATAAGATAAACTGAAAATTCTTTGTACTATAAGAACAGCAAGAAACAGGTAAAACTGAAAGACTGAGAAAGTCACAAAAAGTGAAAGAGGCAGTGAATGGCAGATGCAAAAATGGAAGGACAGGAAATCAAGAGGGATGAACAGATTCAGTCAATATAAATTGAAAAGTGATCATTTGAAGGAAGCCTATTGCAAAATACTGGGAAAATTGAGTCTGCCAGTACGTTACTGTGGTTGTGGGGTGTGTTGCTTCTCTCTCAGCTGTAGCAGGGAGAGGTGGGAAAGGGCGGATCAGGTGTGTCACTCGAGAAGAGTGGCACACCTGGCTCGCACCTGCTCATTAACCTCTCACCTTACATAGTAGATGCAGGGCTGGTGGAGGCATTAAAAACACATGGAGTTGCAGCAGACAGCTATGAGAGTCTCTCAAACAAGACATGAACAGTGAGCTTGCCATAACTTAACAGCAGTGTGGAGCCAGCAGTGTTAGTGTATGCAAAAACAAAGCACTGTGTGTGTGCAAAAAGGTGGCATGTTGTCATCCTTAAAGAGGACAGTTGAGGAGAGTTGCTACAGTTACTTGGTCCATCAACAATATGTCTCCATATAATCAGAAAAACCAGATTATACCGTTTGTCGGCAGTAATAGTTGCTTAGTCTGTATTCAAAGTCCAACCACCTTTTCCATTGCTGTGTCCATCCCAGACTAGAGGACACAAAGAAGCACTTGAGCTGCACAAGAGAGAAGACAACCACCTGAATCACATAGTGAAACACACACACACACACACACACACACACACACACACACACACACACACACACACACACACACACACACACACACACACACACCAATCCATTTAATAATGCCACATACCTGAGGTAAACATAACATGGTTGTCAAGATCAACTGCTGAGGTTTTCGTTTTGAGAGTTCCTCGAATGGTTGTCATCATATGGTCAAAAACATGTTGAGTTAAAGAATTCGAAATGTGTATGCGTGTCTGCAGTTTGGAGACTAGCAAACGAGGACTGAGGACATCAACGGTATTTAGATTGGTGCTACAGTTTTTTTAATGTCATATAAAATTCAGACTTCTACGTAATTTTTCAAGATGATTACTGCTCTACATGTTTGTACTGCCAACATAATCTGTGAAACAGTGATTAAGTGTTTTATAAAAGGTTCTGTACTCATGAAGGTTCAGGTTCCTAAAAATATCCTATAGTTGAATCCTGTAAAAGTTATTCTTCTTTTGATGCCTGTAGTTGGCTAACACACACAGTGTTGGTATCAGAATAGAGCCTGTACACAAATGTCACATGAGCAGTTGTAAAATGCAATATCATTAACAATCTTTAACAAAATTTGTCAAATGTAATGGCCATTAGCATTGACAAATTAAACATTTGAACTATAAAGATTCTTGGTTCAATCCCAGGACGAGGCACAAATCCATTGGATGCTGTGTCAAAAGGGCATCTACCATAAAAAGTGACGAAAGCAATCATGCTAACGTACTTGCTGTGGCGACCCCAAAGTGGCGTCTTTAAATCCTCACACTAAGGAACATTTTGATTTTGTCAACAAAACATGAAGAAATTCATATTTTTCTTGTTCTTCATGTTTCTGACAAACAGTTTGCAAATCTCAAACTCTTCAACCTGGTAAAAAATGAAGAAAAACTCAAGCCTTGACTTTTTGTTCTTAAATCAGTGACTAAGAAATAAAATAAAAACAACGAAAATCCCCCAAATAAACCAAGAAATGCATTAAAAAAAGAAAAACAGTCCCACATATGACAGGATATCTGCTCTTTTGCTCTTTTTTTCCACTTTTTTGATGGTCCATTTACAAGTGAGAATGAGAAACTCTATGAATATGTGTTGCATCTTATTTTTAAAAAAGTGAAATGTTGAAATATGAATGTATCCAACCAGGAATTAATTTTTCTAATTATTCTGACAACACATGGATAAAGAAATATATGGTGTTATGGAATTATTCGGTCAAATATGAGGACTTGTTGACCAAAACATCTGCCAATAACATTCTTAAATTCAGGTTATCTCATTACTTCAGCAAACTATAAACAGCTTAGATATCTGCCCTGTTAGATGCTGCATCTCTTTATAGAAAAGAACCCAGTGCCCCCCACAAGTACAGGAAGCTTTCATCTCAAATAAACAAAGTGAGGAATGATGGGAGATTCTTATCGAGATGCACACAGTTTGCACACAATGCAAACAAAAAAAAATGCCACACAGTTTAGCAAAAGCACACAAGCAGACACACGCCTTGACCTGCTTCCCACTAAATAATCAGCTGTGGAATCTGCAAGACAAATCTCTGCTCTTCCCAAAGCCAACATCAGTGAGAGCCATTATTTTTCAATCTGCCTCGCAAATCAGCAAACAGGGAAACAATTTGACACTGGTGACAACTAAATTTAGATAGACATAGGCCACTAAGGATTCAGGAGATAATCTGAAATGCTTTCAGAAGTGCTTATGCAGAAAGCCCTATACAGATTACCTGCATAACCTATGACTCTTTAAAAATGTAAAAGTAAAAAGTAATGTGCAGGACACTGTAACTCACGCTCAGACGTCTCGGTTTTGGAGAAGGTTAAGAATACACATTTTTTCTGGATTCAGTAATGTCCCTTCTCACTGCGTGCCAGATAATGAGCAGCTAGTCTGGCCCTTTGTATAATTTAGGCTGGTAGTTTGTTATTGCACGACTGTGATTATGAATAACACAAAGACTCACTCCTGCAGGAGTTTAGTCTATTCTGTCTTTCCAGTGTTGCACCAGGCAGACACCCAGATCCCACTGATTAACTGGGACAAAGGAAGCCAGCATGTAAACACACGGGAAGACAAGAAGACTACTGTTGGGGTTCTATATCTGTTTTATGTGGTGGTAGTATTGTGTTTTGTGTGCTGTTGTTCACCATGCTGCCTGCATCGCATGTTGCATTGAAAAGGAGACATGTTGACTTGAGTAGAGTGTGCTGCGGGCCTTTTAAAGGTATCTTAATGTTATTTTTGATACACTGCCATTTTCAATGATGAGCGTGCAGCTGAAGATGTGTCAGATTTAGCAGATCATTTCTGTTTACAATTAAAAGGAGAATTATCAATAACGCACATACATTCGTTCACTGTGTTTTTCAGGATTATCTACAACTTCTAAATTTTCTTTGATGTTTATTTAGGCTCCCATAAAAGAAAATAGTTCTACATTGGGTAACTGTTCAGGCTGTTTAAGCTGCATTAAAATCAGACAAAACCAAACTTTTCCAATAAAAAGAAAAGACAGCGATAGAGAAAGACAAAATCCTTATAGCATTGCTGTGGCATCAAGATAAAGAGCAAGCTGCTCTCTTTAAAGAAGTGAAAATATGAGGTTGAATGAGGTGACAATGGCCTAATGGTTTTAGTACTGTATATCTTACAATATGTAGACATCTCATACTCTGATGAACATGATTTTTTTGCATATAAGTCTGTTGACTTGATTCTTATTTAATTATGTTGCTTTGATTTTTTTTTATCTTCATTGTAGATTTACTGTATTTAAACATTGTAGCAGTAAACTTACTAAAAGTGACCACATATTCTGTTAAAAACTTGTGTGCAATAAACACTCCAACAGGAGAATCACACTCCCCCTAAAGCTCATGTTTTCTAAATTCCCCAATGCTAAGTCTTTGAGTCAATGAATGAATCCCTATATGTCAACCCCTCCCTTTTCTGCCTGTGTTCCTCTTCCTGTGTGCGGCCTCTGCATCACTTAACACCAGCTGATCTCCTCTTCCACTCAAAAGCCGCCTTTTCATTTCGGTTCACTCAAATACACTCTACAGATTTACAGTGTGCAGAATCTGGTGGGTTGTTTGATTCAGGAAGCTGAGGAGATCAACGAAGGAATTAGGGGATAATGTACACACATGCACAGCACTCTGTGTACACATAGAAGGGACACAGCACACATATTCACATATACAGGAAACACTAAACCACAAAATCTACACATCGACAGATACATATTTACATGCATGAACAAACATGCAGAGGAAAGCCTTAAACACAAGACAGGCATTCACGCATACAGAGAAAACTCTGTGGCAAATGAATGGAAGCACACACATGCATGGACGCACACACATACACGGTTTATGAGACCTGATGAAGACAAGTGTTCTATCAACAACTCCAACTCTGGTATCATTTCCTTCCTGAGGTTCACCGCAAACATTACAAGCCTCCTGTCTCTTTCACTACATGGCAAGATTACTAACAGGGTTTCCAGGTTAGGGCTGATTACCCGGGTGGCCTGCAATGGCTGAAAAACACATACAGAAAAACTCATGCACACATGTAGTGATTAAGATCACTGCAGCTCATGCAGAGGGTCTGGACATGCTGGCAGGAACATACAAAGACGGAACATGCTGCCATAGAACCCAAAATACATTCAAGGATACAAACCATGCATGCACGCAGGTTTGAGGGGGAAATCTAGGGAGTCGGATAAAGAGATTCGTTTATCATCCCTGGTGATGACAGACCCCGCTGATGTGTGACCACAAAGCAAACAACCACTGATCGCTGTCATGTTTCTCCTGCAGCCAAGGGGAAAGGATGGTGAAGAGTTTTACATGTGAAGGTCCAAACACTCAGGAGTATTGAGCTCAAGCCAGAGTGGGAACACACTGCACTCTGGAAAGGCCTAAGTGGAATATTCATCAGGCAAAAAAGCAGCTATGGATTTTACTGGGTTGACACAGAAAATTCTGTTGCTTGTTTACTTTTACTTGAAATTCTGTGTAGTGCTGAGATGCGATCAGATGCACAAATTATGCTGCCCTTTCACTATGAAGAGGGTTCATGTGTTATATAACTATAAAGATGCTCAGGAGTCTTGTTGTTGGGTCTGTTAACACACTCCATATACATGCACTACTTACTGCTGCCAATTTATTTGCCTCAGCTACTTTGAAATAGTTGAAATTCCTGCAGAGCCTTAACTCAATAAAACTAAAAAAAAAATATATTGAATTTAACTGAAAGAGAAGAAGCACTGGGAATTTTCACATCAAAATCTCATCTACAGCAAGTTTACACCACTCTGCTTCATTAAACATGCTAGAGTGCGAGGGTATCCCTTTTCACCTCACCCATCTGTGACACTTACGGGCTTTATACCAATACATGCTGAAAGCCTTGGCATCTCTGTTATTTACAGGAATGAAATGACGATATAATTTTGGCATCTTTGGACCGTAACCTAATATGTGTATTGGGGGGGCAACAAAGTGTGATGCAGGCAGGTTAAAGACCAATACTTAGAGGATGAGGAAACAAGCAAATTTCTTAATGCGTGAAAGGTGAAACAGGAGCAGTCTGACCACACAGTCTGATTTTAACCAGAATAATGGAGTTAAAGGTTTGTATTAAATCATGACGGTAAAGAGAGAATTTGATCTAATCGATACATGCCTGTTTTCACATGTCCCATATGTCCCCCTGTGCCTGGATTCCTGCATGTGTTCCTCAGTGTATGTCAAGCCACAGCAACAGACGGCCTTATATTACAAGAACAGGCAGAGAGGAAGGAGGAGCCCCCCAACACGTACGCTTGGTGAAAGCAACTCTTCACCATACGGCAGCTGTTCACATTTCCTGCGTATTGGATGTCGAGTGGTGGCTATCGCTCATTTGCTGAGTGCATTATTAGCAGATGGACTTCCCGCTTAGCTCTAATATTGGGAAATGGGAGAAATGTGGAGAGCACTGTGGAGACACACATATCTATGAAGCAGCTGCTGTCGCTGCTAAAGAATTGAGCGTGTGTAGATATTTACTGCCGAGTACCTTCTGTTTGTGTTTCTCCGTGTCTGCATGCACATACCTCTATCAATACATACTGTATGTGAGTCCTGCATACAGGAGGGTATGTGATTTCTATGAATCTCTCTGTCTATTAGCAGTTCTGCTTGTGTGGGCCAGCTATGTGGCAAGAATTCCCCTTTGACCTTATCCATGCTTCAGTTATTCACATGAGGTTCCAGTAAATGCATGCCTGTCAGCACGGTACGTTCAGCTGCAAGAAACCAGTTGGATGACATTGTTTGTGCTGTTACAATGGATTTCATAGTGAATAAAGGCTATTTCAGTCATGGATTGGACACAATAACGACTTCAAGTATTATTAAAAACAATCTTTACCACCCAGTGTTTCACTGAAAACAGGCACAGATGCTAGTGAAATATATTGGAGCAGCAGTTGAATGAGTTAGCAGGAGCACTTTTGACAGCCTGTGATCAGCATTTGATTGTACAGTTATTCCTTTTTTGAACTTATTAGGGTGGGTTGAGTCTGGATGCTAGGTTCAGCCCTACTTTTTGGCTGCTTGGATTCTTTTCCCTCCAAGAGCAGAGCATTTTCACTCGATACACAGCAACTGTCAAACCGTTTCCCCTATATGGCACGTTCTTTAAAGCAACTATCAGACTAACTTTGTGCAGTAGTTTTGCCTTTGTCTTTCTGCTTGGATTGTACCACATTTGTACATTGGGTTGGACAATAGAATCTCTCAGCTTAGAAACTGTAATGGGAAACTGAAGTAATTTTGCAAATTGGGAGTGTCAAATTTAGCTAAAGAGAATGAAATCCTTAACATACAATAAATACTGAGCAACAATTACTTGAAATCAAAGAAAGGAAAACTTTGGTAACAAAAGATAAAGTACAGAGCTTTATTAATCACTTGGTAAAAAATAGATTCATAAATTCAAAAAATTAATGGATGGCAAAAGTTTCTAGCATCCATTTCCCTCCACTTATCCAATTCAGGGTCACAGCTGAGCTGGAGCCAATTCCAGCTGTTATAGGGCAAGAGGAGGGAAATACCTTGGACAGGTCGCAGATGTAATGTAGGGCTAACACAGAGAGAACATTTAGATTTAACACCATTTAACCTACCTAATTAACCCACTCAAATACAAGGAAAACATGCAATATCCAAATAGAAAGGCCCTAGCATTTAAATTCAATGGTGCTATTTACCACACCACCCAGAAATGTTAGTAAAATATATCTTAAAATCAAATTGTTTGGATGCCAAGTATTCCATAATAAGGTAATTAGTTAAAAACCCACAGAACCACTTGGGTAGTTACTGTAATATTGTTTGTGTTGAATCAGGTCCAAAGGAGATCTGGAATGTTTTCAGGAGTCTTTATGTTTTCCTACTTAGGTCGTTACAGTTCATTATTCAAAGCATACAAGCATCCAGTTATTTTTTTCTCTCTCCACCATTATTTCTTTGCTTTCCTGAACTTAACCTGGCACACAATTCCTGGCAAAGGATGACTCATTACACCCTCTTCTTCTCTCTATCCTCCTTGTGTACCTTCTCTTAGCCATTTGTTACCTGGGTATGTAAACACGACCAAGCACTTCCTCCACGTTGCTGTTCCTAAACTATATAGTCATTAAAAGGGACATAAACCAGGCCACTTCCTGTGTATGTCAAGCAGCTTATGATGGCACAGGAACTACACCAAGGCCAGGTTTATCTTAAGTGTCTCCTGCCATCTGAAGACACATTTGTTAACTCGGTCAACCATCAAGAGTCCCGGACAATGGAACAGCACACTTAGAGCTACGCTTTCCGCTTCTTCCTTTAAAACAAACAGCAGTGGCAGAAGCCGAGGAGTGTGATGAAAAGGAGTGTTTTGATAAAAGGGTTCTCATACCCTGATGCCAGCGTTTTGGGCCAAAAACGGTTTAGACATTTGAGCTTTCAATCACAGAATGTTGGCTTCTGTTTCTGTGTTAGTGACAGTTTGTCAGACTTGACTGTTATAATAATGTTGTCTGTGGAGAATGACACAGATTAAGTGAATAAATTGAAATGAAGTTAACAAACCACTTGCAACATGAGTGGCTATTTTGAGGTTTAGAATCTGTTTTGCGAGAGTGTTCTAGACCAGCGGTCCTCAACCTTTTTTGCGCCACGGACCGGTTTAATGTCCAACAATATTTTCACGGACCAGCCTTTAAGGTGTTGCGGATAAATGCAACTAAATAAAATGATACGACCAAGACAAAAACTGTGGTATTTTGTAAATATAATAATAAACACGAACTCACTTTATTAGCAGCGTCCTCCTGAAATGCGTCAACCACATTGAGAGTAACATCCTCCTCTCTGCCCCTCAATGCTCTATGGTCCGCTATGGTAACGCGTAAATATTTCTTTCAAAATAAGGCACACAACTACAACATGGGAAAAGACCCAGGGGTTAATGATAAAAACCCTGAAAACGATACATTTCACACCCGAGCCTCAGCTCTCGTGGTCCGGTACCGGTCCGTGACCCGGGCGTTGGGGACCACTGTGCCATTTAATTCACTCAGAGTTAATAAATTTGTACTGGTTTAATGTAACTTCAGTAAAACATCAAAAAAAGGAAGTCACATTTCAGTCCTCTGGGGAATCTTCTATATATCCACTAAATGCTCCATATACCAAATGAACTGTTGGTCCCTATGCTACTGCCCCTGATTACAGCGTTTGTCTTTTCAAGTAGCTGTAAAATCAATAATCTCAGCATAGCATATAAGCAATAAGCAGAGATGAACTGCATGAAGAGGTGGAACACAAAAAAAGAAAATATTACACATAGTACACATATAGTCAGACACTGGTTTTCTAATACGTTTCCACTCTTGTGGAAGCTTGGCAGCACCTCCACACCTCAGATATGAGAAACTGACTTGTTCTCTTACTACACACTGCACACTGATGATGTAGTCATTGACCTACAGGTTACCTGCTTTGGTGATTCACAGTGTTACAGGAGCATAATTAATTTGTGTGATTTGAATTTTGACCTCTTAAATAATCCAAGTCTAGGAAAATGTGCTGAGCAGAAAATCAGCAGGCATAGCTTACCACTAACAGCCCATCCTAGATAAAGATACAGGAGGGTTACTGCAATGACTCTTGGAAATTGATAAACCAAAAAGTTCCAGAATGGGTACAAAAGTATATAGTAGGTTTCACTTTGTACACTCCAAAGAATCATGTATGGCATTCTGCTATTACTGCCAAATTTTCTTTGCTACATGTTTTTGAGTGTGAAACACTTGGGAGCTTTGATTGTCATACTAAAAAAAACCCCAGACATGCCAAAAAAGTTATAAAATGATAAAGCCATAGTGTTTCATCCATCTACATAAACAGTCGGTTTCAGAAAGCCTGATACTGTTTGTCCAGCAGTAGCAGAACAATGGTTTGTGATCCTGGGCTGCACTGCCCATGGTAGTCTTGCTGTCCTGAGAAGCTGCCAAATCATAGCCCTCTTTCAATAAGTGGATAATGACGTTCTGTAAGCATGGTGGCACCAGACACCAACTCCACGTGGCCTGGGCTGCCGTTGTCCCCACTTTGTGTCTTTCAGCTCATGCACATGAGTCAGCTGGACACTTAAGGTACAGCATGTCAGATCCAAACATCACAACACATGTCAGGTACTCCATTTGTAGTGATTATGTGCGAACATACAGGTACTGTCGTGAATTCCTGTCTGTTGTAATAGTGATCAGTAAAGTCAGATATTTGGATAAATACTTATTGGTATACACATGGTATCCCCTTTTGTCATATATGGGCACGAGATCGTGATTCATATGGCAGCCCAGATGATAGTCTCTTAATTTGTTATGTATATATACAAGTATAGGAATAGCTGTAGCAGCTATACAATTACAAAACCTATAATAAAAATAACAACTTTCCCCAAACTGCATATAGATCAGTACATGTCATCAAAAAATAACTGTTCAATTCAAAGAAATGCATACTTATAAAGTAATAATAATAATAATATGAAAATGTCTTGGGCTGGAGAGGTGGGTCAGCTATAATTACAGGTTTAAATATTTTACCCCAGAACTTTTGGTTCTGTCTTGCACTCCTTTTAGCCACTCAGAATCATTTCAGGTAATTTGGGAGTAATTTTGAGTTTCCCAAAGGTAAATAAAATGAGACGTCATAAAAAGGAAATTACATTGCATCTCATCTGAACTACCAATTTTAGGTCCATGCATAATTTCATTTGATGTAATTAACGTACTGCACAGTGTTTTGAAGGCATATCATTCTGAGCTCTCATTTCCTCAAACCATTTTGTCATGCTACCAAACGCCACACTGATCCTCATAGTATTTTTGGCTAAATTTAAAATAAGCTGCATCCCCTTGGGATATAGCAAGATTCTAGATACAGCAAATCTGCTTTTGGTATATTCCCCAACACCACATTAGCTATTTTCATTTGAAAATGACATATACTCTAGCAGTAGGTTCAGCAGTATATCATATTTAAACCAACACAAAATCTGACATGATGTGCCCAGCAAGACCAAATCCATCTAAAAACAGCTTCCTTCCCAACATAAAGCTCCCTGTATATACTACAGCCAAAACCAGTTTCTGATGGGTTTCATACCGGGTCCTGCAGCTCCAGAATGATTGGATTGCCTCTCCTGGGCGTTTCATGAGGTGTACAGCTGAGGTGAATCCCACCGTGAGCTCTCATGCTTCATACTGAACCATCAAACAGTGGGATTCTTCTTCTGGCCATTATGGAGGCTTCAGTGGACTCATTTGGTACCCTTGCAGAGAGATTAGATGGGAATAGAGGAACAGTTATGAAAGATGAGTATCACAACAAAAACATAATGGACGCAGTGGAAGTGATGTACAAGACTAAGGCAAATGTATTCGGTGTTCCTGCAGGGGACATAGCAGCAATTCTACTAATAGTAAATCTGCTATTACTTATGCCACTATTAGAACCTCATTCTTTAAAATGTTGAAATTCAGTGATAACTTTGAGTATATATTATATTAAACTTTCTTTAATATCCTTTGCATTAAATCCTAGGCCTAGGACTTCTTAGTGCTGTAGGTTAAAACATAATTCATTGAAGGCCTCTCATAGGTTTGATAAGAAGGATTAAAAAATTAGATCATTTCATGGTGGTAATGTTTTACAGTACAAGAAAACACATTTAATTTTCCACACACCTCTGCAGAAGCCTTCGAGATTGTTATAAAAATGTAGCACGCTTGATCCTGCACACTGTGGCATCTCTGCTCTGTCTATCAAATAGACACATGGGCCAGCAGGTTGTTATACATTAATGATACAGTCAGAGCATATGCAAGTGATTCACAGCTTATCAAGTCCAGCTCTCATGATCTGACTACCCAAAGCTGGACACCCAGGAACAACTTAGAAACACATTAAAATAATAAGAAATTTAGGGTCACATACTCATATGGGTAATAATTACGAGTTTAAACACAGTTTTAGTAGCATAGACACAGTTAAGTTTGTAATTTATATTTTTAGTATATTCTCTAAAAGCTAAAAAAAAAAAAGAAGAAAAAAGAAGGGGGAATTAAATGTGCATCTTTTTTGGTCCAGTATGGGTCTTTTGTTCAACACAGCATCAGCATCACAGTTTATTCCTCTCCTCTTCATGTTTTCACAGCAGTAAGCTGTTAATGGAAGCAGAGGCTGCTGGCTGTGTCTGGCAATGAAAATAAGACCCATGTAGGGAACCAGACTGGTGGAGATGAGATATGTGAGTGCATGCGATGCAGGAGAGCTCAGAGGGAGGGAATATTATCCATTTCCATTCTAATACCCTTTGCCATCTCCATTTGGTATTGCTTGTGGTGTTTAGCCAATAAAGAAACTTCTCAAGCATCAATGCAGTGCCTCTTTCTCACCACATTACAGCATGAAGCAGAAACCATATCGTAAATTTGGTACAAATCTGAGGTTAAAAATAAGTATAAGCGTTAAATTTAAAGACCTCTAAATCTTTTAATGTTGCCTTATACGCTTGTTTTGTAATTAAACAACTATGAAATCATCTTCTATGACAGTAGAGGGCTCCATGGAATAAAGTCTTTTCAAGATAACTGGTGATGATACAATGCATGTTTGTAAGCTCCACAGGCTGGATGAATCTAGGGCAAGAACGGGAAACACAGCGCTTTTCCCTCCATCAAGACTATCCCTGACTCACCCTTAAGCAAGGCTCTTTGCAATGGATGAGAAACGTTTTTGACGACACACCCTTACTCTTCATAAACATACAAGCTGAGGGAGCTCCACTTCCCTCAGGTTCCACTGCACTGACTCATTCTTTCCCACTGCCCCGTGAAGGTCCACGGTTGGAAACAGCATTCTAGCTCTGCGCAGACCATGACCCTTGACGGCCAGTGTGGAGTGAGAAAACAGCTGCTGCTTCGGGACGGAGCGCAGTCAAAATTGGTTTGTGAGATGTTAGATGGCTATTGTACAATATAATTAGTCCCTTAAGGAGAGGGGTCAGGGCTGTCAGCAGTAGGTGGGATGTTAGCATCAAATGAAAATAAATATCTTTGCCAATGACAGCAGCCACAACTACACCATTAACTGGAGATTTTTGTACATGGCCCAGAAAAAGAAATATAAGAGGGAAAATGAAAACTGCAGTTTTTCTAGTCACATTTTTGCTGTTGTACAGCGCCACCCAGTGGTTAATGTAGTCCAGTAATGAACCAGATCATTGACAAGTTAAACCATGAGTGTATTATCCACAATTAAAGATAAAGAAATAAATCATAGTGCAAATGATTAGACAGAAAATAGCTTATCTTATTGCCTGATGAAGCAAGGTTATTATACTACTATACTTTTCTACTACTACTAAAATAAACTAAAACTACTTAAATAAAGCTAAAAAAAATCTAATATATAGAATATGTATATTAAAATGGTTGGCTTTGTCAACAAAACATGCATAAGGACACACTAATTCATATTTTTATTCAGATTTGGATGACTTTTTCACAAAAACACATTACATAATAATAATAATAATAATAATAATAACAACAAAGAAATGCTAAATAAAAACTAATAAAAACTAGACAGAATCTACAAAATTGGGAGCAACTAAATTAACACAAGCAAGCCCTAACAGAAATTTAAATGAAGTAAACAAAATGTTAAAGTATAATGCTCCTATGAGTTCATTTTACTCTCACCTAAACAGTAAAGGAGCCTAGTTTCTTGCTAATGCTTTATCCAGTCAGACGTCTAAATTGTGGATTTATTTTATAATAAACAAGTGTGCATGAGTTAATGAAAGACAGATCGCTCTGCTGAAGACATTAAACAGAAGGAGAAATGATAGGATCTGTAACTATAAATTTTCTCAGCCTTAGAAGGAAGCACTTTATGGTGATTCGTTTTACAGACCAGGAGCTGGAGGCTCCATTATCACCTTCCTGGATTAAGCTGTGACTGCTGACAGGCACATAGGGTGAATAAATGTCAGAGCACAGGGCTACTTTGCGGGTCAGATTTAGGCATCACAAAATGCTGAATGTAAAGATTTAGATTTATGAGCAAAGGCCACAAAAGCAGATGACTGATTTATGATCAAATTGCCATATTGCAATATGTGGAGGTGATTGCCAAAATCAAATTAATAACTTTATTTTCTGCTTTGCAAGACATGCAGCACAGATTCAGCTATACCATGATCACACTCTGATCTTACTTTGCTGCAGCAGTCTCATGCATCTCAATGCACACTTGAAAACAATATTTGTAAGACTTTTTTGATATGCTCATAATGCTGGTTTTGGTATATTAATAATTACAATTTCATATCATCATGATTTCATATAGTATAGATCCTGAATATATAAAAGCAGTCTACAGATTGTGTTTCTTCTGACACATGGCAGCAGGTTATGTAGTGTGGAGTTGTGACTTTATAGTAGGGGGATTTGTTTAAAGTCAGCAGTAACATTGCCGGATAAACACACATAAGAAAAAAATATCCCTTACAAAAACAGCACCTGTATTACATCCTATTCATAACCACACATACAAGGCGTCAACGAGCACGCAGGGATGAAACTGTTACTGAAAGAAGTTCAGACTTGAATTATGGTTCTTTAATTTGTTACTGTTCAAAGGTGCAATACGTCAAAGAAAAAGCGCAAGGAGTTTTAAAAATCATAACGTCTCCCATAAATGCTGGGTACACATAGAAAAATGACAATTTTACTTTTCCTGGATGGCCACTGACTAAACCGTCGTCCTTCCTCAGGACAAGGTCAGTCCTAACCTCCTGTAATTATTCTGTGCATAATTAAAGTACTTGGATTATTTTTACATGGCCGTGGGACAAAAGTCTTACGATAACATCATGAACTCATCTGAAAACAAAAACCAGAGATCTCAGTTTGATTTCTTTCAGGAAAGCCGTGGTGGGTTAGAAGTTCGGAACGCAAGAGTTTATCTGTGGGGTAAATTTGCAGGCTAGGAAGAGAGGGGGACCACATTTATTTAGAATGAATAAACAAAAATTTACTTTATCAGTGTGTATATACAGATTTAATTTTCCATGACAGCCTCTGCACCCGTTGTGACCCCTTTACCACAGGTTAACATTTTGAGGAGAAGCTTCTCTTCCTGGCTGTAGCAAACTCTGTTGTCCACACCAACCATGTAGCAAAGGCAAACAAACACCACATGGGAGCCATTTAAGAGGCACAACCAAGCAAAATGAGTCTTTAATAACACTCTGCGGAGGGCCTTGTAATTGCAAGTGAGTGGAACATTTTCTAATTATAATCACTCACAGGCACACTCACTCACAGGCACACACTCTTTTCTTGCGCCTTGTGTAGCCTAGCATGCCCTGTTAGCCAGTAGCTAGCTGTGCGGCTAAAACCACATGAGATGTTGGAGATTGCAGGCTGGCAGGGTTTGTTGTGCTCCGGTTGGGTTTTGGGTCAAGGTTGGTTAGCTGAGTAAACACTATGTGAAGTGGGCAGAACGAGTGTGCTGTGAGATTCAAAACAAAATCAAGCAAAGTACAAATTTTCCTTATGTTTGGCACAAGTTTGAAGTTGTGTTGTTTCTGGTTAGCAATTAGAGGATGTGACTGTCGACATAATTATAACTTCCTAATTGCAACTGGCGAGTTCCAAGTTGGATTCCAGATTGGAAAACAAAATTTTACTTTCTTTTTATTGGCATATTTCCTACCAGGAATTCCAATAAGATGTTTGTTTTTATGTAATTCTACCACAAGTACATATGATGATTAAACTGGTTGAGCTTGCAAAGTTAAGGCTGGAAAAAGCATCAAAATAGCAATATGGGTTGGGTTTTTTAACATGCTCAGAAAGAGTTTGGAAGTAGATATTTAAACAGGGGGTTTTAACCCTGTTAAAGGACTTCATTCCTCTGGATGTCTCTGTTGAGAGGTTTAACCTCTGCTGTAAAATCTGAGAAAATATTCATTGACATTGTCTGCAGTCATCCAGCACTACATCTGTTTTCTGAGCGCACAACAGTTTTTAGTTTTTTCCTCCACTGACTGTTGTGTCGCCTTTGTATCTGCTGCTCCACCACACAACAGCTTGAACCTGTCACTGTGAACTGAAAGCACATTCAGTGACCTTAAACCCATAGATCAATGTGCATTTTATCAGTAGCAGCTCTATTGACCTGGTGACTGAGAGCAGCAGTCTTCTTGTCTCAGGCAGAGTTCCAGTGGCTGATCTGCTCTGACCTCTTTGTCATCACAGTACTGCTGTAATTAACAACCAGTATGTAGGAGAGTAAATGGATGGAAATCAAAACACTAATCTTATAAGCTTAGCGCCAAACGCAACAGCACCTCTGGGCTTACTTCTATTTGCCTTCATTTTGGATGACACACAGTTTGTGCTTTTATTATGGCAACAGATCTTTAGTGCTTAAAAATACCACAGCCCCAGTTTCTAAAGCCAGCGAGAACTTTTTCCTCAGCGGACTGTTTGTGAGGCAGTTATCGCTGGGGTTATTCGTAGTGTCGAAAGATTAATCACACACTAGCGGTACTTTTAAGGAAACTACTTTTTAAAATTGTTGTCACTGCTTTCTTCTGTTTCAGCAAAGCTTAAGAATCGAAGAAAACTCCTAAAATCAAGAAAAGAAAAACTTAACTTTGCTTTTACTGGGAGTAGTCATCCCTCTAGCTCATTCACATGAAGTGGAATTGCTATAACAGAAATTAGGGAAGTTGCAAGGCAGACATAGCAGAACATTCTTTGGACCCAGACCTTCGAGTCCACCTGTTACGTGATATCAGACAGCATGACAACCCAAGCTGAACCTTTCTCCTTTATCAATAGCTCTCCTTGACGAGGACTGTGAGCAGAGCTGTAGCTGTTGAGTTTTGCATACACATACACGCTTGCACAATGTGAGTTTGAAGGAAGATTGTATTTATTTATGTTTGTCAAATACTTTTTAATTGAAAGTCCAGATGTCAATAGAACAAGAGTCCATTTACCTAACTTATTTAAAAGTTAGACACAGCTAATATTTCACGTGTTACATATTCTTTTTTGAAACCAGCAGAAATACTATTCTTGTTTGTATTATGTGTATTATTGTTTAGGAAGGCTGTTACGGATACTGTAAATAATGCATATCCAGTATCCAAATGCATACATTAGTTGAGATTAATTGTAAGATTCACACAATGTATAAACACCAGCTGTAATTGTGGCTTTGAATCTTAGTGGCACTTTTTAGCCAAGGCAAGTAATGTGAATCTGTTTTGTAGCAGGCATATCAAACAGAAAAGGTGAAAGAAAACGAAAGGTTTCGAAAACATACACAAATTTGGACGGGAATACATTTTACTCGCACTCACTGAGCTGCCTCTTGATATCTTTAGCATCTGCTAGATTCTGTGCTTCAGTGAGAAGGTCAGCTGGAAGAGAATGTGTGTTTCTCTATGGGAGTGTGTGATGAATAGCATTTGGCTGTCACCCAAGCCAGACAGCCAGTGTGCTCTCTCCGAACCTCCAGACAGTTGTTAACATACAGCCCACCTGAGACCCCGGGCTCATAAATTAGAACCATTTAGCCGAGCTGACTATCCACCTATCCAAACAGAAGCTGACAGACTTGGTCTTTCTTTCTTTGGAAATTGCTATGAGGTGATCATGATTCAATACTTCCTCAGCAAAATTTACCCCAATTTTCATAACTGTATTTGTGATGCTCTCATTTGCACTGCATGGAGGGACAAAGTCTTACAATCTTTTCCCATTCTTTTACTTATAAATGTATTTTGCAGTACATCACATATTTATTGTTTGAATGTGGTGAAGAGTTCAGAGAATTAATTTCTGTTATTTAAAACATTGTTTCATGTTGTATTGTTTTATGTTATGTTGGGGGTGATCGTGGCTCAAGAGTTGGGAGTTCGCCTTGTAATCGGAAAGTTGCCGGTTCGAGCCCCAGCTTGGAAAGTCTCTGTCGTTGTGTCCTTGGGCAAGACACTTCACCGTTGCCTACTGGTGGTGGTCAGAGGGCCCGGTGGCGCCAGTGTCCGGCAGCCTCGCCTCTGTCAGTGCACCCCAGGGTGGCTGTGGCTACAATGTAGCTTACCATCACCAGTGTGTGAATGGGTGGATGACTGGTTGTGTAAAGCGCTTTGGGGTCCTTAGGGACTAAGTAAAGCGCTATACAAATACAAGCCATTTATATGTTACATTGCATATAAATCAGCTTTAGGTAAAGAAATCCTGTTTTTCAGCTGCTTTGCTGCACTTTTGTGAAGACTTTATCAGCCAAAGATCTGTTCTGTTTGTGAGTGATTTGTAAGTTTTGTTAGATTAACCTGACAGATAGAAAAGCACGGTTGCAGCTTACTGGCCATGCCTGTAGGATAGGAAGCTACCTACAGGTGATATCTATAGGAATAAAAACAACCAATGATGCCCATTTAATGGAGTCACTGTATTTAAAATGGATGGCAGGAAAGTTTTACTGTTCTTCCAGCACCCACAGCCACACAGTAGTCATTGGTGAACACCACAGCAAATATCTACTCTAACAGTGATTTACTGCTGTGCTAAACCAGATATGTTCTTGTGCTAGTTGCAGTCAGGGAAATGTGATGTCTGCATGTGAAAAGTCACATTTGACCCATCAGTCTTGATGTATATAAATATTAAAACTGAGTCTCATCCTAAAAACTCTTTTGCTTGTTTAATGGAGTGCCATCCAAGAACACTGTGTGCCATTACTGTTTAAATATAAGAATGGAACCATTTGCAAAGTAGATAAAATAGAGATGGACCAGTCTAATTGTTTTATAATGACAGTGATGAATTTGGAATTGCAAATTTGTATTTAAACCAATGACTGTAGAAAACAGTCATTGGTTTAAACTTGACTTACAATCACACTGTGTTTGGCTTTTATTAGAAAACCGATCAAATGAAATATACAATACATCTCATAAAATATGGCCAACCGACTTATACCTTGTGAGGTATGCTATAGAATTCATTCATATAGTTTATTCTCACTGCACAAGGTTTTATCTTAGAGCATGGTCTGTTAGGGCAGCACGCTGGTTGCCATGATTATCTTACAGCAAAGAGCTCTTGGGTTTGAATCCACCATCTGCCTGGGGCTTGTCTGTGTGGAGTTTGCATGTCTCCACATGTCTGTGTGGGTACTCGGGCTTCCTCCCAGAGTAGATTAATTGATCATTATAAATTGCTCATGAATGTGAATGCAAGTAGTTGTCTTTCTTTCTGTGATAGCCCTGTGACAGACTGGTCCTGCCTCTCACCTTATGGTACCCGGGATAGGCTGTGAGCCTGAATTGGATAAGTAGAGGAGAATGCATGGATGGATATAGTATTGAGGGAGATTAGAGCAGTTTAGGCTCTACCTTGTTATGTTTCTCTGCTGCCCTCTAATGGTGTTAATATGTGAAGCAAGAGTTTTCCTTTAAGTAAATCAGTCAGTCAGTCATTCAGTCATTCAGTCTGTCTGTTGTGCCACTTGATCTATTGAAATCACAAAAAATATATAGGAACATGAAGCATTTGTTGCAACAGATTTAACAAATAACAACTTGTTATTTGTGTATTGTGATTGCACCCCTGCCAGGACTGTCGTTCTCAGCACTGTCAATGCAGTTCTGAAACACAGATTTCTCATAACACAGACTCACCTGTGCAGAAGACACTGAAAATGCCACAAACATTTCACATATGTCAGAACAGACAAAATCACGAATTAAAACCTGTCTTATTTAACACACAGATACCAAATGGCATACTACTTTTATCAAAATCTTACTGACTTACAGTTACAGTACTGAAAAGAATATTTGATAAAGCGTACAATGATTTCAGACACAAAAATGAAATATGTAAGGATTTATATAATACTTCACATAGTGTTTTTACTGAAACTGGGAACTGGGAGAAACAAAATGATTCATGTGAAACTTTGGTCTTCTACTTCTTTTTTTGACTGCTCCCTTTAGGGGTCGCCAAAGTGAATCATCTGCCTCCATCTTGCCCTCCTCTCCCTCTGCATGTGTTCCTTCACTACATCCATAAATCTTCTTTGTGGCCTTCCTCTTTTCTTCCTGTCTGTTGTGTCAGTATATCCTTTATCCTCAGGTCCTCCAAGGTATGGAGGCCTATCTCCCCCCACCACTTCCTCTACCAGTGGCAGACGCCCTCAGACATCAGTGCATTGGTGGTTCTTTGTGTCCGGGGTGGGCGTCCAGGTACACACTGGCTCACTCCTTGGTGGCTGCTTGTCGGGGCCTGGAGCCTGGGGCTCGCTCGGGCCACTTCGGGGGTGGGGTGCCCTCGGCCTCTCGGCCTGGGGCTCGGTCACTCTGGCACAGCTGGCTGCCGGCGGAGCTCACGGGCACGTCACTGCAACCCCCCCTGGCTTCTGCTCCGAGGCTGCTGAGTGAGCCCTCATCTGGGACTCTCCTCAGCTCTTTCTGGGACAGTGGCGCGGCTGCCCCTCTGTTGGTCTTCCTTGGTCTCTTGTGTTCTGAGGGCCTCTGAATGTCTGGAGTCTTGATCTCCTCCATACCTGCTTCATGCCCTGGAGGACGGGGCAGTGGCCCCCCCACACCCTCTAGCAGATCATTACATGAAGGAACCTTTTAAATACAAGCGCGTTCATGCTCACAGGTGTACACACGGGTGCTCACACACACAAACTACACCCTTTTTGGCTCCTACCTCAAAGCACACTGTGCGCTGTCGATCTTACGTGCTGCACAATAATGTTTAGTATTTACTGTTACATTCACATAGATCATCGTGATGTTGTTTATTATGTTGCCCTTTTTTCTTCTTCTTCTTGTTTTCTCTTTTTTCTTTCTCAACAGGTGATCCAGGTGATTGATATATGTATTTTTTGTTTTTTGTTTTTTGCCCTTTATCCCCGTCCCTCTTCCCCGCTGTTTTTCTTTCCCTCTTTCTTTTCCCCAGTCATGTCTGTCCCGTATTTAGCAAGTGAAAATAAAATAAACAATAAAAGGTGAATCAAATAGACCAATACGGCAAGGCTGGGATGGTCCATTTGGTAAAGTAAATCCGTTGGGCATCTTTCTTCGCCTTTAGACAATAATTCTGATGGCAAAAGAGCAAAAGAAAAAAAAAGTCTATCCTTTATCCTTACTCTGCACATATCTAAACCTTCTCTTTGTCTTTCTATCTTTGTCTCCAAACCGTCTGTCCCTCTGATGTGCTTATTTTGAATTTTGTCCATACTGGTCACACCCATCTTAGGATCTTAAACTCTGTAAAACCAGCTTGGCCTTCTTTCTTTTTGTTAGTGTCCAAACCATTAATCATAGCAGGCCTCACTACCTTCCTGTACACCTTCCCTTTTCGTCATACTGATATCCTCAGTCGCATATTTCTCATGAATGTGAATCAGAAAAAAATATATATACCGCATATACTTGTGTTTAAATAGCACTGGCATGAGATGCACATGTGCCACAAGACTGAGAGTATGGGTTTCTATTTGTTTAACTAAACCTCATTAAATATAACTGTAATGCCTACATGAGCTTGTTGTTGTGTTACAAAAACCCCTTTACTTAAAGTGCTATCCTTGTGCTCCTTGCTTGCATTTTTATATTATCTAAAACCTACTTTTACATTACGTCAGCTAATCTTATTCTTATTTAGGTAAACCAAACAACAGGTAAACCTCTCAAATAATAATGCTGGGACGTCACTGTAAAGCACAACATCCACCAGGAGGGGGTGCTACAACACAAAACATTTTCTTGTTTCTGTGACCGTGCCGTGTTTATGAAACTGTTATGACTTAAACACATCCACAGACTCTACTGTGAGTACAGCTGAGGCTTCTGAAATATGCTCCAACCCCCAAATTACAAAACCTCAAAATAGTGTTCCAGGGAACATTTCTGCCACATACATTTATTTTAAGTGCATAATAACATTTGCATTGCATAACTCATGGCTGGACCGCCATCCAACCTCAAGAATTTTAGTGAAAGAGTTTCTTTCCTGCCTAGATACACAAAAGAAGGGGCTGGATGTTTACAACACATGCAAATATATTTGAATAATCGTCTTTGTTTTTTACTCAAGAGTGACAAAATATTATTGTTATTATAAAAATAACATTTAAACCTGCATTCAAAGGAATTCCAGTGTAAAAAAGAATCCGTCCTTTCTTCCTGGCATCTTTTATAAGTTCATAAAGCTGCTCAGCGATGGAAATATGTGGATAGCAGTTTCCATAATGAACACCACCATTTCCACTGCCTCTAGCTCCAATATAATTTAATAGCCGTTGTGGTAATTGAGCAAGTCTGTTAGGTGTTATGTGTTAATGTGTCTTAATTACAGAACCGACTCACGGGGCTTTCTCTGTGTGGCACGGACTAAAAGGTAGTCTGATATAAAAAGAAAAAGCTCAGAGACATTAAAAGGATAAGTCCACACGTTTTAATAAATTCATATTAATGATTTCATTATTCAGAGCAGATTGGACTAATATTCTGGTCTGGAACCATTTTAGCATAGAAAACAAATGGATTTGGAGCTAATGTTTTCATAATGAACAAGACTTTTTCTTCCCTCCCTGTCTCGTACAAGCTCAATCTAGTTTGCAATATCTTTCAGACAAGCTGAAGTGTGGAATAGATTTATGCCCACAAAAGGCTGATAAAGTCCTTATCTGTGATTAAAATTCACTCTGCTCTCATCGTTAATATGCTTATTACCGGTAGATTTTTTTTCTTCCTTTTATTTGATGGAGAGATTATTGCCATTTGTGTAGTGGTGGCATTGTGCCTTGTTCCGCTGAAGCGCCGCTGGTATTGTCACACCATTGACTCCAAAAGTCTCCACCCAGCATGAAGTTTAAACGTGGTTGCCGGTTTGCGAAGCTGAAACTTTCAGAGCTCCTTTATGTGTCACAGAGATCAGAAAAGTGTGTTGGGCCTTTGAAGGAAAGTAGGTGGAAAAGACATACATTTCTGACCTTTAAAGGAAACACTTCATTGACCTATGAAGGAGTGTGTAGTTTCTCTCCGCAAACCTATGACAATCATTTTGGCTGGGCCTTTCAGATCTGACCTTTTTCAACCTTTCATACTGAGGTTTTTGATTGTTAGTTGAAACCAGTTGGCCTCATGGTTATGGAGATGGATTGGACTGGATCACAAAGGTTACATAACAAAAATCCAGCAGCTGTTCCATCGTACTGTAGACAAAAATGGGTGTCGTGTTTCTGCTACTTATCTTAGTCCAAATCATGGGGGGCAGCAGTCTAACAATGATTTTCTTAATAAGTCAAAATTTCTGATTTCCGAGTCAGAATTTAAACCTGAGTTTGGTTGGAGCAACCCCAAGTTAACAATCCAAGATGGTGGCAGTGAACACTAAACACTATTTATGTCAAAATTCTAATCTGTAATGCCAATATTGTGTATTTATGACTCACTAAAAAAATTAATTTACAGAGTCCTGACCATGCTATATCTATGAGTGTGCTGCAGCTGTGTTTTTAAGTGCAAAAAATGAATATTATGCTGTTTTGCTAGGGATATCTGAATGGCTCTACCTCTCTAAAGAACCAAAACAAACCTTGTTTTTCTCTAATGCGCTAATTTGGGACTGATATCACTTCCAAGTTTCAACATCCAAGCACCAAGGTAAAGGGGGGAGGTTCCTTTTGACATGGAGCAGCAGTGACTCTACTGTGAGTCCCTCTTCACTGACTGAGTTCCTCCCCCAATCCTTAAGAGAGAGCCATTCTAGGAATCTCATTTCTGCCACTTCAGTTCAATTCAATTTTATTTATACAGTGCCAAATCACAACAACAGTTGCCTCAAGTTGCTTTATATTGTAAGGTAGACCCTACAATAATACATATAGAGAAAACCCAACAATCATATCACCCCCTATGTACAAGCACTTTGGCGACAGTAGAAGGAAAAACTTCCTTTTAACAAGAAGAAACCTCCGGCAGAACCAGTTGGTTCCATCTGCCATGATCAGTTGGGGAGAGAGAAGGAAGACGGGATTGTATTTGCCATCTCATTTCTTTGGTCCGTACCTACAACTCATGACCATAAGTGAGAGTAACAATACAGATTGACTGGTAAATTGACAGCTTTACTTTTATACTCGCTCTTCACAATAACAGACTACACCATACTGTGTGCCATCAGCTCTACTCTTCACTTACAAGATTAAGATACTTAAATTCCTGCACCTGGGGTAGAAAGTAAATTGTTTATGATAAAAAAAATGGGCTCTCCAACCTTTTTTTCTAGCTGAGAACTATGGATTCATACTTGAAGGTGCTAATTCCCGTCCCAGCTCCTTCAGACTCCGCTGCAAACTGCCCTAGTGCGAGCTGGAGGTCAAGGCTCGATGAATCAACAGAACCACATCATCTGTAAAAAGCAGAAACAAAATCTAAGATCATGAATCCCATACCTCTTTTCTGTGCCTTGAAATATTTCCATAAATGATGCAAACAGAAAAAGTTTGCTTCTTGCTGCTTTATTTCTTCTTTTGCTTGGACTTTGAAAAGAGCTACAAACAGATGCATTTAACACAAACTACTGTATTACAGCCTTATATGTGGCATGTAAAGCTTTCAATGACGTGGATATACAATGTATATATAAAATATATATGCAATACAACTACACACCACACTGTCTCACTGACTCACATACATTTATTAAGTCACAACATATTATTCCTGCTATGACACTCCCAAATATGCTGCTAGTATTCAAAAGCCAACATTTAAAGAGTCCTTAAACATAAGCTTGTATAGCATTTTCTATAGTTCTGTTCAAAGTGCTTTACAGGTAGCTGACAAAGTAAGACTGTAGAACTTTAAGCAGTAAAACAATAGGGGACTAATGAACAGAAAAGCTATGCAGAAGGAGGACAATAAAATCTAAAATCATAAAATAGACACAGGACAATAAAAACATTTTAAATCAAAACAATAAATGTAAAAACCTCCATTAACTGGAGCGAGGAGCTAATCAGAAGTTAAGTGAAAACACAGCATTTTTCACTTTATTTCACTGCTGTTTGAATAATTTCAGCATTTTTGAATACCATTCATTATTTTTTAACTGTAAATCTAATACTTTTTTACATGGTAGATGTAGAACAAGACATTTTTAAACTAAAACACTTTCCCCGACTCTCAAAAGTTACTCTTCTCAAGCAGACAATGGCAACACAAGAATTGTTTGAAGACTAATTTAATCCAGCGTGCTTGTCTTCAGTGTTTTCCGACTCCTGATTTCTGACTTGCTGACTTTCCACTTAGCAACTCACACATCCTCTGGAGTGTTATGTTACTAAAAGGAGCAAGTACAATTTAGTGTACTATTTAAGTATCCATTTGCTGATGAGTTATAATTAGTTATCACTTGGGGCTTCAAGATATAATTAGTGCATGTATTTATTGAAAAACGGGTGCTTTAATTGTGCATTGTGACAATGCATTCATGCATTGGGCACACTGCAGTCCTGTCATTCAATCAGATATAGACCCTCTGCTTCAGCCTTTCTTTCTCCTCATCACTGCATGCTGATTTTCATTTCAGTGCTCACAGCAGGTGCCAAGGAACCAACTCCCGACTTAATGTCGGGCTCATTTCCCAGGTCAAGACTTTATTGATTGATATAGAGTACAATTACATAACCTGCTATGCATATCCCCCCACCAGTTATTAGTATAATTTCCTTTATTACGCCCTCTATGAACTCTGAGGCAAAGTAACGGGCCACAGGCTCGGTCTGCCTCTTTCACCTGACTGCTGAGTTTTATAGTACTGACCTATGATTTCAAGGTGTCACAGCTGCCAGAATAGTTTAACTGTGACAATTACACGATTTGAAATGACAGTCTTTTGTACTTCTTATGTCTTGCTGCCAGTCTTGTCACAGCTTGCCAGATAAGATAAGCTCTGTGATGAGAAGTAATAATATCAGATCAATATGTTCTGTACCTAATGTTCTCCACAGAGCAGGAATCTTCAAGCATGTTCTTTTTTCTGCTATCAAGTAAAAATATCTGCTGTCATAGTGGAATAATCATATTTATGTTCGGGTTTGGACACTTTGGAAAAGGCTTTCCATTTCTCTCTGAGATGATCAAAACAGATCAGATAGGTTGGCATTAAACCAATTACAGCGGTGCTTCTGTAGTGCTGTCATCATACTTTAATTTGGGTTAAAATCACATCACTGGCATTTTTCTGACGCTGTCGGTAGAAAAGAAACACATATTCAGACATTTCTTGAGTACATTTTTTACCCTTACAGAATCCTGGGGAAATTTTTGCCGTTATGTTTTTGGTTTTTTTTCGTGCTATTTTGGCTTTGCTGAATGAATATAGCTCATATTTGCCAGAGGATAAAAAAAAAAAGTAGTCTCTGTTCCTTCATTTAGCTTAAAATGGCTAAGCTACACAACCTGCCCCATTGAAAATATAATTTTTAATCTCACATTTATCTGGACTTTAACTAATGTCGACGGGCTTGGAGATGCAAGTGAACAGCTGTTCTACCTCTAAAGGTGCCCCTGACAGTAAATATTTTACATGCAGTTCTCACTATGGGCAGTAGAGGTTGTATCAATTCATAAAGAAACCACTGTTTCATTTAAAAACAAAAAACAAATGTCTGATACATGCAACACAATCTGTCTGTTCTCCTCTGCTTATCCAATTCAGGGTCATGGAGTAGCTGGAGCTTATCCCAGCAACCATAAGACGAGAGGCGGTGTCCAGGTCACAGTACAGGTGCCTGGACAGGTCACCAGCCTGTCACAGGGCTTACACAGAGAGACAGACAACCATTCATATCTATGGGCAATTTTGAATCACAGTCTTTAGTATGTGGGAGGAAACTCAAGTGAAACCCCGAGAGCATCCACTGGGAAAACATGCACACTCCACACAGAAAAACTCCAGCCAGTTGGTCCAGTCAGACCCAGGACCTTCTTGCTGTGAGGCATGCTAACCACTGTTGCCACCGTGCTGCCCACAACACATCTGCTTGTTTTCTTGAGGTGAGAGTTTAATCAGGAACGCATTTATTTCGCTGTTTACAGACAATGTCATGAAAATTTTCATTCCATCTCTTTTATGGTTAAAGCGTCATTTGATTTACCCGAGTTACACCACATAGATTTACAAATGTTTCTGGGTAGCTCAAAGCCACTATGCTTTAGTTTTCGCCTGTAGCTGAAAGTCGATGGGCTCACTTATTTCAACACGCTGTGACAAATTTTCTTCTTCCACCGGCAGATATTTTTCCACTTGCAAGAAAAGTGATGAGCGAAACGAGACTCAGTAGTAGATCAAGTGATTAACTTTGGCTGCTGGATCACCCGCTTCTCAGTTTTTGCTGCTGTTAAGTATAAAACATAGATCAAGCTTCCCTGTGAGCTTGTCTGTCTGTAAGTAACCATCACTATGTAAACACTGCTTTTCATTACGATGGATGGGTGTGGGCACTGAGCCACTGGTCTGTGAGGTCTGTGTTATTGTGGTGAATGGATGAGAATACAGTTTTAACACACACACACATACACCCCCACACACACACCCTTTTATGAGTCATTCAGTGTCTCTGTTTATTTATTTAGCTTTTGGTCATACAGGGAGTGTTCTTGTCAGCCAGAAACGCCCAAACGCACGTGAAGAAACATGAGGATTTGAGGACGGGTTCATCCCAGGATTCATCCAGTTGCAACAGCAGGCATATTTTTAGCTCTGCAAAAGTCAGAATGGCACAGAAAGGCAAGTAGGCAGACGTATTGACAAAAAACATTTAAAGGTCAAAACTTAGGGCTGGATAATTATATTATGTTACTTTTTAACCTGTGATGCACAAAACATTTTACACTACTCTAGCTCAGGAGTTCTCAGAAGAAAAGATTCTTAAACATTTAGACAATTACAGGAATGAAAACTAATCAGATGATTGATTGAATGACATAAGCAAAGAAATGACTTAGTTGGCTTTGATTTTGTGCTGTTTGCTGTATTTAAGTGAATGATGCAATAGACTCTACATAAGGAACCCCAGTTTCTTTGAAAATTATGAAATAGTTGCAAAACGCAATCTATTTTGTCATGTACGTGGACATAAATTCTTCTTTTTTCATTAGACTCAGCACAACTGAAACTGTGGCATTTAAACTGGAAGTATGTTGGACTTTTAACCCCCAAAATCTAGAAAATGGCGTTTTAAAACCTACGCTAAAGACTACAGTTTAACTGTAATATCTCTGAATGAAATAAGAACATGTTTATGTCCATGAACACAAATAAACAAGAGTATTGTCTTTTTTTGGGCCCAAGCACGTGGTTCAACAGATCGTGTAAGTTTTCACCAACTGCTCTGGGACTGTTGACGAGCACCAGTATGTGTCAGTTATCCAGACACATACCGTACCTGTCAGGTCTCTAAAGAAAGCGCTACCAAACACAGGAAAATTACAAATAAAAGTAAATGAAAAATAAAATCAGTACACAATGGAAAGAAGCCATAGGAAAGCATGTGTAACCTTTTCCACTAATAGGAAAAAATGTTACTCATACTTCCTCATACTCACACATTTTTCGCTTTTTTGTTGTTCTGGTGAGATTCATGTTAACACTTGCATGTTTTGGGGAAAGTTTTCATTATTGCCTAGACATGAATTATGGGTTCCATCATTTCTCTTTTGAGCTTGTATGACAAAAAATGGGGGATATCAGTTATCATTTTCTAACATTTTTATTCTCAACCTATCATAACAACTTCTCAAACTGCACAGTTGTCATTTGTTGAAAAACCTTTTCAACCTCTGTAATTTTAGAGCTATCGATGCCATATTTAACAAAAGGACAATATTAACTTTATATCAGGCAAACCTATAAACACACACAGGCAAACAGGTTTCACTTCCACTGTGCTTTGCACATTTGCTCTCTCTTTGCAGTCCACAAGAACTTGCACAATGACACACATTCCTGCATATACCATTAGGAAAGACAAATCTATCACAGAAAGAGACAGAGAAGCTCTCGTTTTATCTGTTTCTCTCACTTCCTCACACGCCGAAACCATCTTGCAGAGGTGTGGACTCGAGTCACATGACTTGGACTCGAGTCAGACTCGAGTCATTAATTTTATGACTTTAGACTTGACTTGAAAAAATGTTCTAAGACTTGTGACTTGACTTGGACTTTTACACCAATGACTTGGGACTTGAATTGGACTTGAACCGGTTTACTTGAAAAGACTTGATATTTTACCCCAAATATAAAATTTAACATGCATATTATATGGAGATTGAAAATGTGACGTCATTCACGGGTAGAACCGCAAAGGATTCTGGGAACTCGTGGCAAGCGGTACTAGCGCACGCAGGCTTTCAATTAAAATCAGTCACACAGCGATAAAAAGAAACACAAAAATGTCAAGAAGCCGTTGTATTATTAACTGCAATAGCCGGTCGCATGACAGCCACGGGAAGCCGACGGGTAAAGAGATCGGTTGTTATCGGATTACGTCGTTGAAGAGAAATTGTTCGAGCCATGTTTCCGAAGTAACAAAGAGGCGACTGGATTGCAGCCATTCAAAGATCAAATATAACGTCCTAGAACACTCCAGCTCACAGGTTAGTCTGCTCCAAGCATTTACACAAAGGTCAGTCTGCTGTTGTAGTTAATGCGTCATTTTTCTTAACATAATTGGTGATATAGGTTACAAGCAAGTCTGGCGCTGAACAGAAATTGTGGCGCTATGCTCCTTTGTTTATTGTGCATAAATAGTAAATTATCCTGACACAATATTGCGTTTCGCTTCTGTTATTATGGTACACTGACAAAAACACATACTTTTATTCACAGGATAAAACAGGTTTTTTGTATCACTAATTGCCCAGTACGATTACAGCATACAATATTATTGTCACTGCTACATTTCTGTGATGCTACCAGAAATTATTTCCACTACTAATTAATTACCGTTGAGCTCAAAGGTTATATTAATAAACGGTTAACGAATGTGTATTTATGAAGACGATTTGTGAGACTGGTAAACTTATGATACGTACGATGGTCTTTCGTTCTACACGGTGCATTTCAAGGTCCTGCACCCATCCGTCGGTAAACTGTACCTGGGCTTGTTGCAGTGACCTGAAGTTACTAAACTTCATGAGTGTATGCACTCACTCCAAGAACCGTATAATTATAAATATGCATATAAATATGCTAAGATGAGATAGCTGACTTCATCTAACTAGCAAATGTTTTCCAGGCTACGTTGGTGATACAGTTTTTTTTAATGTGTATGATATTTTTGTCATGCGATTTTAAAGCTGGTCCTACAACCGCATCCAAGAATAACATGCAGCGTATCTCAGAACTGTCGGTGAAAATTATTCTTGGAGCTAGGTTTAATTGAGCTGCATTTTAAAGAGGTGCAATTTCACAATTTGTGTATATTTTCTAAGTTCACTATTTTGTATGTGTTGAGAAAAACACAGATTTTAAAATTACATGGTCTAATATTTACATTTAGCATAACTGCAACATTATTTTTTCGTTTGTTTTTTTTAAAGACTCGAAAGGACTTGAAATTCAAAGTTTCAGACTTGTGACTTGACTCGGACTTTTACACCAGTGACTTGAGACTCGACTCTGACTTGCCTGACATTACTTGAGACTTGACTTGAGACTTGAGGATAAAGACTTGAGACTTACTTGAGACTTGCAAAACAATGACTTGGTCCCACCTCTGCCATCTTGCATACATGCCTATTCATGGTATTAACAGAGCACATTAATAACAATACAACAGGGCTCCCATTGTCTCCCAAACATAATTGTATTATCCATCATGCTTCTCTGTAGCTCTGACACACATCGAAACATGGCTAGGGAGTCTCGCCAGGGCTGCTCGTCCACCAGCATTACCATAGATAATGTTTAATTATGCTAATTCGATTGCAATCATTTTGAACAAAATGACAACACGCTGGCGCTAATGAATATTTATAAGACAGAGGGATAGAAGTTAATTGTACTTTATGAGTGTGCCGGGGAAGTTATGTTGGGACCAGGATTTGGAAGGGATGACTGGACTGCAGGGAGTCAGGGAAGAACAGAAGAAAAGGAGGGAGGGAACAAGGGTGAATGGAAAACTATTGCAACTGATGATCTGTCCCTGAGTCATCTGATGGTGTTCACAGACTGGAAGTATATTTGATTTTAACTCCATCAGTGTACTGAATGAGCCGATAAAGACAGAATCAGATGATTTATTTCAAAATTGAGGTGTTTTTCTTTCATTTTTCCTTTTGAAGAAGGCATTTTCCTGAAGGCATTACCTTCGTATCACATTCTGTCTGTTTAAGTACAAAACATTTTGTCAGACAAACCAGTCGGATCCAAGTCTGATAATGCAGACACCTGCACATTTAGTACTATAACTCAGTTTTAATTAAATCATATTTAATTTGGAAGTGCTCATTTCTTTTTTCTGCCATCATTCATTCAATTTAGCCATCAAATCTAGTCCTTGGATGTATTTATTAGCTCATATAACATTGCTTTAAAAATGATTATTAATAGGTTTTAAATTAAGGATCACTTTACTCAAATTGTTTACACAAAAGCCTTTTTTCAGCTAACCATGAGATTCTGCTTCCATTCAAATATAATGGAGATGAACAAGATTTGATATTTAGTGCTCAGAGCAATGACAAATTAGATTTGAGTAAGTTTTTTTGATGGCTGTATTTATAATACAACCGATGATAAAGCACAGATTACTTTAAGGCTTGGGTACTGTATGAATTTGCTACCATATAAGCATGCAGTGTCTCACCAACGAAACAAGCTGGTTAAAATGCTTAGGTTGCATCTTCAAAACCACAGCTAACAATGGTTAATCTCACTAACGTTTCAAAATTCGTCTGACTCAGACTGAACGAGTTGCCAGTAGCAATAAACAAAAAAAGGTTTGCCTAATAATTCTTGTTCGAAACTGTATGACAAGCATTTTTGAGTTGCAGCTAGAGCAGACTAATTCTGTCCAAGTGTGGATGCACAAGTTTGAGCTGGTTTGTTCACTGCGGTTAGTGTTCAAATAAAACTGAATGTACATTGCACAAACACACTTTGATCTTAAGTATGCATGCCCTTTTTGCTTTTTAATTAGTGATATTAAATTTTCCAACACTGTAAGTAAGTAAGTAAAGTTTATTTATTAAGCTTTTTGTATACAAAAAGAGTAAAATAAATAAGAACATTAAGTAACATAATAGCTAATCAAATGACACAACAAGACACGATAAAATAAACAGGTAGTTTTTAAAATATGGAAATTCAACAAAATTGTCAACTACATGATAAAAGAGTCAACTAAGTGTAGTTGTAATGGTAGACTGTTCCACAGTCTTGGTGCCACAGAGTGAAAAGGCTCTATCGCCTTAGTCTTTACTTGTGTACAGAGAACAACTAACAGATTCTGAGACTGTGAACAAAGATAACAAGCATCAGTATATTTTGTAAGAAGCTGTGATATGTAATCCAGAGCTTGGCTGTTTTGTGCGCTGTATGTCTCTGCAAATCCTAAAATCTACTGGGACCCAACGTAAAGAGTATAAAATGGGAGTTATAGTGATGTGCTTGATACAAGGTATAAATAGTCTGGCTATAGAATTTTGTCTAATGTGGAGGGGGATGATTTGTCCAAGCTGCTAAACAGGGCCTTACAATAATCAAAACACAATGACACAAAGGCATGAGTATTTTTTTCCAGTTCAGCTGAGGATGCCTTGTGTCACAATTTAGAAAGGTTCCTTAAATCAAAGAAACAGGAACAAGACAAAGGAGTTAGAGCCTGACTTCACACCTAAAAGAAGTATATAGGAAGAAAATAGTAATGGACCCGAGACTGAACTTTGTGGAACTCCACAGGTTAGGGTTAGGTTAGAAGTGATCTAACAGAGAAAGTCCTGTCACTTACGAAGAAAATCAGTTTAACACAGAGATACCAGCCATATCCTTAAGCATATTAAGTAAGATTGTATGGTCAGTGGTATCAAAGGTTGCAATGTGATCAAGTAAAATGATTGCATTAGAGACCATTAAAAGATCAATACACAATGTTTCTCTTGGTTCTCTTGATTCAAACAATTAATGTTATGGATGTAGCAATTCTCCAAAACCACATTTCAGTCAATATCCGTATTGCTGATCTACTGGTTTCGGTGAATTCTTGCCTTTATTTATAGGGAAGGAATAACAAAAAACAAGGAAAAAATATTTTCCATGGTCACTTGATCATGACTAGAATATAAATAAAAAGTAAACTTCATTGTTCTTACTTATTCCCTGTTCACTTGTTGCCTGAATGATGTGCAAAGATTACAGCTTTCACCTGACTTGCATGCTAACAGTTTCACATGGATGTCATGTTTGGGATGATGGAATGGCAACATGATGAATAAATATGAGGGCTAGTTATCTGCAGCGATACCTGATCTATCTGCTGTGGTGGAAAATAAGGGAGCAGTTGAATGTTTTTCTTTTTTTTTTTCCTTTCTTTCTATCAGGGTTAGGTTAACTGATCATTCTAAATCATCGATTAATGCGGGGGGAGAAAAAAAAGAGAGAAAAGAACGGGTCTCTAACTGCTGCTTCTGCAACAAAGCACACCCAAATGATGCACAGCACCAAAAAGACAAAACAGGGAGAGTGTGAGGGTGTGTATGAGAGAGAGAGACAGAGAATATGAGTGTCTCTGTGTGTTTTTGTCACAGAACGTATTTGAAAAATGAGGGTGAGAGACTCCAATAATACCACCCCCAGAAAGCCAGAGGCAGATTGTGAATGGCCCAGGAGACCCTGCCATCCATGGCACCCAAGAGAGCTGAAGATGTGAGGCCACACGTCCAAATGACAACCATGCGTCCACCCCAGCTGAGGGAAGAGGGAGGCCCAGGACAGAGTTTCAACAGTCAAGGGTGGGGGTTTCAGGGGACCAGAGGTAACAGCATCCAACCCTGCTGGACCAAAACGCCCAAGGCAGCGGGCTGGCAACCACACCAAAATACCCAGTCATCTGAGAGTACCAAGGACCCATGTCCCAGGAGGGACATATTCTACCTTTTTAAGCCAATTTGTGGGCATTTAGACATTATGTATCATTATAGAAAATTTGTCAACTTTAAAAATTACAGTTTAAGCCTTTATGACTGTTTGTGATCTTTGTGAGTCTAATTATGCTAACACTAACACGCTAATGCACTTTTGCTTGTAAGAGCTTGTGATAGTGCTCATGAACTTACAACTTGTGTAGCCCAGTGCTGTCCTGTCCTATAACTAAACTGAGTTGGACAAATTCAGTGGTAAACTAATTTCCATGAGTAGTTCTTCTTCCTCTTTTTTCCTCACACTTGGTCACACACACACACACACGCACGCACGCACGCACGCACGCACACACACACACAAGAATATAGTATACTGTATCGCCTTAGTGTAAGTGCTGGGTTAAATTTCAGGCAGACCATTTTTCACTGTCAGTAATGCACATAACTCAAGTACAGAGTCTGCGCTGATGGGTAACACGATTACTCATTATGCCTTTCTATGAGGGGGGAAATGGGATTAAAAGTTGCCCTTTTACATCTTAGGGAACAGCAGCCTAGCACATTGCTGGTCGTGTCAGGAGTTGGCAACTCCCTGCACAGTGCAGGTTATAATCCATCTTGATCTCATTAGGATGGCACGACTGATTTTTTACTGAAATGTTCCTTTAGATGATGCCACAGGAATGCAGAGAGGCTTTTTTGGTTCAGACGATGCATCCGCACTTTCAGCTGACTAAGCGTGAATGGGTTGAGCGCTGCACATGCCAGCTTTGACTAGAGTTGGTAAGAAATGGAAAGTGACTGAAAGACAGAGAGTTTATGTGTGTGTGTACATGTTTTTTCACGTTTCTATACTAATAAGAATCGATTTCCAAGTACTGCAGAAAAAGTCTGGTCTGAGTTATAAGGAAATTTTAGTTTAATGTTAGGGCTCTGATTTCGTTTGAAGACAGAGAAAATACAGAACATATCACACTAAACACAATGAGGAGAGGTAAAGAACAAAACAGGGAAACTTTACTGAAAGGAAATGTGACAAAAACATGGACAAGGACTAGGAATGAGGTCATATCGGGGAGGGGGGTAGAGCGATACTGAGAGAGATAAATAACTGAGATAAAGACTTATACTGTACTTATGGACCTTGCATGATGGAACTTGCAGTCTTAACAGTCTAAGCCCTGAAACGAGAGTCTCAGTTGAACTCACTAACCATTCCATTCAAATGTCATATTGTCTGTGGTTGTTTCATAATATCTGAGTGCACTGCGTGACTGCTGTGTGTTTATTTGTGAATGTTTGCACACTGGGGGGCACCGTTCTCCAGGCCTGAAGATACATACTCTGCTTGTATTTAAAAGCATCTGAAATGAAAGTACTGGTATCATATTTGTTGTATTTTAAATCACACTAGTAAATTGATTCCTTAAATATTGGTCCAATATATATTCAATATATTATCTTTACAAGCAGATAATTTGGTTCTGGTGTTAAATAGTAAGCACTTTGCTTGACAAAGGTTGCTTGGTAAGAACACGTTTTTCTATCTTTAGGTAACATATCAGCATAAAGTAGCAATATGATAAGCTTTATGCCAACAATACAATTGGATTTCTTGTATGCACTTATTTAGCAAAGCATGTAGCTTTTCAAGTCTTAGCTACATCTGCTACGGTAAAACACAGAACCCCCCCACCCAAAAAAATAAAAAAGTAATCCAAAAATGCTCTTCATTTTCCCAAAGTAGACTACAATTATAATAAGGCTAATAAACTATGTTTTTGTCACTTGCTTTTGTGTTTCTGATTGTGGTTTGTGTCTTCTGGTTCCTCATTGTCTATTCTATTGCTTAAATTATTCATTTATACTTTTTTAACTGCCACTTCACTAAAAAAATATCTGCATTGCCAATTCTAAACACCCTGTTACCTTCAGGGGTATAGTTTAATGAGTAAATTTAGGAATATATTGGTAATATGAACAATCTGTTGTGTAGGTGTTCAGATACGTCAGAATTTATGCATTTTTTTTTTGACTGACAGCTATTATTGATTTTTTGCTTCTTTGCAGTGCAATTGCTGCAGATCAACAGTGCTGTGAGTCTAAGATGAGTTTTCCCAAGGGGATTGTAAAGTATCTCACATCACACTGTATCATATCGCATAAGCACTCAACATTAAAAAGGTACAAAGTCCACATCCACAGCACTCTGCTAATTTCCATGACATTATCATGGTCTCTTCAGAAGTCAGCGTCAGTGTTCAACAATGGAGAGATTTATTCTGTCTAGTCAGGTTCATTAAGTACAATACATTGTGAGTGAGGCTGAAAGATTCAGTTGTTACTATAGCAACATCATCTCACTTCAATATTGTGTACATCCAATTCACTGCAGAGCATCCAAGGTATCTGAATTAATCTTGCTCAAGGACTAGATGTCATCAATACTGCCTTTGTGTGATAAAGACTTCTCAAAGAGGTTGAGATTTTGGTTTCAACTAGGATTTTTCACATTTATCACTTGAAAGAGCTTTGAGCTTGCAGCAGTTTAAACTGCACTTGAGATTCTTTGGACTCATTGACAGAAGAAGCGTTTGGCTGACTCATTGATGGACAAGTCATAAATCATGCTGTTTTCAAATTGATTTTATAACCTGCTGCCAGATATTTTACATTTTAAGATAATTTATCAAGAGCTGTCTTCAAATTTCCTAAAGCAACACAGAAATAGTTAACCATACTCAAACCACCAAATACAATCACAAATAAATAAATAAATACAAATCACAAATAAGGCCTGATTTGGACAGGTTTCTCACTGAAGCATAAATCTCCAGTTAGTGAAATAATCTTACTTCACCAATTGTACATTTTAAGAGTTAAAACATCACAGGAGGGGTTAATAAGCCTTTTCTGTCTCCCAGAAATTTCTGTAAAATACCCATGGGGACATGTAACAAATACTGTGTGGTTTTCATTTTCATCAAATGTCTACATCAGCATGTCTACATCACAGTTACTTACTATTTCTTTTCTTTCTCTGTCAACTAAAACTGTATGCAATGAGTGTGTTGCCCATCTGTCTACATTCACAAATTAGATTTGCCAACCTTTGCTAATTTGTCTGAAAGTGATTACGATCTCTCCGTGTAGGACTGATCGTTTGGAGAGCGGTTGCTTCCTACCAAGCGACCTTTACAATCATCGTTTGATGAAAAGCAGGTCGCCCAGAGGATGACGGTGTTGCACACTCAACCACTGGATGACCAGTTGGCTGCTGGATTAGTAGGTGGGTCACTGAATTCACAAAATTTCAATGCAATCACTAGCACCCACTAGTTTTACTTTAGTGTGTCTGCGACGTTAGCTCGTGCTTACAGGATCTCAGGTGTTGTTTGGACTGTCAAAATTCAAAGAAAAAAAGCACAATATGTTCATGTTGCATCAGTTACATTTAATGAAAATTAGCAAAATGTATCTAGATTGTTATTGAACAAAACCTGTTAGAATTGTACATGCAGTCACCGTTATACCAAGTACTCATGTATACTCCAAGCTTTTCTTGTTATGTTTTAGTGCATGTCTGGGTTTGAACTTTCTTCCTTAATACAGGAGAAAAGGGGGAACTAGAAGTGCTAGTTCAGCATACCAGGCTTTTGTGTTCTTTATTGTTGGCAGGAGTAACATTAAGGAACACGCTGTGCAGCAAGGAGACACTTTAACTGCATGTAACTCAACTCCTCGCTGCTCTCATAGGAGGACATCACACTATCTTTCCCTCACCTAGAATGCATGAATACAGTTTGTATCTGTTGTGTATATCCAAGTAATATGTGCAATCATGCTTGCAAACTTTGAAGGTCAAATCGTTTTAGTTAATGGTCTTCTTAGTTATAAAAAACAAACAAACAGTGTAACACAAGAACAACTCAGAGAATGCATGAAATCCTACTGGGAATCTTACCTCTATATGTCTGAATAGATGCTTGTTATGTGTGTCGAGTGTAGCTTTAAGCTATTGTACAATAAAATGTTGAATTGATCTGCTAAATTCAAGGTCTAAGAGGTCCTTTCAAGCTGACAAAGAAAAACCTTTCAGTATGTTTTACTCAGGGTTTCTTTGATATGACAATGCAGACCTGCTCTTTTCAGTTGATAAATTATTTTGTTGTTCATATTATATCAACACTGAGTTGAATATTTATCGAACAGCTGCTAAAGCTGCTAAATGTATTATACTGTACTGGAACAAAAGTAATAATTACCAGTAATAAAAGGACACTTTACAAACTGCATTACCTATATTCAAATATCCAGTTGTGAAATACATTAAGGTGACTTAATATTCCTTAATGAGACTTTTAAGAAGAAAGTTTATCTGAGGGCTCCATTATACTTCTCACTGCATTTATTGGTTGTTCTCTACACTTACTTCAATAGAAGACCCCTTTGCTGTAAATATCTTTAATCTTTGGTCTAGAAGTGTGTTTATAATGAGGCTTAGACTGAATGATGGCACAGTGAGAGTAAATGGTCATTAGGCAATCATAGTTTTGTTTTTTGATTTTTAGTTATTCTTGAATAATTTAGAGACCTAAGTTAAAATTGAGTCCTTAGTGTTACAGTTTCATTTGTTCATTCAGTGTTTCCTATTTTATTCTTCTGTGTCAATGCCATTATATTTAGTTTTGCCCTGTGTCTGTTAACCATTTATGGTTTCTCACTTCCTGTTTTATTTTGAAAGTCACTTTTTTTCCTGTGTTTCACTTTTTTTTTTACTTCCCCTCCTGTCTCATTGTGTTTGATTATTATCACCTGCTTTCTTCCCTTTAGTTTTTGTCTCAGTGTCAGTAAATCTACCTTTATATGTTCCCTGACTGTTAAAACTGAAGAATGTAAAAAGAAAGAATTACCTGTTTTTTTTGTTTTTTACCTGATTTTTGTTTCTGAGAAAAATGAGATCCACATATGAGGACATTCATTTTAAATGTCAACAGAACAGTGGCAGTATAATGTCCTCGTAAGTGGATATCAGGTTGTATTTTGGTCTAGACAACCCAAAATGTGATGTCCACATATGTGGACGCTATCAATTAACTTGTAGTGTATTACTAACAGGTCATATTAAATTAAAAATCAATAAAAAAAATTCAGATTTTTGGAAAATCTGAAAAATCAGATCAATGGAAAATGCCAAAGATGACTCAATTTGAAAGACATAAAATAGTATTTTTATATTAACAAGGTGATTACTAAATAATTACACTCATGCCAAGATACTGACATATCTCAGCATGATGTGCACTGTGCCCTTAAAAAGTGGACAATGGACAAGTGAAGTCCCAAAGTAAAAATAACATGGGGAAAAAAATAACATGGGATCTATAGTAATAAAATAATAAATAGAAAATGAGATATAAAATTACGGTTTTCATATTCAACAAACTCATCATACTAATACTGATATATCATTATTTTTTAAATTGTATTTAAAGATAATATTTTGGAACTCATTAGCAGCTGAAATCAATAATTAAGATATACAAGCTTAGCTCTGACGGAAGTCCAGGCAACAAAGCAGATACGAAGTGACATCTTCATCAAAATGACTCTTGTGAATAGACTAATATTAGGTTAATCATGCTAACTTACCATGCACACAAAACTAATTGTCCTAATCCTCTATGTAAGATGAAACTGCTGTGGGTGATTGTGTCTCTTTTGTATCTGCTTACTGCTGGTATGTCTTTGCAATTTAATGTGTAATTTAGGTGCATGTGTTCGCACGTATTGGCTAGATTTATTTATCAATGTACCATTTTCGTAAAGTAAATATAAAATACATCATGTTCAGTATTTAATGTTTACTCTAGATTTTTAAGGGATGCGAAGTGAATTAACCACTTGGGACAATGTAAACCTCTGAAGAAATGTGAGCAATGCCATTTCTTTAATCTTAGCAACAGAATGTCCTTTTGCACACACACACACACACACACACACACACACACACACACACACACACACACACACACACACACACACACACACACACACACAAGAAGAGATCATGATATGAGCAGTAAGCTGTTATTTGATATTTAATAACAATCCAGCTGCCAGTTTCTCTTTATAACATTCTCATCTTCTCTATCAATTTTTAAACAGTGTAGAACAAGAACTCTTTGGAATTTACCCTGTTTCCTACAGTAACTAACATCAAAGCTACAAAATATACACTGAACAACCATCAGTGATGTTCCTTGGAAAAATATATATTTTTTTAAAATTAAATGTGTGGTGGGGGGTTAGATGGGATCTTTAGAGGCAAAGCATCTTGCAGACACTGATAAATGTTTTGTACACTGTGGCTGCTAAATATAGTTTCAGATCAATGCAATCAGGAACAATCTCACCATTATACCAAGCAGGGTCGCTTCTGATGGTAGATATCTGAGGATGTCAAGTATTTCTGTTGTACAGTCGGGTAAATGTATTCTGTACCAGGAGCTAACACTGTGAGACTTGGGTAAGGAAACCAGACAGTTTGGCAGGACTGCACATAATAACACTCATGCCAATAAGGGACATTTAATTGGGTAAAAAGATAGAAGGGGTGAGACTGAGTGCAACATATGAAGAAAATAAAATATAAAGAGAGGAAGAAAAAGAAACGACACATTTTTTCTCCATTGAAATTGGGCACTTTCTTTTTGTCTCATTAGCACAGATACATCCCCATAAAATGACCAAGTGAACACATTTAGCTAAATATACCTAATCTATCTGTTATGTAAATCACAGACTTGTAAGGTCAAGACTTGTTTTAAGGTTACGTGTCAGGCACATAATCAATAGCTGTAATTCAGCTCATTCAGTATATGAAGGTGTGTGCAGAGCTGTTGCGATATAGCTTTCTCACCAAATGGACAAAAGGAGAGTAGAAAAGGGAGGAAGAGAAGGAGAGGAGTGGAGAATAATGAAAACATCATTGTATGGGAGGAGATCCTGATCTAATCAGTGAGGAAATGAGGCCTGTGAATGCCCAGTCGTTTGGACTCATTTACACATCTCCTTTAATGCTGCTCACCCATCGATTAGCCACTGAAAAGTTCAGGAGAGGAAAAGGGAGATGAGTAAATGGCCACGATTTTGACTGTTCTTGTGCTCTAAATTCAGGGAAAATAGTTATGTAGGTTGGTTCAAATTGCTATATAGATGTAATATGATGATACTGGGGAGGTATGCATATATATGAACTGAAAATAAGGATCCAATATCATTTTTTTCCTTCTCAGCGTGCAGCCTACAATAAGTTATTAATATGTTATTAAATAGAAACAAGCAGTTTTGTATTTTGGAGCTCTGTTTCCTCCTTATTACACAGAAACTACCACAGGTAATTGAGTAGTAATACCATTATTGCGTTATTGTTTCTGCCTTGTTACCATACTATTACCACTTTATTACCGAGCTGTAATAGAAAGTGCTACCTAAAATAGTCATTTAGGTGAAAATGCTTTTACAGCATGCTGGACTTTTGACTTAAATTTGTCAAAACATATTTTAATTTGAGGTACCCAGACTGTATGTTGTTTTTTTTAAAGTTCATAGTATTCATCCACAGCATCGATAAAAGAAGCAACGTAAGTAAAGTAAAAGGGATCGACTGGATCAAGCAGACCATGCTAACCAACCAGCCTTCTTGATACCTTCATGGTTGGTATCCTAAACCGCCACAGCACTTAGTATGCGCACCAGTCCATACTGCAATTAATTTTGGCCTTCTTAAACCTTGGAACTGCAGGCTGACAGATGTGAACAGCAATCATCTAATATCCCTAAAGGAATTCAATTTGGGGTCATCTACTACGGCAAGATTGGATTACCTTCTCACTTCTAATGAACCACACCATGTGAGAGAAGACTCAGACCAACATTTTCAGGTGTCAGGATGACAGTGATTGATGAACTGTGGCAAAATGCTTAAGGTTATAATAAACGGCTACAAACTTGTTTCACAAAGCTCAGGTTCTGCTAGTGCTGCTCCACCACACCCCTGCTTATCACACACACTCTTAAATGTATGATCCCAGCCCTTTCTGTCAAGACGAAATCTTGCACGACATAGCAAGAATTATCTCTGAAAGGAGTCTCGGCTCCCACATGTGAGACCTTTAAGATAGCTCTATCCTCTTATACTTATCCCATACAAGCATACACACACACTTTCCCACACACAGACACAGGCACTTTTGCACAACGTGGACTCACAAGAAGGAGAATTCTGATTAGGCTGCATCCAAAGCTGCCACCCACGGGACCCGAGGGAGATATGAATTTGAAAAGACAGTGTAGTGCCGATATGAAGCGCCTGCATTGCTGGGCAACAGGGACCCCTATTAAGACCTGCTATCCAACGACCTGTCAGGAGAGAGAAACAGAAGGAGACGGGGTGGGGGCCGGGGAGGTGGGGGTTGCATATGGAAGCTGAGTGTTCAGCAACCCAGGTCTCTCATTAAAAAGGTACTGTAGCATGCACATACACTAGCTGGCCCAGATAATACTTTCATATACCAGCAGAATAAATGCCACTGAGGGATATTAAAAAGTTTGTGATCCACACTTATTTATTATTTTGAGTTTAAAAAATACTTAAGACCCAAACTGTTTGTGTTCACAGCAAGCATAATAACACTCAGTGTCAGTCATGAAGACTTTGAGATTTTAAAGATTTTGAGTGGCTAACATTGCCTAGTAAGGCCGATCTTATTAATAATCCAATGACAAACCTAAAATCAGCAATCTCTGTATTCTCTCTGTGGGATTAAACTAAATAACATGTAGGTAAATGTCTCCCCAAACAGCTGAGTACAATAGTTTTACCAAGTGTGACTCAAAGAGTGCAGAGTGCATTCAGTGTGTGTTAGTGACTACAGCAGGTTGCTGGTGCTACTAAACTACACGGTGTGCACTCGTGTTAACCAAGTATTGATGTCATGTTATTAAGTTTGCCAAAGACTTCCTCTATGGCACAAAGGATTAAGATATGTGAAAATTTCTGTTTATCTAGATGAACATAGAAATTAATATTTTCTACCATAGTGGGAGATCTGTTACAATCTGTTTGGAAGATGATAAACTAAAATCTGAATAAAAATAAAAATGTTTTTGATGCTTGTTTTTAAGAACAGAAAAGAAAAATCAGATGAGATTCTGTACTTTGTGTTTTATGTTTAAATGTTGATGTTTAAACAGTAGCCAAAAAGACTGGCATAAATGTAATCATAAAATCAGCTTCTCACGTCAGTAACAATAATCAGAAGAAAAAAAAGATAGAATGAGTATAAATAAAATAAACTACTTTTATTTAAATGCATTCTTAGATTTTTTTTCTATAAGAGATAAGTGAGTAAATTACAATCACTCTTTATTGAGATCCTATTATGTTGGAGGTGGCCATCGCTTTACCTGGCTTTATTGCATAGCAATCTTACTAACTGACATAATCAAGCATCAAACATTAGTAACAGAAGATCCCAAGAAAATAGAAAACAGAGAAGCTAGTGGGAAAAAAAAGAATCCTTGCGGGGCCAGGAAAATAGAAAATATTTCAGAGCCGCTCCCAGATATGATTGGCTTCATATGTTATACTGTCATTCCACAAGCTGTTACAAGAGGATGGAGTGGGTGAGGAAGGGAGGCCAGAGAATAAGGTGGGAGGGACGGAGGAATTAAGGCAGAGGTTTCAAATGAGATGCAGAGAGATGAAAGGAGGAAAAAGGAGGGACATGGGAGGTGAAAGGACTGGCAGTGGAAGAAAGAAGGAACAGCAGAAGAAACATAAAAAAAGGTGGGGAGGAAGGGACTAAATACGAGTCTATGAGAGTGGGAGTTGAGTCTACATTGTAGGGGGTGGGGGCTGAAGGGGAGTTCAGAAAGAATAGAGGAGGTGAGTACTGAAGAGAAATAAGAGTGGAAGAAAGTAGATGACCTCTGTCAGTGCGCCCCAGGGTGGCTGTGGCTACAATGTAGCTTGCCATCACCTGTGTGCGAATGTGTGTGCGAATGGGTGGATGACTGCACATGTAAAGCGCTTTGGGGTCCTTAGGGACCAAGTAAAGCGCTATACAAATACAGGCCATTTACCATTTACCATAAGGTTCCTCAGGATAAGAATGTACAAGCTGTGAGAAAGGAAGACGAGTTACACTGAACAGATAATGCAATTAAAGGGGAGAAGAGAGTCAATGTGGAAAACAGTAGAGGCATGGACAGCAGACGAGCTTTACTGAAAAAACAACCAGAGCAGGAAAACATAGCCAATTTGACATGAGAAAAAGAAAATAAAATCAAATGAATCCCCCCAGACTCAAACTTGGCTCTTCACCCCATCTGTTTTCAGTCTCCAACTGCTGGACTGAAAGCTCCAAGCCCGGCCCACCACCATGACTGGGTCATACAAGACTTGGAAAGTACATCTCCTCCAAGATTTACACCCACGTACGCAATCCTGGGAGAGTAGGCCTGACGCCAGAGCACAACATGAACCAGCTGTTCTCCTGCTCTCGCATATTCAACCAATCAATACCTACAACTATAAGAGTCAGAGAAAGAGAAAAAAATGGTGTTGTAACTGTATTTTTGATCTTGCGTAATAGACTAAAACAGTGGAAGCGGCTAGTATTTTGCCTCCAGATGTCGTGTATTTTCCAGAATTTAACCAAGTAGCTCTTTTCAAAGGATCTCATAACCTTAGGTGCCCCACATTAGTTTAACTGGGTCAAGAAAATAACTTCATGTTTTGCATTATAATGCTTTCAGGCCAGTTTTAAAAAAGAGACATCCAGTTTTGTATACGGCATGTCCAAAATAAAAGAAAAAGTGTGATTTTCAGGGAAAGCATGAAGGGGTATGGTATGTTTATGTGTGATTTAAACTACTTTACAGTTTTTTGGTACGGATTTGCACTTATTTCCAATTTCATTTTCCAACTGTGTTAACTGCCAGCAGGTCAGTAAGAGACTGAGTATAAAAAAAGCATCTTACAGAGGCAAAGAAGTAAAGTTGGGCAGTGGTTCAGCTGAGTCTTCAAAAAACTGCATCTACAAATTACTGAGCGTTTTTTGAATGTTCCTAAAAATTGTGAATTTTTAAAAATATCTCATTAACTCAAGGACATGTAATCATCTAAAGATTTACAGAACCTGGAGAAACCTCTGTGCAAGGGACAAAGTCAGAAATCAGTATCGGGTACGTGATCTTCGGGACTTCCGGTGGTACTGCATTGAAAACAGACATGATTCAGTCATGGAAATCACTGCATGGGCTCAGTGACACTTCCAGAAATCATTGTCTGAGAACACAATTTGCCATGCCAGCCACAAATGTAAGTTAAAGCTCTATCATACAAAGCCATACTGCATGTGAACACGATCGAGAAACGTTGCCACCATCTCTGGGCCAAAGCTCATTTAAAATGGACTGAGACACAAAGTGGAAAACTCTTCTGCGATCAAATTTCAAGTGCTTTTCGGAAAATGTGGATTCCGTGTCCTCTGAATTAAAGAGAAAATGGACCATCTAGCTTGCTATAAGTGCTCACTTTAAATGCCTGCATCTCTGATGGTATGAGGGTGCATTAGTGTCTATGGAAATACAGCTACTGGAAAGACACCATCAACACTAAACAGTAAATAAAGGTTGTAGTGCCAACACACAGCATGCTCCCATCCAGATTACATCTTTTTTCTAGGGAAGACTTTCATGTTTCAGAAAGTCAATTACAAAATCACATACTGGATCTATTACAACAGCGTGGCTTTGTAGTAGAAAACTGCTGAACTGAACCTAACATCCCTTGAAAACATTTGGTACATCACGAACTGAAAATTACAACAAAAAAGACTCAGAACTGTTGAGCAGGTAGAACACTATATCCAACAGGAATGGGACAACAAAGTACGGCAAGTGGTCTCCTCTGTTCCAAGATTTGCACACAGTTGTTAAAAGAAAAGGGAATCTACACAGTGGTAAATGTGGCCTTATGTTAACATTTTTGCGATGTGTTCCTGCTATCGAACCCAAAATGAGCTAATTTGTTTTCTTAAAATGGTACATTTTCTCACGTTAAAGATTTGATGTGTTTTTTATGTTCTATTATAAATAAAATATGGGATTATGAGATTCAGAAATCATTGCATTCTGTTTTTATTTATATTTCACAGTGTTCCAGCTTTTTTTGCAAATGGGATTCTACTTGAGGGACAAACACACTTTCATGACCACTGATGAAATAGTCTGATTATATCCATCCCATTTTCTTCCACTTATCCAGTTGAAGGTTGCCAGGCGGCAGGAGGCCAGGTACATCCTGGACAGACTATTGCAGGGCTAACTTGCTAATAATTTAGCAACTGTACTGTGTTTCACGATTTTAAAACACCTTCTTATTGGTGATAGCATCCTGCATATAATACTCTACAAGTAAAAACCGACTCTAAAAGGTGTATGTACGAATACATTTGGGATATGGATATATAAGGAATCTGTAGAATGGAAAGGACAAATAAATAAGGATAAAAAAAAGTTTTGCACAACTCCTTTTTGGCTTAATCGTGGCTTTTTTCCTGCCTTAGGTTTTAAGATCACAGGTGTGCTGACAAGTTTCAGTCACAGGTTTCACCTGATGAGGTCAACAATTCACCGTCAACTGAATCAGCCGTCAGACAGGGCCAAAGGTTGCATCCAGCACCGCAGCAGTGTAGACTACTGTTTCTCCAAAGTTTTCAGGTGTGGATGTAAATGTCAGTAAACATAGACACACACACATACACACAAACTTTCTTTCTGTCACACACACACAATAAATAAAAGGAATACTTGCGAAAACATGCAGTATTTAAACAATATGCACATGTATGCATACTCCCTAAGCAAAAGCACAGACAAACTGGCAGCAACAAGGAGACAAACATGCTCTTCTTTCGACAGTTCATAGCTTTAACTGTTAATCTATGATTATAAAATATTCAAAGTACATTAGAGTTTTTAAATCCCCACAAGCGATTTATAAAAGCAGTTATCCTATAAAGGACACAAAAAGTATAATAAAAAACACTTTATTTTGCCTTTGCCATTTTTAACACATTTTGGAATTTTCGGAAGCTCCTACATCCACCTCATTCGTCAGCTGTTTGTCCTAAAACGTGATATTTGCAGCATTTCTGATGATGTTTGCATGTAAAAACTATGTCGAGACATACAGAACATTCTTCAGGTGGCTCGGCTCTGGCAGAGGATTTTTGTCCAGAGACGTAACGTTTATCCTCTCAGTGTTGTTGCTTTTTAACAATGTATAACATACAGCATACAGAATTGTGCTTTTTAGTGAATGTGGCTTGGACTGGAGCCTATCTGAGGTGGAGTACACCCCAGCAGGTCTAGTCACTTTCTTGATTTAAAAAAAATAACAAAAATCTTCATTTATTGTGAAGAGACGAACAAGATCTTTGCTTCAAACCAATATTCTCTAAATAATATTTCTGTGTAAAGTTTATTGCTTGTAAACATTAAAGTGAAATGCTTTGTAGCTTATTCTGGATGGTGTGCTTTATGTTAAATGTTCTGTGTGATTCTGTTTCTGAGTTATTAATCTTGCTTCGGGCTGGAGTAAGCACACAGGACAAAAACCTCTGCAGTCCCTCTGTACACAGTCTGCACACCATGAAGCAAACAGAAGTGAGCAAAAAGCTGTTGAACAAGGCAGAGCCATTAAGAACTTTAAGAGTCACACATTTTAACAAAATGTGTTTGTTAAAAGAGGAGCAAATATGCAATAACAGTTACAAATAAATGCTAATGTTGCTCTATGTTTTCAGAGTTTGTTAAAGAGAATGCTATTTCCCCCCTTGTAGTTATTTAAAAGTAATGAAAGTATTTTAAATAAATGTAATAATTGCTAATTAAATTATCTAAAACACCCAGAGGCTGCTAACTTACACTAAGTAACAAATTCCATTTACAACTTAAGAACATCAACACACAAACACTTATTGTTTCGTGACCTTTTCAGATACACCTGAAAACACGCAAACCACAATCACACTCTTTGTCGCTCTTATCAATTACCTTACTGCTATGTAATTTGAGAAATGTGGGGTTAACAGCTGTTTTACACATCAAACAGAGTAGAGTTACTCAGACAGGCTATTCAGCCGCACAAAGTGCCAGTCAGAAACACTTATTTCAGGGCAAACACAGAGACAAGGTTTTGAATGCTCTGTCACTGACAGTGTGAGGAAAAGTCCCCAGTTATGGCAGTGTTGCAAAATTGGATTTGGAATTGACGGCAGAATGATAGACATGTCAGGCACAGGACGGTAAATGCCGTCAATCTGACTTTAAAAAAAAGGCTTGACGTGACTGCAACAAAGGCGGGACTGAATCACCTTGTCATTTTTGGTGTTTCTTTGTTTCTCTTTCACCTGGTTGACTGTGACTGCAGGGTCAGCTCCTCCAATGGCCCGCCGGCCAGCACCAACCTTTATGGTTTATGAGCCTGACTTCAGGTTGACCCCAAGCTGCTTGAGGCAGGGTCATGACAAGCAAGAGAAAGCCCTTAAATTAAAGAGTCAAGACAGCTTTTATTTTCATAGTGTTTTTGTTCTTTATAACAGGCCGCCTCCCTCTCTTTCACATTATTGCCATTGTCATGTCACTTTCATGGTATGATTGTCCTACATTTATAAGTTTCATCTTAAGTAACACAGAGAGCTCATATTATCTGTGATGGACCGTCAGGGAAAATGTAATAATTGCCTCAATTGACAAATTCAATAAAATCTGCTGTGTGACTGGGAAAATAATTTCCAGTGCAGACTGCCTGCTGGATTGTAATAAAGACAGACAGCTGTTGAATTTAATGACAATACTCGGTCGTGTGAATGAAAACCACAATTTTAGATGGAATTTAGAACAAACCCCTCTGCAGGCTGAGGATCCTTTTCAGTGCAAAGTGCATGTTTACCCTTTTACCATGTTCTCATTATGATCAGCGTGATTTAAACAATATGTACAGCGGCACAAAAGAACAAAACATTTAGCATACTCGGGGTTTGGAATGACCGTTATCATTTATTAACAGTCATAAACAAAGACAGTCTGACTTGGTAATGTATAAAAGTTGTGCTTTTTATCCCTCTGTTAAGAACACTAATTACCTAAAGAGAAGGCTGGAATTGAAGTGAATCCTTTGAGGTTAGTGGCTATAACATTCTTGAGAAACAACAGCTTCTATTATTTATTTCTTATGGTTACTTATAAGATTAAGGATGATGCATTTTGGACCACTTCACTCTAAACTTTTATAGGTCAACAATACTTATGGGATGCTTATAAATCAAAACCCTCTTCAAGTCCTGGCAAAGCATTTCAGCCAGGTCAAGATCAGGGTTCTTGCCTTGGTTATTTAAACCCAGAGGATTTAAGGCTCTTGTCACATGCCTCTGACAGAAAACTGGGGGAATTAACTGACATTTGGATCCAACAGTATCATGTGACCTACAATTCTTACTTTGGTCCGATTGCTCCCAAGAGCTTGAAGCATGCCTAAATTCATCATGGGAAAATTTAATTCTGGTGCACTTGATTATTAGGTTCATTATTTGGTTCAGTTTCTAATAATAATAATAATAATAATAATAATAATAATAATAACCTAATAATTAAGGTTGTCAGGGGAAATAAAACCATCCGGAAAAAGCTGGTAGAACTGCTTATTGTGACAATATTTTGTGACACATATTCTAGTTGTACCTTTTTGTGCTGTACGTCTAGTATTTATCAAAGCTAAATGATATGCCCTTCTGCTGTAGACATATCATCATATGACAGGGACATGATTTGAGCAGACAGACACAAACAGTATTCAAAACAGACACAAAAGTACAGTTAAATTGAATTTGTCCTCTTCCTAATAATCAAATCTGGACCAGGATTTATGTGCATCCCTCTAATGTCCAGCTGTCTCTCTTGATGTTTGTTTTCCCTTGATTTTCAGCTCCATTTATGTCCTCAGCTGCCCCACAAGATAGTCTGATATCAACCTGAAACTTCAGTCTTTCAGTACATTTTACTTTTAACCCCAAAATGACAAAATCATGGGAGTGGTTTCTTTAATACACTAATGGTCTAAAGTAGACAGTTACCACATGGGTATGTCATATAGCTCAAATATCAGATTAGTTACTAGCATTTCAAATTCATCCCTGTAGACTGAATGAGGCAATGAGTTAAATATGTTGGGGTTTTAAATATTAATTGCCTTTAATTTAAAAAAGACTATACTTTTTGGTTTCCTATGAATGCACTCTTTAAACTTGTCTGCTACTTTATGTTTAAAACTCTTTAATAGTATAATTTCTCTCTTGTAATTTGTCAAAACGTGTTAAACTGTGGGAACATTTTTTCTCGTTCACAGCATTTCTTGGAAAGTGTTAAAGTAACATTTAAAGATTGGAAATTGGAAATCCTGGAGCCATTGTGTATTCTTGGACCTGCTCGATAGTGAAGTTGACTTTTTTCTGCTATTCTGCTTAAACTTTATCTCTCTTATATGTCAAGTGTTTGAGCCTCAAATGGTTAAAAGTGATTTTACAGTGATTATTATGTAAATGTTCCGCAAAGGTAGCATATCATAGCACTCTCCCAAGGCAAAATACCTTTTTAAATTGACCAATGAGATGTAGAATGTGCAATTTCTGCATTCTCAACAAAATACTTTATGTAATACATTGATACTTTTCCATGATGGTGGGCAAGAGTCATTTTAGTTATAGTTCAAGAATCAAACAGCCTACCCACTCAAGTAAAATACTCAGCACCACAGGAGCCAAGGGTGGCCTGTAAAATGATACACAGCCATGGTACAGTGCTTGTGCTAAGTGCAAACAGCTACTTCAAAAATTGCATATACAGTAGTAATATTTCCTCAAAGAATGTATGAGAAAGACATCTTTTGTTTTTGTGTTTGCACATTATTCCAGGACATTTGCCTTTGCTGTTTTTAATGAGCACATTTAATAGCTAATTGGGAGATTAGCCTCCTTGCCTGCAGGCTGGAAATTGTGTCCCCTGCTGTGTTGTTTGGTGTTCAAATACAAAGCTCAGACAGTCATGGCTCTCAGCTTTGGTCTGAACTCATTCTTCACTCTATCAGTCTGCAGAGAAATGAATCTTGATCCAGAGCAACAGGAATTAACTGGAAAATTCTGCATTTGTATACAAAGAGAGTGCCTTTGTCATGGACGAAAAGCTTTCTCTGCTATCTGGTCAGCCATAGCTATCTCTGGACACCACTAAGTCTTGGGCTGCTTTGCATTCAAAGTGATGGTCAATGGATCCATCACATCAACAAGTGATGAAAGAATTGATTTGTCTGAATGTAAACTGAAACAAATTTCATTATGAGGATAGCTCCTCAATAGCCCACAAAAATGTCAGATAGCGTCATGCGGTTAACTTTGTAAAGATCAGATCAGGGCTATAAAGACAAAATAGTTTTATTTTATTTTTTCAAATGAAAGAATTTTAATTGACGAGTTTTATTAGTACTTTAGTATCATCATGAATTATTAAAAAAGTAGTGTTTATGCTACAGAACTGATGTTTTCTACCTGTATTATCAGTAGCTGTAATCTTCCGATTCCGTAATATTAACACTTACATAAAAGTCATTCGAGGATACTGATTGTTTCCTACAGCCTATTTTATTAAAAAAGACAAAAGGTAAAATTTATGACATTGTTGATCATCTCTGGTTTTTGCTTCGTTCTGAATCCTTTCCTGTATCTGGATCTCTCTTACAAAAGAGGTCTTAATCTCAGTGCCATTAACTGATTAAACGGAGGTTATGATAATCAGTTAAGAATATGCTTAGTTGCATATTTCTTAATTAAATCACTGAGCACCAACAACAAACAAGCAGCCTCGCACTCTTCTGTTACAAATCAATTGATGTCTTGATTGCAGAGAACAGAAAGCTGTCTAAAAAATTACATGAGGTAGGGTACATTACTCTGAATTAGCTCAGCGCCAAAGAATTTCAGACATTTTCATATTTCAGAGTGAAATGTCACTGCGTGCACTCTCTGCTGTGCAAAGCACTCAGTTTGTTCCAAACAAGACAATACAGTATTCTTCTCACGTCAGCTAGGCCAGCCAAGACATTCCTCTTTCCTCACATCCAGTATTCCCTTATGGTTGACATAGAGCCACTCTCGCCACATCTCCTATCAAAGCTTCCTGTGGTGCCAACCTGCCCTGAAACTGGTGGCTTATGGGATTTGCGGTTCCTCATCACAGCTGGGTTCTCCCTCTGAGCTCCACTTAACCTCCATAGTCTACACGTCTGGGAGAGTCACAGAGGCAGTCCTAGACTAAAAATGTGAGTGTGTGTGTGGGTGTGTGTGTGACTACCAATAAAAAAGCCTTTTATTTAATGCATAACAGCATTAAAGTAGAGTATACATTCATTTGACATGTAAACACACACACACACATGTTCAGGCTTTAGATATGATCCAGGATTTGAGCTTCTTTTTTCCCTTTCACAATTTCCTCCACCATGTTGGTTATAAAATCTCTGCAACACCACCAGTAGCTCTATATTGGCTATGTATGGCTTTTCACAGAGCCTCCAAGCTTGGCTTTTCTGAACAGTTTTACAAGTGTGTGGGAATCATCTTATACATCCTCAGTAAACTCGGATTAGGCCTGAGGATTTAGGCCATATCTAGATAGAAAGCATAGCTCGAGCTGCATCTTTGCAGAGCAGCAGCTTCATTACTACCTCTGTATCCACACTGTAGGTATAGTTATATTAGTGTGAACAAAACGCAGAAAAGTAAAAGAAAGTGAGAAGTGATGTCTGACTGACACAAGCGCTACAAGACACATGAACGTGCATTGAGCAGAGATCCTTAGGATCATTTATGGATCTTTATTGTTTGTCCTGCAAATCCCGCAGATTCCCAACTGTATTGAAAATTGAGAATTAAAAGCTAAGTCTGCAGCTTAATTCTTAAACAGTTTTTTTTTCTCCACTGGTTGCTTTATCGCTTTTGAAAGAAATCACTGCCATAAAAGTATAGCATTGCATATAGCATTGTATTTAATCTGCAACACTGCCAGGACCCAAGGTTTCCAAGCAACACTGTGCCCAGCTGGTCACACCGACTCCACTGACTGCTTTTTTTTCTCCATATTGCATCCTGTTGTTGTCTCTTCCACAGTTATGGGATGCACACGTATACACGTATATCAACTAGATGTAAAAAGCAGCATGATTCATCAGACAAATACATCGTGTTCTGTTGCTCTATTGTTCACTTGTACAGTGCTTATTGTAATGCACATCAATCCAATTTTACTTATATTTCGCATAGTCACAACATTTTCTTCAGGGTGCTAACCATGTAGGTAGTCTTGGTGGTGTAACGGTTCACCGTGGACTCGTTCACCTGTTCGTGGTGAACACCTTAAGGTTTTTAACAATTCGTGCTCCTCACAGAATTCAGTGAACTTTGGGTGCTGATAATTCTCACCAGTGGTCGTTTCTTTGGTAGGGACTATCTACTGCATACAAGGACACCCCATAAGACTGAGATCAGACTATTATACTGCACATTTACTGAGTAAAATAAGTACTTACTTTCTATTTAATATATCCAACCCCATTGTCATCAGTTTTTAATTTTTTGCTTTATAGTCACTTCAATTTAAGAAAACAGAAAAACACAAAGAGCTGACTTTTAATAGCATTGCTTGCGTGCGTGTGTATAATTGGGAGCTCCGTTTCGAAGCAGTTTAAATATGAATATTAACATAACATTTGGCAGTGATGTATGCATGTGTGCTGTATCTCAAGTGTTTTGATTATTTCCCGAGACCGCACCGTGTTAGACATCAGCCGTTATGGTAATCCTTGTAAACCACTTTAGAACCTGGAGAAAAAAAAAAGTGCCAACTGAATTTCTAAAACAGGAATTTAAAAAAATGCTGTTCCATATCTTTTCCCCAGCAACGTTAAGTAGGAGACTGCTGTCTTCAGAGAAACACGCCACTCTTACAGGACCGGCACAGGCACTCATCTTTGAACTACCCCAGTTGCTCCCACAAATGAGACTGATAGGTGGGCCCCGGGGGTGCATGGGAAGCACAATGCCTGCTGATTGGTAGTACTTACTGACTCAGTACTTTGGGATGAATATGGAGAGCTTTTTGACAGTGCCCCTGAAGATAAAATGAAAATTAGTTGCTCACTTCACCAGCTGTACAGTTTGACTAAATCACAATTCTATTTGTGGTCTTGACAATTATTGTGAGGTCTATATAGACCTGGATAGAGCACAGACAATTCGGCGCTACTTGACTTTAGATTCTAAGCCTACTGCTTTTCTGTCAGCCAAGAATGCTACAGAGTGACTGGATTTTGACATCAGCTGCCTGAAAATTCAGCTTTAACCTTTTTTTTTCTATTTATACAGCATGTTGTGCTCAAATCTGTGGAGGTTGTTCTCAATGGAATAAGCCACAAATAAAAAAACACCACACACACATCAAAATGTAACTGTGCATTTCATTATGATCATTTGGGCTTCTTTTCATTGTATTGCTGAAATTTTGACATTTGACACAAACAACTGTGCTCTGAAATTTCTAGACTCTTCTATTCCCCACCCACCATTTCTGTATAAACCAAATGTATGTTTCATTATTAATGCGTATATTTATTTCGTTTCTCATGTATGTGCATGAGAAATGCTCTCAGACGCAGATGCTCCTCTCTAGTTTCAGCAACACATGGCCGAGAACTTTGCCAAAGTTTGCTATAGCCGGCTTGAATACTTTATATTCCTTGCTCTGTGTCCATATGTGGGCGTGGAACAGCTGTGATGAGACAAGCCTGGGTCCCAAGTGACAGAGTCTGCAGAATGTGTGTACAGTTTTCACCCACGCCCCCTCATGGCTCTCCATTTCCTGCACAAAACTAAAAATTAAAAAAAAGAAAGAATGTCATTGAGAACAAGTAGCTTTGATTGCCACGGGGCCTTTCAAACGTTTTTTTCTAAACATGCAATTTTCACATGCGAGCTTCAACTCGTCCCTTCCTAAGTGCGCCTACATTAAAGTACTGGGCATGAGCAAAACGAGAAAATCTTCCCTAACAGCAAAGAGTTAAAAAAAAAACACATGAAAGAGGAGCACAACCAGTCTTCAAAGCAATATCAAGTTTCTGTTAAAAACGTTGAATTCTGTCATTCATCGCGATATAGGTATGGGAATGGGTAGTAAGTATTCTACTATCCATCCGTTGTCTTAACCATTCCAATTTCAGGGTCACAAGGTGGGCTGGAGCATATCCCAACTAACTTTAAGCAGGGCATACACTGTGCGATTTTTTCAGTCGCGTTATTCAGCTCCTGCTCAAACTGTACAACTGAATCGCAGGGGTAAGAAGTTCATAGGTCACAAGGCATGTTCTCACACTATACAGCCTGATGCTCCGATGTGACCTGAGTGCTCACACTGTGCATCCATACACAACTGCACACACGCTGCACTGGCATGCTGCTCCGTCTTTTTCACTTCCATTTCTGTGTTTGCGCATGCACAGTGTGAGAGGTTGCGTTAAATCGGCCAGTGGCACTTCTTCAACGGTGCGCTAACCTCACAAGGGGCGACCAGAATTTCAAACACGTTTGATTTTCTTGTGACCATACAATTGTTGATCGGGAGTTGGTCGTGAGGCGTTAATCGCTTCTCATTACCTCATGTATACTACACGATGCACGACACATGATTAAGGCAAAATATAGTCGCACAGTGTATGCCCAGCTTTAGATGGCTCAGTACACCCTGAACAGGTAAACATTTTATCACAGGGCTGGAAAAGAGAAATTTTATTCATGCTCAAAATTACACCTTTGGTAAAATTTAGAATCACAAATTTACCTAACAGAAATGTATTTAAACTTTTGAGTACCAGTACGCAGCAAAAACCCATGCAAACACGCCGAGAGCATGCAAACTCCACACAAATGCCACAAAAGGCACAGCCAGCTGACAGATTCAAGGCCAAGACCTTCTCAATATGAGCCAGTGCCATCACCCTACTAACTAACACGTACACTTTGACTGAAAAAAGTACCTTACTCAGCTTCTTAAGAATACACAGGTTTGTCACAGGGGCAGTATCTACTATTGTATGCTTGTCGTTTGTACTTTAGGGGAATCACTTTTGAAGCGCCGGTGACAGTTTTGTACGTTACATTATGTACATGGTAGGGGCTAGCCTGCTAAGGGCTAGCCTGCTAGGGGGGGCTTCCCACGATGAGTTTTTCTTCTTCACTCACCTTTTTCATACATCACTCTGCATTTAATCATTAGTTATTAGTAATCTCTGGCTCTCTTCCACAGCGTGTTGTTGTTCTGTCTAACCCCAACAAGTCGTGGCAGATGGCTGCTCCTCTCATCACCTGGTCTTGCAGCAGGTCTCCCTGTTAAAATTGAGCTTTTCCTTCTCACTGTCGCCAAAGTGCTTGCTCATAGGTGGCCATCTGATTGTTGGGGTTTTCTGTGATAGTGTAGGGTCTTTGCCTTAACATATAAAATACTCTGAGGCAACTGTTGTTGGGATTTGGTCCTATATAAATACAAGTGAATTCAACTGAACTGATTATTGACCATTAATTATTCATATAATTTCATGAAAATAAACACTACACTTGAAACACAGTCAGGTTGTCTAGTCCTGGCATGTCATTTAAGTGAAAAATAGCTACAGAGACCAAAGCAATTTTATTCATCAAACTGTAAAAATAATTATTTCCGTTGTGAAGTGGTGCAATTTCAGTATTGGTGTCAAATGAAATTAACCACTAACTTTACTATTACTATATAACTAGCAGCTACACCGGGTCAAAATAACGTTTTTCTGACTGTTTATACAGTGGCCAAATATATTAAACACAGTGTACTAATACAGTCGGCATGAGACAATTTGCATTTCAAGTAAAGCTGTACAGGCTTATCTATTTCACAATTTTTTTTACCTGACTTGACTAAGTTCTGGTAAAATATGAGGATAGTATTTTTCACCATTCACACCCCCATGGATCTTTTTGTAAGTAGTTGACAATAACCCGGATTCCCTCAAGCTGCACCAATCCCCCACCATGCAGGAAATAGGACATTCCTTCTGCTGGCTCGAGTCGCAGAGGAAATAGAACAAAATACTTCAGGAATAGCAAGAGGAGGTCATCACAGCAGCTGATTTCATTGTTCCTGACAATGCTGAAGTAGTGCGAATGGAGCATGGAAATACCATTTTATTTCCATTCTGTAAGGAACAATCAAGTCACACTGATTTCTTTCACACTTTGTTTTAAAAGACTATGTGCACAGTTTGATGTAAGGTAATTATTACACTGCTGGGAAACGTATACTCTATATGGAAACGCTCTTAATTGTAAAAAGAGCATGTTTGGCCCAATATCTAATGTTGGGAGCTGTCTTGCTTTCAAAATATCTCTTCTGAAAATCCAAAGAATTTATTTGCTTAATCTTATCATCATAGCAGTCTAAATTATTGAACTTACTCAAAATACAAACCATAAAGTTAATATAATTATGATTTCAGATCACACTGACTTTCAAAAAGGGGAAAAACATGACAGTTCTGACTCTTTGGTGGAAGTGAATGGTGTAACTTTAAAGTTGGTCTAAGACAGACTTTCTGTGTTACAGATAAGCAGATAAGCACCGCAAACTGATGTGATTAACTTCTGACATGTGCTCATAATACTAATGCGCTTATAATTTCAGAATATTATATGGTAAAATAAATTGCATAGTGTCTGTATTTCCCCATATTAAAGGTTAATTGAATGTATGATTTGCTCAAAGCTTCCAACTTCCAACTGTGGGATTTTGGCATGTAGGTACCAGATGCTGTGCTGATGGCAGAAAACCTCAAATGTGAAGCACTGGCATGAGACCAACCTGGAATTAAATTTTATGGCCCTCAAACAAGGTGTTTAACTGTTTGAGGTGTAATTTTCCCAAGAAAACAGCAGTACGGCATTCCTTTTACTGTTTAACTTCTGGTATTATGCCAGACGAAAGAGAGAAAACAAGACAGAGTTAGGGCAGAATGTTGGGTGTTGATTAAATGTGGCATTATCCACCCATACTGCATACTAAGTGTCTGGCAAAGTTGGTGGAGCAGAGCTGAAGTAGAGTGGAGTTAAATGCTTCACTTGCTGATTGGCTTCTCATTCATTGCCCGCTGTCTGTAACTCGCTGCTACTTCGTCTGCACAGACCTACTGAAAAGAGCTTTTTTCGCATGTTCAGCATAACGTTGGCTCCGAGTGTCTAGACTTACTTGCAGTTTGTAGAGATTTGTAAAAAAAAAAGAAAAGAAAAAAAAAGAAATACCTACCTGGGAGGCGGGGCTTTCAGCTATCAGGTTCCTATTCTTTGGATCTAGCCTTTAGCTTACTAGAGTTTGGAGGCAACATCTCTATCCTTAGGAAAAGGCCTCCTTTTGGATAAAGCTCAGACTCTGGGTTAACTTATGTGGCAGTTAATACTTTCTTAGCTATGGGCAAATACTTTTACTGTGGCCACTCTGCATTTTGTCCCTGAAATGAACTTTAGAATTCTATATTAATTAGTCCAAGTTTCCCAAAACACTAAGAAAAAAATGTACAACAAAAATCACTTGTGCAATTGGCCATTCCTCAACTGTAGACTAAACTGAAAACACAGGGTGGGTTTAGCAGTTAACAAATGTGAATACTTTGGAATGACTTGTGTGAAAGGGGCACCTTAGTGTATCTAGCTCATTCAAATAACTTGCATAAAATATATGAAATAAATAGCTCCACGGTGGCACAGTGGCTCCTTTGTGCATGAGGTTTGCATGTTCTCCCTGTGCCTACATGGCATATGGCTTTCTCCTCCTAAGACATGCATATTATGTAAATTAGGTTAATAGGTTAAAAAGCGAGTAACTTGTATTTTAAACATACTTTCAAACATTTCTTTATGAGAGCTTAAGAGCTTGTGTGATTCTCACCACTTTGTTGAATTCCCTTGCTCTCTGATTTTTCTTTTTCATTTCTCCTCTAATGAACCAAAAATGAGGCAAAAGTACTCTATCAAACTGAATAAGTACTAGTTTTAGTGTCATAATAATTTTATATAGCATAAAAACTCACGATCCATGCAGGCTACATGCTGTAGTGCAGAATAAATCACTGACTTCACATCAATATTCCCAGTGGGTACCCTCCTTCGATACACCATATTCGTGAAGATTACATAAACAAATTGTGATTGACCATGGCAGGGGCGTCAGTTTAGACAGCCAATCAAAACAACTCTACATGAAGTCAAAATCGCCAGGCTGAATGTTGTCACATACACAGTTGAAACGCTTCAACAGACATTTAAACAGCACGTCTGCTTCTCTGTCCCCACTCTGTTATATTGCCATGGTAAAAGGGCCTTGTAATATCGTCTTTTTGTGGAGGGGGGTGTGGGAGGGGCGAATACTGAGTTCCCTACTGCACCATGGATGGGTGCCTTCCATCCCAGCATGAGCTCAGGAGCCTGCAGTCTTTTTATATCAATATTGCTGCAAAGCCCCAGAAAATAGCTGAAAATGAAAAATGAAATAGGTGGGTTTTGTGTGTATGAGGGAAGCGTTTAAAGAGTGGGTGAGTGGCCTTGTGGCAATGGGAGAGACAAGCCTTGAGGAAGCAGCGGGACATGTGACTTCCTCCTTCTCTCTGGCCTCCAACAGATTATGCTTTTAAATGTCTCAATGCTTTTAAAGGAAGTAACATGCATTTAGAAGGAAAAAAAATAGTCTGACACTCAGACGCCTGGTCATAATCTTTCACTGGGCAATTACAGAGACAGTTACAGAGAACATGGTAAAGCTAAAGACGTTCGTGAGTCTGCTCAGTAACCAAATAACCAATGTCTGATCTAAAAGGTCAGGTCAGTCCAAATGATTTTAGTCCCAACAGGTTTGGACGACGTCCTCGTCTGCTTCTTTGTGTCTTGAGTTGGCTGTTAAATTTGGGTGTGCCAATGTTCTTGTACACAAAAATGCTTCTGCTTGTCCAGATGTGCTGTTTGCATTCCCCGATTCAAACCTGCCTCTAAATTTTAACTGCATATTGAATTATTTTAACTTTAAGAAATAAGCTTGAAAAGACAAAAAATGTAATAAATAAAATGTAAAAATATAGTGTTTCATTCTTGGCTTCGTCAAAGAATACGCATGAAATACTGTAGCTGAAGTTTTGTGTTTTTGTTTTTATTTTTTGTGGTTACAATTATATAACATTATTCCAGCGGGTTGATCACACTGAAGAGGGCTCTTTTGACAGCTGATGAGGAGATTTAAGCTAAAGATGAATCTCTTGGGTCTGTGACAGATCTGACAATCATTAAGGACTCATAACCCCTGCCAACAGACTGTCCAATTACTCAGTAATATCCATGGTACTTGTATGTGTGCGTCTGAAAGCAACCATGCAAGGGTGTGAGTGATGGATAAAGCTGCTGGAATGACATACATGTGGGCAGGGAGATGCACACATGTGTATGTGCACATACTCGGCATGTGCTCCGCGTGTGAGTGTGTCTGTCTGTGCGTATCTGTGTGTGTAACAGCATCTGTGATGGATCAAGCTATCCCTGGAATGACATTCTTGTGGGCGAGTCTGCCTGTGTGTGCGTGTTTATAGTGGTATGTGTGTGTGAATGTATTGCTTGTGTATGTCTGTGTGTGTGCATGATGGATCAACCTCTCTCCACAGCGGCAGGATGACAGAGAGGAGCAGAAGACGGTGAAAATGGGAGAATGTTCTAGTGCTGTGACCAGAGTTCAGATGTGTTTTGGCTCCTGAAATAAGAGAGCTTAGAGGGGGGTAAAGGGGTGGGGTGGTGGGGGTGGACTACATTCAGACAGGTGGGTAAGAAGAAAACAAAACAGTTAAAACCAATCAAGCATCATCCCCAAAACATTACACTTAAAGTAAACTCCACCAGTAAACAGTGCCTCTGTATAAGCAGATAAATATCGATAGCTATAGTTATATATAGAAAGAAAAACAAAGTTAAACAGCTAAATGAAAAAGAATACAATCAAAGAAACTTTTCAATAGAAATACTACACAATAATACTACACTACGACCAGTGTTGGGGAGTAACGGAATACAAGTACCGACGTTAAAATAAAAAATATAACTGTATTCTGTTACAGTTGCCATTTAAAAGAGTGATGTACAGAAAGCAGTTACTTTGTTGAAATGAAGGGATTACACGGCGGTCTTTTCCTGTTTCATATGTTAGGCTATGCCCTCTCTATTTCTGGTAATTCCACTCCGGTGGAAACCCAAACAAAACACACATTAAGAGGCTCTGATGCCTGTGTCTCAATTTCACGGCCCATGTCACCCCTACTTGCGGCCCGCATAATGACGTGAAGAAATATTTTTTTCAATTGTTATTCAAAAAATTATTTAATATAAAGGCAACAGGCAGAGTGTTACAGGCATAGCCCTAAAAAATGTAGCCTGATGGGCAGTGTAGTCCGTGCTGCAAGGAGAATGGACTGCCATACCCATTATGTGTCTGTGAGCGCCAGGGAGGGAGAAAAAGGAGAGTTGAAAAGTACGAGTTGTCACCGAGCAGAAACGGGAGATGGAAGCATGTAAATATAATAATAACCACTGCAGCCAAGAAGAGTGCCTGACGAGCCCAGTTGTAAGTAAGCTATTAAGACTCGACTGTACACTGTGTTTGTGTTTTCCTCCAAAGCAATAAGCTCTTTCAATGCCTCTCTCTGTCTCTCGCTAGAAAGGTTGACCCAGACAACAAAGTAAAGCTAGTTTTCGGCCACAAGCCCGACACAGAACCCGACATATTAGCCAGAGGTCCCTTTACTACGGTTCAGAGCCGCAGACCTGTTTTATATACGCACGAAATATTTTTCTATACAAGATCACTGCAAAAAGTGCAGCCTTACCTGATGTCCACCCTACTGTTACTCATTTTATATTAAGATTTACAATTCTAGTTGGTATTGGCAGGGGCGATTCTAGGATCAGAGCTTTGGGGGTGCTGAGCACACAGAGAGCTGCCCAGCCAGAGCAAGATAAACTTTACACGCCACGATGAGACATCTTCCCTGTCTCTGTCAGTCCCTGCATCCTTAAATGTCTCCAGTTGTCCCGAGTTGTCTCTGACTGTCTCCTTGGTGCATTTAAACCCCTGTTCCTCCCTGTCCTCATTGTCTGTTGTCTTCATCTCCATTATCAGTCATCATAATTTTACCATCTCTGTGCAAGTCTGCAAATTTCTTTATTAAATCATGGGATTCTTAAATTCATCAAGTCTCTCTGTGCCTGGGTCCTCGTCACAAAACATGACATCACTGTTTTGCACATTTAAACACAATTTAATCCCCACATTTGTGAAAGAAAAACAAAACACTTTTTTGAAAAGTCTGTAACCAAACCATCAAATCTGATAAAGGTTATTTAAATGCTGCAAAAGAAGAATGGATTGGAATAAAAAAATACATATCCTAACCTTAATTACTGGGGGAGAATAATGAACGATGCTCATAGTGAGTAAGAAGTAAACTGAGTGGATTTTTTGGATACATACAAAAACACTCCCAAAACAATTTACAAATAAATTATTACAAAATATTAATTTAAAAAAGAACTATAAAAATGGAGGTAACTTTGCCTGTGGTAGAATGTATAAAATGTATGAAAAAATCTTTACTGCAGACACTAATTTTACTAATTTAATAATACTAATTTTGTGTTGTAAGATTTATGACTTTCATGTTTTCATGGTGGTCCTTGGGAGAGCTTGACATTTTTATCAGGTGGTACACACTGTAAAAAGTTTGAGAAACACTGATAAGTGTATGTGTGCTTTTGGAAAACATTTAAAGCTGCAGTGCAGAATCTTTGAAACAACCTTAAAACATTTTTAGAATATAAACAGAGCATCTGCTTCTCTTTACAGCTCCTCATGTACGTACTGCGGCAGTCATACAGACAACTGGACGGTCCAAAAGTTGGCCTACCTATTACTGGCTGAGGTTTTAGTAGAGTTGTGGCTGAACCACATCAAAATATATCATTAATTTTAATCTCCCCAATCATGTTAATAGAATAGAATAGAATAGAATAGAATTCAACTTTATTGTCATTGCACATGCACAGGTACAGGGCAACGAAATGCAGTTTGCATCCATCCAGAAGTGCTTTAGTGATATAGATATATTACAATATATATTAGCAATAATATAGATATGTGAGTATATTACAGAAATGGGTCTATTATGGTATGTTATAATGTACACGGTATGAAGTATGTTGTGAATATTCTATAACTATAAGTATGTACAGGCTGTAGTGAGTACAAGCTATGTACAGGATATGAACAGGATATAAATATGAAAAACTATACAGAATATGAAATAAATAACTTTACAGAAATCTGGGATATACAGCTATACAGAAATGGGAACTATGCAAGTTGTAAACAGTTGTAGGATTAAAGATTATCGAATGTACAGAATGATTATTTACACAGAGCTATACAGTAGTGCAGTTAAGATAAGTGAGGGTGTAGATAGTTTCTACAGAGGCTATATAAAGTGCTAGTGGTTGTGAGTGGTGGTTCAGTCCATGTTATTATTGTGTTTGAGGGTACAGTTGTCCATTGTGGGTGTGTGTATGTTCAGTCCATGAGTTTAACGTGGGTCAGATGTCAGGAGGCAGAGTTCAGGAGTCTGACAGCTGTGGGGAAGAAGCTGTTCCGGTACCTGGTGGTCTTAGTCCGGAGGCTCCTGTGGCGCCTCCCAGAGGGAGTTGCAATGTTGTTAAAGAGGGTCAAAAATGTTTCAACCCAGTTTGTTTAGCAGATTCTGTATAGCAGCTTTAATATAGGGAGGACACAACTTCCAGATTGTGTGAGTAAAATCAGGTTTTTTTTCTCTTTGTCAGTTTAACAGTTTCTGTTTTGCCTGTCACTGTTCCCTGTCTGTTTCCTTACCTGGTTCTTCCCGACCTTGTACTTTCTCCTCACGTTCCCCTCTTTCCTCTCTCCCTCTTCAGACTGACAATCATACACAAATAGATTGTATTCAATTAGATGAAAAATTAAATTAATATGAAAAAATTCTATTAAGATCACTAACAAAAAGTCCTCTCTCAGTGTACTTTCAACCAAAAGGCAAATAACCAAACCACATGTATATCTAATAAAAGATATAAATATTGAAACACTGATCCAATATTATTCCTGATTCACAGGTCATTTGATTTTACACTTTTACCTGAATGTGGCTCCTTTTTTTGAAAAAACTTTCTTATATCCATTATGAACCTGGCTGTCTCTCTGTACACACACACACACACACACACACACACACACACACACACACAACAGGAGTTATAAGGTTAATGGGCATTCAGTCAGTTAGTATCCATTTCAAACAGGACAGTGGTAACAACAGTAGGCTACGGACAATTATGAGTTTTAGATTTTAAATAGGCTGTATACATTTCAATGGGAGCAACAGGACGGCCAAATTTCGCTGATTTTACCACAGAGCGGGATGGATTGTAGGGTAGCTAACATCGTAGGAAAACAAGTTTTCAACACTGCAGGTTACCTGGATGTAATGTTTTTCAGATAAAAAGAAACATGGTCTGACTCCTACCTAACTATATAAAGAGTAACTGAAGGTTAAATGTAGCTAATATGTCCTGTTTTAAGCCAGGCACTTACACCTCCGCTCCGCCGCATCTCAGCTACCATTGCTCTGGCAGACAGAGCGCTAGAGTCAGAGTAGGGGAGAACTGGAACAGACCATTTTAGGAAGGGGGGGGGGGGGGGGATTTCTATACTTTTGTTGTTAAAATGTTACGTGTCAACCAAGTACTGTATGCTTTTTATATTTTTAGTAGTGTGTCACACAAACAGCAAATATTGTCAAGAAAAGTAAGAAATCTGTGGGGGTGCTTTGATTCATTTTGGGGGTGCTTCAGAACCCCCAAAAATGGGCTAAAATCGCCCCTGGGTATTGGTATGGCAAGTAACCTTCAGTAATAGTAATAAATCACAAAGCAATAGTACATTCATGTAGCTATAAAAGGCATGACAATATATTAAGTAATCCAAAGTATTCAGAATACGTTACTCTCATTGAGTAACGTAATGGAATACGTTACAAAATACATTTTGGGCATGTATTATGTAGTCTGCAATTGAAGCAACCTTCCCAACACTGGCCACGACATATTGAAAATGTGACCAGCAATAGTCTGCAGTATTTTTTGTTTTACCCAAATCAAACTCAGGTTCAGGTATGATCAACCTTGGGAGGAGATCTATTAATAAAATCAAAATAGAAAGAAAGAAAATGTTACCCAATATAAACAAGAATGTCTTTTTGTTTAAAAAATTATTGATAGCCATTCTTTTTCAACAGCTACACTAACATAATATATTAAGAGACCTTGGACATTGTGTAGAATGCTTAAAAACTATTACTACTACTAAAGTAGAAACTTCTCCAATAATTTAGATCTTTTTTACAAGATGAACATGAAAATTCAAAGTTTGTGCTGCACTTTCTACTCCTCACACACATTTGGGTTGTGTGGTTAGCCAGGTCTGACACAGACCAGCTGCTTTAAAGATAAAAACACAGTGATGCATGAACATATGCACACTTCCATCTATCCATCCTCAGGGTCAATAGAGGGGAGCCATACATTCCAACACACACACAGTGTGAGAGTCTTAAATGTGGAGAAGTCCTGCCAGTTCACAGCTGCTGTCATTATAGAACATGAACTAATTGATTGGAGGGTGCACCCACTGGTCAGGAATGGAAATGGGAGGATTTATTTATTTATTTATTTACTTTTGAGCTATTAGGAGTGAGCTGGGGATAGAGTTGTTTGGATGAATTATAGCATGAGGGAGGTGAAGGAGTAGGGAGGATGTGAAAAGAGCAAAAGAGACTTGTTTGTCATGTGGGAGTGAGAAGTGAGGACGTTAGTCATCAGCTATTACTCAAGTCATGGAGTGATCACGTACTGCTGCATTAGTCCTTACAATGTGACTGGGTGTAGGTGTGCAAATAGCGATTGTCATGGATGGATGTACGCTCAGAACGACACATGTCAGTATTTGTAGCCAAATGAAAACGGCAGACCCTGAGTGCTCAGACACTGAGACTTGATGTTTGGTCATGTGTGAGTTGAAGTATAAATTAAGGCGAATCATTAGAGAAAGCACTAAAGAGAATTAGCCAGAAAAAATACAAATGATGTCTAAATAAAAGCGTTAATCTGCTGTGTTTGTGTTTCTAGTTTCTTATTTGATGTTTTAGTTTAATGCTTTTAGACAATTTTGACAATTTTGACAGCAACTGTGATTTTCATGTATTGAATGTAGTAATCCAAAAAAAAAAAATAAAATAACATGACTTTCTAAGATAAAAACTGAAATGCCAAACTCGTTGGAAGTCAGAATAAAAGTAACCACCAAGTGAGTGCACTGTATTCAACAGGCTTCAATAAACATTTATTTTCACCAAAACATTGCACATGATCACTCTCTAATGGGCTTGTTTTTGGGGTTTAACGAGTAAATTTGTGAATATATAGTTGAACTGGCAGAAACGTAATTATAACCTACATTCACCGAGAGCCTCATTTCACAATTAGTTTCGTCTTACTCAAGACTTAAAAAAAACACACATGAAGATGACAGCTTTGCATCTCCAGCCAACTGTGTAATTATGGAGTGAATGATACCCATGCTTCTGGTATGCAGAAGAAAATCTCAGCAATGCAGGTGTCATAAAAGCCAGACGTTTATTTACCAAAACAGTGTGCAGGTTTTTGCATGCGTGTCTGTATAGTCGTCTGCACTGGAGTAAGTTAGATGTGTGAACGATGCTTATCTATTTTCTATTTGTGAAGTCAGTTTGAGTAGGTTTTGACACATTCTTGGTGCATATCACTACTGATGCATGTTTATACATGTGAATGATTCTAACAGCTAACCTTACTACATTGCATACCTCTTCCTGCAGACCTTTTACTCAAGTATCAGGCTGTTTTGTTTTTTTCGTGTTACTCACTGGGGCTGGCCGCTGACTCAGTGCAGCCTTTATACCATGCTGTGCTTACTTTAAAACAACACACATACACACCTGTAATACAAACTAACCACACACATTCCCCTTTCAAATTGTTGAGCAATTGAATGATACAGTAATGTGTGGGTGGGACAGTGGCAAACTTAGGTGTTCACAGACACAAAAACATGTCTGGTTTTTAAGCCCAGAGGAGTGAGTCTGTTTGGAGCACAGCTAGTTAATGGGAAACTCTCTACCTACAATATCGGATTGTGCTTTCAGCTTTGACCCTGCGTTTTATATAAAGTAGTCAAAAGGGTGAGTCAGTGAATGCTGAGATTGAAAAAAAAAAAGGATTACACTGAACCTTGAAAAGGAAATTGTGCCATTATTCTGTGAGTTTCACATGTTTAACCCATCATTTCTAAAACTGACACAAGTATTCACATGATAATCTTCACAGAGTAATGGAAACAGAAATTGAAATGTGGAATGACAGCCCAGCAGGTATACTGGAAACTGTGCTTCTTATGTATTCTGTATTCTAGGCTGGATAACCTAAGCTTTGGCACAACCATGTTTGTGCTGCATTATCACCTGACACTAGCAAGACTGGTTAGTAAGTTGCACATAATAACAACAATAATGAAATAAAGATTTTGCTCACCAAAATTGAAAAAGAAGCATCGTGAACAGTCTATACCACACAGCAATCCATATCGCTTATCATACAATCACATTAAAATGGTCCATTTTAATTGGCTGTAGCATATTCAGATAGGGCGTTGCTGTCTTTGTTGTAACACTCATCCTAAAATATTGTCCTCAGTATTGTCATCTGTAGCATAAAATACAATTTAAATGTAGCAAATACATCAATAAATGAAAGTAAATACAGCATTATTTTGTATTGCTGCTGCTATACAAAAATAAATAGAAAGAACAAAAAACAGTTGAATAAAAGTAATGAAAAAGAGAATGTATGTCAAATACGACCCCTAATCCAACTTGCATTCTGTCATCCAGAGCTGTCTCTAACCTTCTATTTTTCTGCCTTATGTTATGCTCCAACCCTTAAGTGGTTAACAGCCATCAAGCTTACTCCTAAATGGCCCAGATTGCCATTACTAAGGTTTTCTGGAGCCATCCCTTACCCTTTTAATGACAGCTGCTTCCGCCATTAATTCTCAATCAATAATGCAAAAACACTCAGAGAGAAGTCCATCCTGCCACAGCTTTATTTTCTAATGCTCTTCGAAAGCTAATGAGTCAGGCTAATTGGTCTGTCATCATCACCACTTAGGAGTTTACCAGAGGAAGTGGCTATTTCTTGTTTAGCTTTATAGAGTATTAGCTGAACAGCTGGTTTTCACCCAATGTCTAGCAAAACTTCCACTGTCTCCAGTCTTGAATGTTTCTACAAGTCTTGCAAACCGAGCTATCTGAAAAAGTTAAGATGTAATATGTAAATAATAACAGAATCATTTGCAAATATCATCATTAGAACATAGAAAACATATCAAAGTTTTAAACAGAGAAAATGCACCGTTTCAAGAAAACTATTACCTGACTCTAACGGCAGGAACACATCTAAAATAAAAGTTGGACCAAGGCGATGTTTACCACTGTGTAGCAGTGCTTTTAGCTCAAGCTTGGCAGTTGGTAGACTTTAGGGAGAGGGATGTTTGATACAGGGTTCTACCTGTTCAACAGATTCAGGTCTTTCTTATTTTTATTTTGTACTTTAAGTCAACTTTTAAAAGGTCCTGACTGCAGGCAGGCAGCACTCTTCTACAACGAAGCCATGTTGATACAATATGTGCTTTGGCATTGCCTTGTGAGGCCTTCTGTAAAATAGATGCCATCTATATAGGAGCACATGTTGCTCTAAACCTGTATATGCTACTCACCATTGGTGCCTTTCTAGATGTGAAAGCTGCCTGTTTCAGAGGCACTAATAAACTCCGGTACAATCAGAGAGGCAGGTGTTTGAACTGAGCACTGATAACATGCCAGATGGTCCATCTCCTTTTCATTTTGCAGGAAACCATGCCCATGTTTCCCAAAAAAATTTTCAAACTTAGATTCAACTCCACAGAGCAGTTTTCCACTTTGGCTCAGTCCATTTTAAACGAGCCTTGGCTGAGAGAAGATGGCAGTGTGTCTGGATCGTGCTCACATTTGACTTGTGTCATGATTGAGTTTTAACCTGCATTTGTGGATGGAACAGTGAAATTTGCACACAGAAAAAGATTTGTGAGCCCAGGCAGTGATTTCCATGGCAGAATCATGCCTGTTTTCATTGCAGTGCTGCATGAAGGCCCAGAGATCACAAGCATCCCATGGCAATTTGCAGCCTTGTCCTTTGGATACAGAGATTTCTGCAGATATTCTTCCCAATTTTGTTTTCAGGGACGTTATTTTACAATATGTGACCCCTTTTTTTTTCCAGATTGATGAACCGCTACCAAACTTTGCTTCTCTAAAATACCCAGTCATCTGATCTTTTTCCAGTTAACCTAATTAGTTGTAAAATATTTCTCCAGCTGTTTCTTTTTAAACTTTTCCAGCATTTTGTTACACCCACCCCAGTTGGAATGTGTTTCTGGCAACAAAATCAAAATGAACTAATGTTTTTGAAGAAAACTCTCACTTTAAATATTTGTTTTCTATCTTCTGTTGTGAATAAATATGAATTATGAGACTTGTAAATCATTACATTCTATTTTTATTTACATTTTGTGCTGTATTTCAGGCTGTTTTTCTTTCAGAACTGGGACTGTACGATACAGAACCGTCTTTTATAGAGTTAATCATCTCAAAAAGGAAAGAAAAAAACAGATTCAAACAATATGCATGGGGAAACAGTAGCAAAATGCCCATTTATGCCACAGAGAGTGTATTATATATGTTGTCTGTTAATGATTTTGATTCAGGCTATTTATTCCTGTTGATAAATATGAAATGATATCGAAATCTCCCCATTAAGACAACCAGGAGAAATAAATAGGCAAAAAAAATAAATATTTATTTTTGGATGTGAGTAAATCAGTTTAATTCTTGTGTTTGCATTATCACATTTAATCTGTTACCAGTCAATACCAGTGTTTCAGGCCATTTCCTACACCTCATTTAGCAGAGCATACAACAGGGGAATCAAGAATATTTATGGTCAGTATAATGCATATGGAAGTCCAGTATGAAAAATCAACGAGGATATCTGTTTTCATAATGCAAGTTTGGATGAAATTACCATTTGAAAAAGCAATTATTACACAATACATAAATTTCCACATTGAAGTCATAGTCTTCCACACCCTGAATCCCCTGTGGCGTTAATGAAGGGACTTCCCAAATTTAATATTGTAAAAACATGTAGCCTGAAAGATTATCCACATCTCAGACCCTATGCAGTGTTGTTTGAAGAAATGCAATCATTCCGCTCAAACAAATAGTCTTTCATTCGATCAATACATGTTCAGACACAGGCGAGAGAAATCCTCTTCTTCATGGATTTTGTAATCAGCGTGAGGCTCTCAGTTACATGGTGACTGCTATGTATTTTTCAGTAAAGTCAAAGCAGTTAAGGTTACTAAATAATTGCAGTATTGAATGTATTTCAAACAAATGCAAATTATGTGATCTGATAGATGGACAATTGTCAGGAGTTGGCAGAAGATTTGTGTCCAAGGTCACATGACTTAGCGGTTGGATGTTAACACAACTTTAGTTTTTGCTCTAGATTAGCAATCAGCAGTGGAATTGCTACCTAATGACCACACAGCTCTCAAAGTAAGTAGGTGAGGGTCTAAAGATTTTTGTAGTAAATAGACTGATTCTTATATAGTGCTTTTCTACTCTCCCAGAGTACTTAAAGCACTCTATACAACATGCCACATTCACCCATTCACACAAGCACTGTTTCTATGCTTTCTAACTAACTACTACTCATACTCTGATGGATGCATCGGTGAGGAACTTGGGGTTAATATTTTGCCCAAGAATATTTTGCATGCAGACTAGGGGGAGCCAGGGCTTGAGCCACCAATCTTCCGATCAGTAGATGACCTGCTCTACCTCCTGAGCCCCCAGTATTCAGTAGCATGTACAGTAAATTCTTTGTCTTTCACGAATGAACACAAGTAATATGTATGATATCCTAAACTCAAGATTGTTCCTGTTGACTGCAATATATTGCAAATTTTTGATACATAAATATCAATACATAAAACACAAAAATGTTATACTTCTTGCACTTGTAGACCCTTCATCAAATTTACACAACAATTAATTCTACATTTGAATTTTGTTTTTATGTTTACTTGCTGTCACCATTAAACACAACTGGAGTTGAACAAATAAAAGCTAAAACTGTCTTGCTCTTCCAAGCCTTAATGATAAATCTGTGATATTGTTAAGTCTATTATCTTACATATTTGGCATTTTTTCCAGCTTTACTTTCTGACTTCACACGTTCGACTTTATTAATATAGATCGTCTCAACTCTTAGTGAAAAAATCAGCTGTTCTACTTCCAGTAGATCTGCCCATGTTTGGGATTTTTGAAATGTTGCCTCCTCTTTCTTGTAAGAGTATTTGTAGCTAAATTAGGAGACCCTGGGTTAACTTATTAAGTTGATAACCACCTTCATGTGACCACTTACACTGCTATGTTGAACTGCCTAGTATAGGACCGAGGTCTGCTGAAGTTTTGGTTTGTTGTTGTTCTCTTCCTTGCTTTGGATCCTTCCCAATTTCCTGTGGAATCAGTGATGAGCTGAATTCAATCAGCCCAGAGACTATTTAGCATTAGGAAGAGGCCATGCCTGGGGCTAGAGCATTTGCTAATCGTGCTATCAGGAAAGGTTACGTTTTTCATCTTTCCCCCCATCTGATGGTCAAAAATTGTAGAAAGTGTATGAGGAAATATCTTGTTGAACATAAAGATATTCTGTGGCTAATGTTTGTCATTGCACATATTTTGAAACATATCTCAAATTATTTTTTTAACGTAACTATATTCTGGTATTCCATTTAAGACCAACCTGTTAATTTAACACACCCACCAAAGGTTAAAGAGAAAAGGTGTATTTCTCATGATATGCTATTGATGTAAAAACCCTTACCCTCAACAGATGTGCTTCATTTCTATCTAATTGAACTCTGTCTCACTGTGATTGGTCCCCCACTGTTTATGAATGGGAACACCGACTGGGAAATGTCATTCATGTGTTTGGCTCAGGCTCAGATTAAAGGTCCCATTATTGTCAAATGGCCCGCTGTTAATATCCCCAGGCACATTGCTCTGTGGAGGTCACCATGCTATTAGATACAAAACCAGACCATTAGCATTTTCCATGCATGCTGTGTGAGTGAGAGCTTTTAAATAGAGTCGAGACATTCTTTAGTATCATGTCATATTTGATCGTGAATACTTTTAGAAATAATTTTTTTCCCTTTGGCTAATCATTCTACAAGGACATAACATTCCCCTAAATATTTAAAACATCACATGTGAGGTAATTTTGTTACTAGAGTAGATTCCCTCCAGGTATTCATACATGAAAACATTTTCATAAAATAACATACTTACTTGAATATTTAGATTAAGCAAAACTATGCTAAATGCTAAATAACGTACAGATTGTACGTAAGATCTTAACTTAAGGACAAACATGTTGAAAAATAGAATGAGGCATGCATAAATCTTAACTCAACAACTCAACAACAAATGGACATTTTGGTCTAATTTTGGGCTTATTGGATTGAAACCAGAGCTGAACACAGAAGGGTAAACAATGGAATTGATGGTATTGATTGAATTACTGGAATCTGCCTTAGGTGATTAAGGGAGAAAAAATGGTTGGGATGAATTTCTTGGAAGCTGTAGCTAAGCTGGAGATGGTCAGATGAGGATCACTGTTAAAGCAACAGGGAAAATAAAAATGTATCAACGTGCTGAAGGATTTTCACTAATTCTGGCTATTGAAACTGAGGATCAACTGAATTTAAATTTAGTTCTTTAGAAAAATAAAAGCTTTTGATCTGTTTTTTCCTTCTTAAAGCAAAACAGACACTTTAAAGGTAATACTTTACTGCTCCTGACTTACAAATGATTGACAATCATGCATTTACACTACAGACTTGCTGGTGTTGCAACAGGAAATCAAGCATACCACATTTCTGGGAACACTGGTCATTCATTACTTGGTTGCATGTATGTGCAGAGGCTTTGGCAGAAATTATAGATGAGGAAAATCTCAGTTTTCAATTGCTAGCTTAACAATAAAACGGTTATTTCATAACACTGATCCAACATCAAGATAAAGGGCAAAGAAAGAAAGCTGTAAAAAAATGTCTGAATCTCTAAAGTTACCAGTCAGTGCAAAATGCAGGTTGATGACTAATCTCTTAGAGCTTGACTGTTCTCTGCGAGTATTTGTATTTGATGACAAAATAATCTTTATCTGATGTGGAATACAGTAAAAGCTTTAGCATTTAAATTGTTTATTCAAAAAATATTTCTCATTAATCAGAAAATGCTGATAGAAATCCTTGTGTTGAAATCAATATAGTTTGAATAATTAAAAGACAGATTCTCATTGTGGCACCTACTTGTGTTGTCCAAGTGTGTCTAAAAATAAAAATACTGGAGCTTTTTGTTGTTTTCATGAACTTTAATTCAACTTAACTTTTCTTCTAAAGACATTTCCAGCAATGCCAAGTATTATTTACAGTTGGTAAATAAACTGACTGCCTGCTAACTGACATGGGTGGTGCCACTAACTCGTAGGGCATCTTCACACCTATAGTTTGTTTACTTTGGTCCGAATCAGTTGATGAATTTATAAACTTGTAGCTTTCGCCATGGTTTGTTTTGTTTTCACACAGAGAAAAATCCAAATTAAGTCCAAGCAAACCAAAATGCATCACTAAAGACCATGTGACAATGTTCAGTCTGCTCATTGGCCAGATGTCGTGGGGAGAGAGCCACAAAAATAAATACAGGAAGTAGGTGCTGTGTGAGAAAACTAAGAATTTACATTCATTTTATAGCTAGTTGGTAGCGTGTATAGGTACTTTGAGGTCTCCAAAATATGGCCTGATTATTCAAGACCTTGTATGTGAAGAGAAGGATTTTAAATGTGATTATGAATTTAACAGGAAGTCAATGAAGGGAAGTCAGAATTGGAAAAACATGCTCTCTTTCTAGTTCCTGTCTCTATTCTTGCTGCAGCATTTTAGATCAACAGATCTTTTATCCTATTCTCTGTCCTCTCTTTCTTAAAATTTCTTCACCTCTCAGCATCACACATTATGTTTTTTCTAGCTAACTGTTCATTAGCTAGTAGACACAAAAGTGCTTCACATATTTTCTTATATGTATAGAGCTATTTGAAAAGTTTCACTTCAATTACTTACCATTTTTTTAAAAACAGAAAAAGTTACTCCGTAGTTCTATCTAGATACTTGTTACTGGGACTACAAGTGGAGCGTGGGATGTCATTATTTTCTTATTACTGAGCAAGCATTAGAAACAATTCCAGACTGCAACATGGCACATTAGCTCTTTCGACATAATTCGACAGTATCCATTAACCTGCTTATCAGATTTATTTATCAAATAACTGAAGGTGCGGGAATGCTTCTCTGGATTGCTTCAGACCACTTTAACCCTTGAAACATAAAAGTCTGAAACACAAACATTGAAAAATAATATTTGTTTTTACCAAATATTTGTGATGCCTTATCAATTATTTTTCAATGTATTATTTCGTGGTTTATTTCTTTTTATAAAATTACAGACTGCATGTTCTATGAAGAATGATGACAGTTATAACTTCTGCTTATGTACAGTAATATCCAATATGTTACCATCAAAAACAGATGGCGTCACCATTTTTAATGGTCAATAAAGTTCTCTTGAGGCATGTTCAATCATCTAGGTAAGGAAGTCCCAAAAAGTTGATTCTGGGAAAAATAAAGTTGATTTGTGACTGGAAGCCTGTCTGGCAAGTTTCCTAAAAATATTTCCTTTAGTGTCATTTGAGTGTTGATGGTATTGTGAGTAGGGTGCTAAACCCAAAACATCTGACTTTACCTAGATGGACAAGTGGTCACGACCTTATACATAAAATTACACTGGGCTGAAGCAACATGTACAAAAGGCAACAAAGTCCACAGTAATAGATCAGTGTGATATGATGCCATCAACATAAGCATGTTTTCATCTAGCTCATGATAAAATATGATGAGCTAGATGAAAACCTTTTCCAAACATTTTCTTCTTTTCAACCAATCTAAAAAGAATAGTTTCAGATTCACTTAACTTGATACATAATTATCCAATGCACACTAATAACATAACCTCAAAATTGGATTTTTCTCCACTAGTAACCGTAATATTAACATTATTATCCAGCCTGTTGACTTGAATCAAAACTCAAACACAACAAATATACCACATGGTTTGGCATTATAAGCCTCACTGAAAAGTACTAGTTGAATCATCATATCAAAAAGAAAATAACCCTACTCCTCTCCTCTCACAGGGTATCCAGACCATGATAAAGCTCTTTTGATTGAGATTAATAGACCCCCTCCTTTCCCCAGTGTGGTTTATTCCATTTTTTCCTTTTTTTCTTTTTTGCTGGCAAGGATTTTCCACATCCCGCTAATCTCTTTAAACATTTTCAGGCAAGCCGAATGCAGACTGGTTTGAGTGATCAGGCTAAATTGCCTAAAAGGCCATTAATAGTTTATGGTGCTGAGGCTGATGAAAGACAGGCAGGAGGAGGAGAAGAAGAAGACGAAAGCTAATTAAATCAGTGTCAGGGGGTCGCTGGTGTCTTGGGCTGGCATGGTGGGCCGTAAAGATTACCATTATCACTTTCATTACCCTGGCGGTGGTGAGAGGGGGATGTAAGGGATGGAGGGACACATGGTATCATATTACTTTGTCGTCCCGTTTACAAAGCTCTGACAATTTCTATTATCATAAAGTTACAGCACAGGAGGGGAGAGATTTTATTTCACCAGCACCGTTCCCCCACCCTTTGCTATATAATTACCACAATATGCTTGATATCAAGATGTCTAGATACTTTATACAAAGAGCTCATTTAGGGAAGCAAAAATAGATAAAAGCCAAGGTTTTAGGTGTATTTAAAATAATTAATGACTTTTCCCCACAGTAAAAAACTCACAAATATTCTATTAGATTTTTCATTTTTCTTCCCTCCATGTAGCTCAGCAAGCTCACATCTCATCATCTTCTGTTGTCATATACATTTTATTTACTAGGGAAAAAAAGGCTTCAATCTCTGGTGACTGAAGCTCACTAAATCCCTCCTTTATGTGTTCCATAAACTTATAACAGTTCTATATTTATAATGAAAAAGAACTATTATTAAACTTTGAGAATAAAAGTGAAGAATGTGGAGGTAGGCCAGTGAGAAATCATATATGCCATGCTTTAGAATTACTGCTTGCTCATTGTTTGTCCAGTAAGGTAATAACAGGAATGACCTTGTTCCCATAGCAATCTGTTGTTCATTATTGGATGCCGGTTTGGACCTGGTCTGTAACTCTTTCAAACTTCTCTCTCGTCCACCCTTTCTTTCAGCTGCTGCCATGGACTAGGGTCTGCCAGCCTGGGTGGTTTAACTTAGTGTGCTGCCACTGGGTGGGGTTTATAAATATGCACTAATGAGCTAGCGGCTGATTGTGCAGTGGCACGCTTACTCATTACCCAAGATTGCCATGGAGACTCTGTCTGCGGAGGCAGCACTGGATGCCACGGTAAATGCATATGGAGAAGCATATATTCAGGGGAGTGTGCAGAGACAGTATACTTGAAATAAATACCCACTAATGAGGAGGCAGAAATGGATTGATGATAATGATGACATGATGATTTTGACTCTGCAGCTTGTATTTCATGTTCATAGTCAAAAACTGCATTTGGCTTTTTCATAGCAATATGTTTTACTGAAATATAGTGCAAAGTATATAAAACAGATGGCATACACATTAAGTATTCCTTAATGATTACAAATAGTGATTTATAGACTGCTGACCCTACAATTTCCTCAGACCGATGGCTTGTAAGAACAATTGCTTCACTTTCACCTAAGAAACTCCAGCCTGTTTTTTAAATAACACTGTAAAGCTGTAAAATGATCATTTCTCTGTTTATAGATAGAAATATGAATATATGAAGAGTCGAACAGAATACATGCGGAGCTACATTCATGACTACAATCACTACACCTGTTGACGCCACATAAATATAAATACTCATAAATATAAATACTCATAAATATAAATACATTTGGGTAACAGTGAGTGACAACTTTCAAGGCAGTCTTCATAATTGCTGATCAAAGTCCATCCATCCACCCAAATAACATAATTGCTAGGAAAAATTACTATTACTAAGGGTATATGCTAATGCAAAACTAATGAAGGCTGTCATATTGTTAAAGTTGCACGGATAGATATGCAGATTATGTATGTATCTGACCGTATAAGAGAAAAAAGTATAAGCACAAATTAAGTAGCAATAAACCAGTATACACACAACATCCAACATATATTGTGAATTATATTGTTAGAATTTTTAGGAATGACACACATATTGGGGTGTGACAAAAAAAAAAAACTATCAAAGACTGAGAATCTTATTTCATGTCATTATTATCAGTTATTGTCCAAATTTCATCATATCTGCAAAAAACAACGATTCACCAACTAGTGTAACTGAGTGCACAGCTCAAATTATGACTGCCTCTAACATGTGTTTATATAGGGTTATTGACTTTTGTTGCCTGCAGTGAAAGCAGTCTGATGTTCTGTCTTTTATTATCTGCAATGGTACTAACTGTTTCTGGTCTGGTCTGGTCCAAAACAAAACTGGGAGAGGGGGATTAGAGAGACAGCCGGCCTGTTGGATCTGAGCCTGGTTTCTATAAATCGTGTGTTTAGGGAGGCTTTAGCAAATGGCCAATCAAAAATGTCAGGACAGGTTATGTAATAAGACATAAATCACTTCTGAGATTATTTTTGTTTTGGTGTTTTATCTGAAATGGCTGTGCAGCTGTGATCTGGGTTAACAGAAATCTTTTTTTTTTCTCCCCGTTGGTGTAAAATGTGCGATTTAAAAATACCCAGTGACAGGTTTTAGTTTGAAAATTCAGATTTATGTTCTATTTCATGGATAGTTTAAGAAAGAGTGGACCACTAGTCAAGAGTGAAATTATAGTGGATTAGGTGAGTAGATGGCAAAGTAATCTAACACAGCAGTACCAAAATTTACCTCTCATTTATACTAATGGTTCTTACAAATTCAAGAACAGTTGAAATATCTTTAGCATAAAAATGTGTTAACTGAAACTCACAATCCTCATTCATTCTGGAAACTAAGTAAATAATTAAAGCCTTCTAAGTATGGTTTTGAAGCACTGATTACCTGCAGAGAAATGCCTTCTAATTGGATTCAATTGTGCTACACTTAACTGCTCTATGCAAAAACCTCTTGAAACCCTAGCTCACTGTTGCATGCCCTACTGGAATTTAATTCGCTGAAAAGGACTGAAATGATGCCATATACACCACTTAACACAATAAAGCTGAGGCTCCACATTGTAACTTCCCTCATAAAATAGTGATTTTACACTATCCATGACTGAACAGCTTCATGGAGCTGAATTAAAAACCCTAAACTAGAAGAAATTGGGATCTGTTTTAGAGGCACATTTTTTTTTTAAGTATGAAAAGACATGTGCAGATGAATGTGCCTGATCCCATCTGCTGGTGGATCACTGACTTCCTGACGGACAGGAAGCAGCATGTGAGGCTGGGAAAGAATGTCTCGGACTCCCGGACCATCAGCACCGGCTCCCCTCAGGGCTGTGTTCTTTCTCCTCTGCTCTTCTCCCTGTACACCAACTGCTGCACCTCCACCCACCAGTCTGTCAAGCTAATCAAGTTTGCAGATGACACCACCGTTATTGGACTCATCTCGGACGGGGACGAGTCTGCCTACAGGAGGGAGGTTGAACGTCTGGTGTCCTGGTGCAGCCACAACAACCTGGTGCTGAATGCCCAGAAGACAGTGGTGATTATTGTGGACTTCAGGAAGCACACAGCCCCACTCCCCCCCATCATCCTGACTGACACCCCCATCACCTGTGTGGACTCATTCCGCTTCCTGGGTACCACCATCACCCAGGACCTGAAGTGGGAGCCCACCATCACCTCCGTCATTAAGAAAGCCCAGCAGAGGATGTACTTCCTGAGGCAGCTGAAGAAATTCAACCTGCCAACACGGACGATGATGCAGTTCTACACTGCAATCATCGAGTCCATCCTCACCTCCTCCATCACCGTGTGGTACGCTGGAGCCACTATCAGGGACAAACAGAGACTGCAGCGTGTTGTGCGCTCTGCTGAGAAGGTGATTGGCTGCAGACTCCCATCTTTGCAGGACCTGTACACCTCCAGGACATTGCGGCGTGCAGCTCGGATCTCAGCTGACCCTTCTCACCCTGGACACAGTCTGTTTGACCTGCTCCCCTCAGGCAGGAGGCTCCGGTCCATTCGCACCAGAACCTCTCGCCATAAGAACAGTTTCTTCCCCTCTGCTGTTGGACACATGAACAATAACCATATGACTGTTCCCGCTACTAACACATGACCCTACGCTGTGTTCACTGCATCATTCCATGTTTGGCACTGATCACCACCTGCACTCATGTATATATCTTTCTACGTAGCACTCTTAATTCTTATTCTCATGTATATATCTCATGTATAGCTCATGCACATATCTTTCTACGTAGCACTTTTAATTCTTATCCCTACTTTTATTTTTTCATGTCTATTTAAGTGCTATTTATGACACTATGTTTGCACTGAAGCACCGCAGCAATTTCCTAATGTTGTAAACCTGCTCAACATTTGGCAATAAACCCCTTTCTGATTCTGATTCTGACATCAAACTATAATAATCAAAAGAAACAAGCAAAATAGAAAACAAAATAGGCAGAAATAGGTAAAGTTTTGGTACAAATAGACATTTTTTTTAAA